>NW_022900914.1:30404568-30459455 GCF_012274545.1 Fukomys damarensis | reverse complement strand
TATAATACAACATAGTATTTGGGATTAAACAGACTGTGATCTCTTCGTGGAAACTATAAGAGACTTATTTTTTAAATAAGTAAATTGTAATATTGATAACTTCTAAAAAAGGAAAAGATCATGTATATAAATAAGATTAGCTCATTGAGGATTAAAAAGATTTCAATCTAATTCTAGGGATTAGAGCAGAAATCTGATGGTGGAATGAACAATATGAGAAGTGTTCCAATAGCTGAGTGTACAAGTGAAGATGTTCAGAGCTACTTAATCAGCCAGATTGCCATCACTCTCTGTTTGAAGAGCCCCTAATCTGGGGGAAAAATTCATTCACTAGGTAAGGGGTGAGGTTGCATAAAGAATTCCTTTGGTAATTCTGATTTCCAGTCATGTTGTGGTTAGAATAAGAGAAAATATTAGCAAAATACAAGAATTTCTCTTCAAGTTTTGGTCTTTTATCATTCTTTTGAGATAACCCTTAGTAAATCCATCCTGAAAACATCTTTGCAGCTCCGAACATGATGGTCAATGCTATTTGTCCCCACTATAATCAGCTAACATCTCTCTGGCTGTCTGAATATCACCAAAAAATAATGTATTCACAAAGGCAAATTTTGCCATTAGAAATTTGGTTGAATGTCTCTGCTTTCAGGGATATTGATCAGTCTCTGCTTTCAAAACTCTTCTCTTGATAGTCATTTCATTCTCCCAGGATTATTTCATGACAATGAATCATATTATTAAGAAATGCATTTCAGTGAACAAATTCCTGGATTTATTCAACTTGCAATCCTGATCAAGATTAATAGCAAGGATAAATATATAGCCATCCTTTCTAATTGAAATAATTATGATGCAGAAGACTTGAAATTAACATTCCTCAAATTAACATTTGATGATAAAACACAAAATCATCATTAAGTAAAATCATATGTACCTGCACGTGTGTCCAATCAGATTGACCATTAAATGTGTAAATTGAGAAAAATGAATCAGTATACTTAAACAAATACACAAAAAGCTTATATTTTCAGTTAATTTTCTTTTGGTTTTTAATTTGTATAAATTCTTTAATTTATTACTTACATATTTAGATAGGAGGAGCTATTTTCACACAGACTTTTAAGTGCTCTAATTCTAGCAAATTAGAATTAGGCAAGTAGTGGGAAGACAGGCAGAGCACCATAGCAACACAAGGTTATCACTATAGTTACAAGATTATAGTATCTCCTATTGCTAGTCGTAAACTCAAATTGGGGATCTGTATCAGACATATTGCTGCTTATGACTCCTCATTTTATCCTTTCTTAGATGGAGCTGTGCATCGACTTCTATAGCTGTTTGAGTAAGATTCAGGCCACTTATTATTAGGCTAACTTGAAAAATAAGTAAAGCACTTCACTCCTAAAGTCAGATTCTTAGCCAAGCTTTTGTCAGAAGTAGAAAGGAATCAGTATGCCTGGCACAGCCTACTGCATTTAGAACCTAAATTCATTTGCTTGCATAAAACATGACTAGTTTGATTTTCATCTGGTAATACCCTGGGGAAAGTTTCTAGATTGCATCACCTTGAAAGGGCACCAGAAAGGGCACAAGTTTAAAGATAATTGTTTGTTCAAGTATTTGGCTTCATCTTTATGCTATCTGTTCTGTTACCATTTAGTGTATTTTTATCTGAATCTTAAGCTTTTGAGATATGAGAATATAGTAATTTTTATTCTACAGAATAGAAATTCATGTCATCTTGATGCTGTCACTGGGTTTCTTAGACAAAAATTGACTATAACCTTCCTATGGTAAGAACAGACAAGGATATCATTCATTCATCTTTCATTCATCTTTTAGTATGTCTGGAATATTAATAGAGCAAAAATGAAAATGAACATATCATAGTTTACAAAAACTGACATTTCACTCTTAGCTTTGTTATTGATGATGAGAAGGAAAAAGCATATCACAGCCAGGTAAAAGGCTTAGGGACAGGGCCGTTACTATGGTGAGGCCAAGCCTCTCCCTCCAAGGAAGAGGCCTGTGCTCCAAAGACACTGTCCAATAATGCACTACAATGTTGGTCCATGGTCATAGAATCTATGCTATCTAAGGAATTTTGTCCCAAGTTTCAAACAGATAAGCAAAATTTCAAATATGAGAATAAATTAGAGTGTTGGCAGGCAGCGATTATGGCCTCAGGGGATTAATATTTTTTAGAATAGAAATTTAGTTAAAGGCTGAGTACCACCAGTGGAGGTTCTAAGACAACAGTAACTTTGAAGGGCAAAGCTGGTTGAGGCCACTGCTGCCAAGCTTATGGCACCAGGCCTATGACTATCTCACAGATTATAATCTTCACCCAAGGCCTTGTGAGGGCTTATTGTGTTGTGAGGCGACTCAGTGATTGTAATTGAACTGAGTAGGTCAAGCAGAAACTGTACTAACATTGGTCCACAGGCCAGGCTCATCCCATTACAATCTGGCCACATTGAAGGTCCCTTAAATTCTAATTTACCATGAGCTTGCATTTGATAATCAGAGGGAGCCTCATAACTCTCTAGGATGAGTAGTTAGAAATAAAGAAATGTACCTGTAAATTTTGCTGAGGACTTTCGGATAATGGCATGGAAAAATTTGGTAAATGGCAGGTTAGCTTGTAAATCTTTACCCGAAATTTTACAGGAAATTTATTGTTGTCTACTTGAGCAAAGAAACTGGTGAGGGAATCTGTACATGGAAACTGTGGGGGAAGGAAACGAAAAGGAAGGACTTGTTCTTCCATCTCAAGATCATCTCTGAGCAGCTCTTGAGAAGACTTTGTCATCACAGAAGGTGTTGTGATTCTGAGGATACAAATGGGGCTCTTTGGGGTCTTGGGCTTGGCGTGTGTCATGCCCACCACCTGTGTATGGACGATTGTATGTCTTTTGAGGGAGGAGGTAATACAGCAAAGTGGGAAAATTAAGATTTTAGCAATTTTGGAGACTATTGGGAAGTAGCATTAAAGGATCAACTGTGAGTAAAGAGGGTGATCAGCTTGCATCAAGAGGAGCCTCAATATTCAGCCAGGTAAAATTGATTCACGTAAGCTTTTGGATGATCTCATTCCTTCTGTTCAATACCATACAACAGGAAGAAAGAGGAAACATTTTAAAAATGACTTTATTCCACTGTGGGTACTGTGTTCTTTGATTTAGTTTCCTAATTTAATGTCCATAAAGCATTATGGCTCATTTTATAACACATTGTATAAGATCTCGAAACTAGTAAGGCAAGACTTCTTAGTTAATAATCCCCATGGGACCACACCGCATGCCTGCCTTGGCTCAAGTGTTCTGGTCTCTTCTTTCACTTTAAAACAATACTCAGCTCAAATGATACAGTATCTCATGTGGTCAGCCCTCTATGGCCCATTGTATCTTTTCCCAAACAAATTAAGACAGAATACATGTGCTTGGCATCAGGACCAGAGACCTCCATTCTGAATAAATGTGCAGCCAATGTTCATGTAAACAATGATGTTTTAAGCTCACAACTGTCCAAATTAAAAGGCTTTGTCTTCTTACAAAACAAGAGCTTTTGGAAAGATACCCATGTTTATGTTAGTGCTGAATTTCAAAAATGACAAGTTGATTTCTTTTAATATTGTCGACATTTATGTTTTCAAATAGTCATCTAAAGGCTCAGGAGTGATTGGACATCTTTTGTACTTCAGGCTAGAATCTGTCCTGTACCAACAAAGAAACTATTTTGCACAATTTTCTCATATGAATTTTCTTACAGTAATTAATAAAGAATATGAATATATGAAGGTAAATGATAACTGTGCAAATCTGAGAATGCCGTTCATTAAACACGTTTTGTATTTTATTTTGTGTGAACACCAAAAGGAAAAGAAGACCAGGTATAAGTTGCTCACCGCTTGAAAGATGGCTGAAGTTACTCAGCAGGCAGAGGCTGGTACAACCTAATTGTATTTGTTGTAGTTTATCACCGATGAAATACTATTGAACTTTTTATTTCCTAAAATAGGATATTGAAACACGTGAAAGAAAAATTATTTTTCTAAGTGTGTGTAACATGAAAAATTAAGGCACTATAATCTGTAAAATGAAAACAAATTTAATAAAAGTCACACATTCTCTCTTCAGAATAATTTCTGGCTCTTCATCATCTAATGTTCTAGTGCCTTGGTAGCAAATGTTGCCTGGTTTTGTTTCTTCTTTTCTTGACATTAACCAAAATTTCAGAGCTTCAGATTTCAGTATCCAGGCAGAACTAATTATCACAATCCAACAAATGGTGTGCTCCCAGTGATACGTAACCAGAGCCGCATTCCTATCTTTTCATACTAGACAGGCCAGCAGAGCACCATTTCCTTCTCATTTCCTCTGTGAGGCTTTGTCTTAGGGATGCTGTGTGGTAGGCAAGGACCAGCCACAGGAGAAACTTCTTGCCTCTCTTGAGGGAAACACTGGGGGATTCCTGGCTATCTATGACAGCTCAGCTGGCTGGGGCTGTTGGCTTGGCCCTGAAAGGAGCCCCAGTGGACCAGCTCATGTAAAGTAGTGCACTGGGTTAGATACTTGAGTTTGGGAAAGGATTCCTCATCCCTGAGTATGTTTAGGATAAAATAGTGCTTTCTTCATCAGCACATATACTAAAATAGGACAAAATAGAACTGGCCCTAATGCCTTAATGTAATTTTCTTAGGTGCATTAATGAATAAATAAGTACTTAATTCAAAACAAAGCTCAGTGTTTTTCATTTAAATTACAAGGCACTACTTTGAAGAGTCTAATCTGTGCTAAAGATATACATATTCAAGCATCATTCAGTTGAGGAATAAAGATCCAGATGAATACCTAGGACTGGTAAGACTTATGAACTGAAACAGTGAAATAAAATAGTAAAAATAGTAGAAAATGGGTACATCCTGAGACCGTAATGCTATGTGAAATAAAGCAGACACAGAAGGTTAAATTTCACATTGTTTCTCCTATATGAGAAACCCAAAGAATGAATAATTTAAGAGACAAAATAAAAGATTGATGATAAGAAACAGGAAGGTAGATTTTTTTGAAGATAAGAAATAAATCTGAGAATGGAAGGAGAGGGGAAGGTTAGGAGGGCAAGAGGAAGTAGAAGATTAAGAGGTGATATGTATGTGTACCTGTTCCTCACAATGTATGTATTCATGTATTCATTATGTATCTAAACATGTATTAATAAAAATACCAAAGTGGCCTAATAAAAGAAAAATTAGTGGATATAAAAAGATTTTTTAATGTTTACTTTTAATTAGAGATGAAAGAAACAAGGAGAGAACATAAAACTCAAACTCCTAGAATACCAACTGAGAAAACTACTCACAGTCATGATTTAAAAGAAGGAAATAACAAAAATGCAAATGAAGAATTACAGTACATACTAAGGAAAACAGTTGTTAAGTAAGAAAAACTCCATAGGCAGAAAGAAAGGAGAGATGGAAAGGTAATTATAATATTAAAATATGAATGGTTAACATTATAAATGTCATGCCACTACCTTGAAAAATCATTTGAAGTTCAAAATTCTGTGTTGAGAGTGTCTAGTGAGATGATAAAATAGTGAAATTTACTGGCCTATTTCCTAGAGAAATTTTGAACATCAATTTTTAAAAAAGAATGTTTTATAATCAACTATACTAATAAAACACAAATTTTAAAAATATTTCTCATCTGCAACACTACTGTTAGAAAATAATGAAAAAATTATAAAGACTTCTAGATTTTTAAAGGATAAATGATCATTCTGTTTTGTGTCTATGTATACTCTAAAAGAGACACAAATTCACACTCTAAAATATTCTAACGTAGTTAATATATGTAAGAAATACAGTTTCAATTTTAGTGTGCCTATTTATACAGTCAATACAATGTATGATGAAGACATAACTTAAGAATTTTGATACACGTGTATATAACTTTTTTTTACCAGAATCTAATCATTTTACAATGAGGATGGAATCATTTTAAAGTGTGTTGGCCAAATGCAGAGCTTAGAAGGAAAGTCCAGTTTTTTCCAGTTTCCACAGTGTAGGGAAATGGGTCTACAGATATAAGGTCTTGGTTGAGAGTGAGCATGGTCATACATGTAATTTACTGTCAGTGCTTTAATATAGAAATGTAAATTAATTAGAAGTCAACGTAAGAAGAAAATCATCTGTACTTTGGAAGGATGTCCGAGTGAACAGAAGTAGTAAGAGAATGAACATAAAGACAAATCTAGAAAAGGGACAAAACTGGAAAATAAGAAACAATAAATCTAAGTGATAAATTCTCAATTTTAAATACAAATTAAAAATATGGAACAAATATATACTGTATATATATATATATATTTCACTAATTACCAGTTGCCTTAAATTTCTTATCACACAAATATTGGGATTTATTTGGAAATAGGCTCCAAGGAGGCCTTTTGTACTCAAACTTCTCACATGTTATAAGACTTAGTATAAAATATTGTGTAAAACATTTGGACTGTCTTTTAGATATGTAAGTCCTTGGATTCTAACATGCCCATTCCAGTGACTCAAGAGGTGATAGAAACATAATTCTGGGTGCTTCTGGTTTGTTTTACCTTAACTCAAGGTGGACAGCATAGATAGCAAGCTTCGGCCATGATGAGATAAACAAAGGAGTTATCAGGAAGATCAGCCATGTCCATGTCTATTCAGATACATTCTCATGAGTGTACATATCATGATATTGTCTGTCTGTTGGTTTGTGAGTAAACTGATTTGAATCTAAATTTAGTAATATTCAAAGTTTCCCATTAATTTCAAACCAGCCTTTGTGTCTTGGCTTAAATAGAATTTGAATTCTCTTCTACTTCCATGTGAAGCAAATTAGTTATCACTATCATTGCTTTATAAAATTCATTCCTGATTGGTATAATCTAATGTTTGCTAAATAATGTTTACTTGCTTTCCATCATTCCTTCATCTCAGACCACTTTGTGTTCAAGATCCCTTCCCATCACATTAAGCAGCAATTTCTTCAGTGATATTGTGGACAAACCCTAGTGGCTTACAAGAGCAAATATTTATCTTTCTAATACATAAATCAATGGCATGATTAGAATTAAAATTTTTATTTGTTCCATCCAAAAATATAAAGAATTACCATAAAAGTTTTTAAAAAGTCAACGCATTTATCTTGGCAAAGACTTTTTAGACTGCTAAAGAAATTCTATAAGATACAATATGTCCTTTATTTCAGAAAGATAAATATATAATTATAATCAAATAATCTTGATGAAATTACCAAAAACGTCATCCAGAATTATTAAAGATTAAACAAACAAACCTCTCAATTGTAAATTATGATTTATTGATTGGGTATATACAAGACCAAAGTTACCTGTTTAAAAGGAAAAATAATTCAGATGATTACCTAAGTACATTTAACTCAGGGTGCTATAAAGTTGGTTTAGTTTGATTGGAATGACCTTGTTTGACATCATATAAACAAACTATAAAACAAATTTAATAAAAATTTTTGAGTTAAAACAAAAGATGTGAAGGTATAGAGTGTCAGATGATAGCTGGTGGAGATAACAACATTGCATCATATACCTTTGGCAAATATGAAATATTTGAATGAATGGCTTATGCCAAATGCATTTTCAATAATCTACAATGAAGAATAATATTTACATAAAAATGAATACTTAAAATCAAATACAAAAATGTTTTTTCATGAAGTTGTATTGCCTTGTTAAAGCAAATAAATGTAAAAATAATTATTTGATTTTCACAAGACTTGATATGATTAAACATGTAATGAATGTATGACAATTCTGTATGCTAGTTGGGTATTTAAGGCCTGGTGTTGAGTCAAGTAGATTTTCAGTAATCTATTTTAATGCCTTCTCTGGCAATAACATTCTAAATTTTCTATGTCTAATAGTATGAAGTCATATTTACTACAGTGTTTTGCTAAGATTAACACATAATACACACAATGTAGGATTTTGCATCCTTGGGGATGAAAAAACTTGATAAGTAGAGTTCTGACATAAACATTACTCCTAGACTTTCAGACTCTTAATTTGCAATCTTATGGGAAAATAGCTGTAGATTTTGCTGTCATTGCCTGTGCAAGCTAAGTAAATCAGTTGGTATGAAAAGAAATCCTAGGTTTTGATTTTAAAACAATTAAGATGGAAAACAATGTATTTCTCTAATTCTGAAAAGTGTTAAGAAGTAGGTAAAAAAAGAAGCAGAATCTCAGAGCTCTGAAATCAAAGCTAAGTCCTATCTTTTACTGGCTTCATGACCTTGAGAAAATGAATTACCCAGAATTCAATTTTGTTTTCTGGGAAATGTGACTAACATTTCCCCTTTATGATGAAACCATGAATGCAATAATATATAGTAGAAACTAGATTTGTTTCTGACATACAATAAGTGACTAAAATGACATCTTTATAAGAAATGTTGAGTAAATTTTACCCCAAGTGACAATGACTAACACAGGCTGCTAGAGACTCTGTATTTAACACAATGCTGACACCACATCTAGACTGATTCATGGCCTTATGAAGGAATGTGGCAACATGTATGTAATATATACTTAATTTTTCTTAAAGAAGTTGTCTGACTTGGTGAATATGATATAGTCCCATTATTATTAGGATTGGTATCTCTTGCCTCCAAATTTTGCAGACATTCAAGATAGCATCTTTTCACTCAGACAGAGACTTTATCAGTATATATGGAAATATATAAGAAGCATATAAGAAGCAATTGACACTTTAATGTGAAGACAGGTGAGTTCATATGACATCAGTCAGACCCAGAATAAGATGGGCAATCTGCTTTAGATGGAGCTAAAGTCTATTAGAGCAATAACATTGCTATAACTCTTGGTCAGGAGAAGGCATGTTTACAGTTATTTATTTTCATGGTTATCAATTTCAAGAAATATTTGAAACAATGTATGTGATTTAAATTAAAAAAATTGGCCAGATCCTAAAATAATTTTTACCTACTGGTAGTTGAACTGTGATGTGAATAAGAGTAATATAGTAATATAGATATAACATCTTTAACTTTAGTTTTGGAGTTGGAATGTTTGATACTTGATCTAATCTTCCTTAGCATATGCGGATTTAGAATGGGTTCACATGTATTATGTTTGATTCATAAAAGGCTCAGGTTTATGGTTATATATTTACTCATTCCTGAAATGTCATTATTTTTAGACCAGAAAAATGCAATATTAATTCAACAAATATTTATTTTGTTCCCCTATGTACCAGACACTCTTCCACATACTTAGTATACAACAATGAACAACATTGACAAAAAGGATGTCATTGTGGGGTTTATAACTTACAGTGTGGCAGATAATAAAATTATATATAGTAAAGAAGTAAATCATGTTAGAAGGCGGTAGGGTCTATGAAAAAAGAAAAGAGAAATAGAGTAAGGGGAGGTGGATAACTGCAAAAGAACAGTAAATTTCAGTATTAAGCTGATTACTGAGTAAAAATATTTGCAGAGAAATTTGATAGGTGTGAGGAAATGACCATTTGGTGTGCATTGGTACGCTTTCCACCTAGAAGGAACAGGTGCGACAAGGGATCTACAGGTGTAGCCAACCTGGCACGATGGAGGGGTCCATTGTGGCTGAGGAGGAGAGCAAGTCAGGGCAGCTTGGATGCCGGGTGCTCTAGGGCCTGTGCCATATTCGGATTTGACAACTGCAGAGCTCTGAGTGGAGTAGTGACATGGTATTCTTAGGGTCATTCGTGCTTCCGTGTGTTTAGAATAAATTATAGAAGGTCAAGAATGAAAAGTTGGAGAATAATATTCAGGAGGCCACTCCAACAATCCAAGCAAGGAGGACAGTGGCTTCAGACATGAGGAATAGAGGGCAAAAAATAGAGGGATTCCTAATTTAAAGTCAAAACAACAGGATTTACTGAAAAAATGTACAATGAATTTTGAGAGAAAAAAGTTATTAAGGATAATTTAATGTTTTTTAGTATCACTTAATCAATCTAAAAATTGAGTTGTCTTTTCCTCAGATAAGAATGACTTTGTATAGGGCTTGTTTTCTGGTACATTAGGATTACATTTTGGACAAATGTTCATTTTTTGAATATTTAAAAGTAGCTAGTGAGAAGATAATGACATACATGAACTTGGAGTTTGGGAAAAAATTCTGAACTGAGGATAGGAATTTGGAATTAATTGGCATGTAGGAGACATTTGCCATGAGTTTTGATGAGCCCACAAAAACAATGGGTGCACCGACGAAGAACAGAAGACTGATTCCTGAAGAGTCCTAAATTTAGGAACTCAGCTATCCCATCCCTTGATTCAGAGGCTAATAATAGTAAGAAGATATTTTGGTAAGCTTATTTGTATATTGCATTTAGAGAAAAACATTTCTTTTTTTTTCTTTTAGTGAGTTTATTGGTACATTTTAGGTATACAGTACAGTTACATTCATTATTGGGATCTTGTACCTTTATATGACGGGTCTTGGTTCTCATTTTTTCCTGTCCCTCCCCTCCCCTCCTGCCCTCCCCATTTACAAACACTTTATTTCCATTTTTTCATTTTGTCATATTTTTTTCTTTTCCCTTATTACCTTTCCCCTACCCTTCCCATTTTCCCTACACCTTTAGACCTTTTCTTCCTATTTCACATGGTCAATTATCTCATTAGGATCTTATGTACTATTATAGCTTTTCATGCATCTATAGTACAGCTAATCCTTGCTCTCTGGGAGAAAAAGTCTTGTTTGAGTTTTATGTAAATCTTTTGTTGTTGATGATTAAAAAAAAACACCTCTTGTATAAAAGATGCTACTAATTGACAGAATTTGTTTTAAATGTTCCAGTACCTCTATATAAATTTTGTTTGGGAAATCTAAATATATGTTGCCTACTCTTTTATGCTACTCATTCACTATTCACTACTCGAGGACAATTGTTATTAAAAACAAATCAAAACAGACACTGTATCAAAATCTACACCATCCTGAGTACTTCATTCAGGTCATGTGGCTTTGCTGAGTCTTAGACTTCTTATGTTTAAAATAAGAGTGATAATCTAGATATTTAATCTTATCATGAGAATTGAAGTTAGTGGATGTGAAGTTATTGAGCTTCTTTGTTTTTATTCCACCGTGTTCATTGTTATTGCTTTGTTATTTTATAAATGATTTTTTCCAACTTATCTGTGGGTCTGATTTAGTAAGACTATTAAAAATATACCTGCATAGTACAGGGTCTTTTTAATGTATTTTATTTTAATACAGAAAAATTTCCCTCTTTACTTGTCATATTTCACAGGTTTTTAAATTAATTTTATTGGTAATTTTCAGGTATACCATATAGTTACATTCATCACTGGGATATTGCACCTTTACATGATGTATCTTGGTTCTTATTTTTTCCCCATTCCCCTGCCCTCCCTTAACCCCTTCTACCCTTCCCTATTTACAAAGATTTTGTGTCCATTTTTTCCTATTCTCATCTTTTCTTTTCCCTTCTTCACTCTGTGCTACCCTTCCCATTTCCCCTACTCCTTTAGCCCTTTTCTTCCTACTTCACATTATCAATTACAAAATTTGAACCTTACTTATACTTTCAGTTTTTCACATCAGAGAAACTATTCAGTATTTACAATGTGTGTCCTATTTATTTCATTTAAGAGTATGGCCTCAATATGAATCCATTTAGCTATAAATGTCTCTAGTTTCTCATTCTATATGGCTGAGTAGTACTTCATTTTATAGAAAAACCACATCTTCTTTATCCAGTCCCCAGATGATGGGCAATTGGGCTGTTTCCATATTTTAGCTATTACAAACTGTGCTGCTGTAAACATAGGCACACATTATCACTGTAATGTGATTCTTTTAATTCTTTTGGAAAGATACCCAGCAGAAGGACAGCTGAGTCAAATGGGACCTCTAATTCTAGTTTACTGAGGTATCTCCATATTGACTTCCATAGTGGTTTCACCAGTCTACACTCCCACCAACTTTGGAGAAGGGTTTCTTTCTCCCCACAACCCCGCCAACATTTGTTATGGGTTGATCTCTTGATAGCAGCCATTCTTTGTGAGATGAGGTGAAATCTTGGCATTGTTTTCATCTGCATCTCTCAAATGAACAGTGATGTGGAACATTTTTCATATATTTGTTTGCTGCTTTCACTTCTTTGTCTGAGAAATGTCTGCTCATTTCAAATGCCCATTTTTGAATGGGGTCTTTATAGCTGGGGAGCATGATTTTTTTTTTTTACTTCTTTATATATTCTAGATAATAGTTCTTTGTCTGAGGAGCAGCTGGTAAAATATTTTTCACACATGTAGGTTTTCTCTTAGCTCTGTTGGTGGTTTCTTTTGCAGTGTAGAAGCTTTTTAATAAAATTACATCCCAGTTATTTATTCTTTGTGCTAGTTCCCATGCTACTGAGGATTTGTTCATAAAGTCTTTTCCTATGCCAATGTCTTCAAAACCTCTGCCTAACTTATCTTCCAGCAAGTTTAGTGACTTTTTAAAAATATTTAGATCTTTAATCCACTTGAATTTTAGTTTAGTACATGGTGAAAGATGAGGGTCTAGTTTTAATCTTTGGCAGATTGAAATCCAGTTTTTCCAACATCATTTATTAAAGAGGCCATCTTTCCCCCTCTGAGGATGGTTGGCTCCTTTGTCAAAGATGAGGTAGCTGAGTACATCTGGAGTTGTTTCTGTATCTTCCAATCTTTTCCACTGATCCTCGGGTCTTTTTCTTTGCCAGTACCGTGCTGTTTTTATCACCGTGTCTTTGTAGTAAACCTTCAAGTTGGGGTTTGTGACACCCCTGTCATGTCTTTGTTGCCCAGCATTGCTTTTGCTAGTTTAGGTCTCTTTTGGTTCCAAATGAATTTTTGAATTATTTTCTCTAGTTCTGTGAAATATACTGTTGGAATTTCATTTGGGATTATATTGAATCTGTATAGCAATTTTGGAAGTATGGTCATTTTCACTATTTGGTTCTTCCTACCCAAGAGCAAAGGATGTCTTCCCATCTTCTTATATTCTCTTCAATCGCTTTTCAGAGTGCTGTAGTTTTCAGTGTAGAGGTCTTTTACTTCCTTCATTAGATTGATTCCTAGATATTTCATTTTATTGGATGCTATTGTGAAAGGATTTGTTTCCCTTGTTTCTCAGTGAGTCTGTTATTTGTGTATAAGAAGGCTATTGATTTTTGAGTGTTTACCTTGTATCCAGCCACTTTACTGAATCTATAAATTGAGTCTAGAAGTCTTTTGGCAGAATTTTTTTGGTCTTCTCTGTAGAGTATCTTATCATCAGCAAATATTGACAGGTTAATTTCTTCCTTTCATATCTTTATTTCTTTTATTTGTTTCTCTTTTCGAATTTCTATTAAATCCATGTGTTCAGAAATTTTGTTCAGTTCTAGTATTTTGTTATTGAATTTTTGTTTAGATGACCTGCCTGTTTGTGACAGTGGAGTATGTAGGTCCCCCACTACAATTGTATTAGTGCTTGTTTGGTTTTGCATGTCCCTTGATATTTGTTTTGTATAGTTGGGGGCATAGTATTTGGTGCATATATATTTATGATTTTCATCTCTTCCTCTTTGATTGTTCCCTTTACAAGGACAGAGAGACCTTCTTTTTCTTAGTTTTGGTTTGAAATTTATTTTGTCTGCAAATAACATAGCTACCCCTGCCTTTTTCCAGGTTCCTGTCACATGGAGAATTGTTTTCTATTCTTTTACTTTAAGTCTATGAGTTTCTTTTTGAACTAGGTGTATTTCTTATATACATGATATTGTTGGATTGTACTAGTTAATACATTCTGACAGTCAATTTCATTTGATTGGTGAACTGAGGCCATTGACATTGATGATTATAAGTGATGTATATTGACATCATCATCATGTTATTTTCCTCTTGTTGGCTCTTTTTAATTTTTTCCCCTCTCTCTTTAATTTTTCACTTTGTCTAATGGATTTGCCTATTGGGCCTCATGGAGTTGTGACTTTTATTGTCTTTTTCTAGGATATTGTTTAGAATTATTTGTAATTCTGGTTTGGTATTCATTAAGTTTCTCAGCTGTTCTTTATCATGAAGTACCTTATTTCCCCATCAATTTTGAAGGATATTTTTGCAGGATACATCAGTACAGATTGAAGGTTGTTTGATTTTAGGGCTTGAAATACCTTATTCCTGGCTCTCCTTGACCTGAGGGTTTGTGTTGAAAAGTCTGCTGTGATTCTGATGGACTTTCCTTTCCATGTGATTTGTTTATTTTCTCTATTTGTAGTATTTGTTCTGTTGGTTTTCTGGGATCTTTATTATAGGTTTATGTGTAGATTTTGTTGATCATGGCTAGTTGAAATCCTATATGCCTCACTTATCTGTATATCAACTTCTTCTGTTTGGAAAGTTTTCTATCATCCATTCTGTGAATAGTTCACCTGCTTTTGTATAGACTCCTATCAGTCTTATATTATTCTTCTTTGCATCATCTAGGAGATGTTAGATTAATTTCTCATAGTCCTTTACTGTTTTTAAGAGACCTCTCTTTTCATGGTCACTGACTGGCATTGTGTGTTTTATGCCTGATATTCTGTTTTCAGCTTGGATTTGTCTATTTTGTATACTTTTGATAGAATTTTTAATCTTCTGGATATTTGTTTGAATCTGTTTCATGGATTCCATTTCATTCCTATGTTGGGCATTCATGGTTTCCATTTCTTTGCTATGCCTTGCATTCATGGCTTCTATCATGGTCTTGAACTCATGTATTTTTTTTTTTCTGTTTCCTTTCTGGAGTCTAGAGTCCAGAGTCTCGAGTTCTACAGTCTAGAGTTATGTCTTTCATTGTGCTCACCATCTCTGTAGTTATCTGGTAAATTATTTCTGTTTTCAATTTTTCCTAGAGCCTCATTCATCTGTTTTTTACTTCCTATGCTATCAGTTCAGGGTGTCCAAGTGACTGTCAGACTTTTCCACCTCATTTTTCCTACAAATTTGCCTTTGCTGAGCTGAAAAATCTGTGTTTGTGCTTTTCTTGAATGTCTTCTCGTTTAGATATTTGTTTTTGGCACTGTCCTTTGTTTAATTCCTGGGTTAATACTTTGATCTTCCAGATATAGATGGTCTTTAGGTTTTAAGTCTCTGATGACTTGGAGACACTTTCATTTTCATTATACCAGGAAGGACAACTGAATAGATCAATCACAGTACCTTAGCCCAAATGATACAATCAGTAACACGACAGCATCAAGCACAATTTAGAAAATTACAATTTGTGGTAGTTAAATAATCTATAACATTTAACCATGCAAATTAAATGAAAATCAAGGACAAGCCCAAAATATGTTTATAGTGAGTAGACTCATCAATATAGCAACTTTTTTCTTCAGGATGAAGATTTAGAAGGAGTTGGGGATAGAGGGATAGGTAGGTAGAAGGATAGGGGAAGTTTAGAAGTGAGGCCAGAGGACACAAGAATAATCATGCGAACTCTAGGAAACTGTTGAAGACAAGAGGAAAAGAAAGAATTAATGAACAAAGACAAGAATAGAACAATCTAACAGCAATGGGGAATCTAGAAATTACTTGCTTTCCTTTGAAACTAATGATAATCAAGAGAAGGAAAAAGAAGAAAAGGAAAAGAAAGAAGAAATCTGAATTAGGGCAGGAACAGGAACAAAAAGGGAGATGAAGAACAATGTGGGAGAGAAAGAGAGTGAGTTTGAGAAAGAAACAAGATAAAGAAGAGAAAAAAGTAAGAATTTGAAAAGTGTAGAAAAAAATTAAAAATAAGAGGAAAAGAAAAATAATAATTTTAAAAATAAAAAATAAAAATGAAGGGACTCCTTCAGGGTATGTCTCTGCTGTCAAAATAGACAAAGTGGGAAGCAGCATGCAGATCTAAGTCCACTAGTCTCACCCAGCCACCAGTAGACCCCCGCTAAGATTCAGGATGATTTCTTGCTCAAAAGCCCTGATTGAGCTCCCTTACCACTTGCAGGGTTGAACTCTGTAAGATTCTGGTGCAGGTTCCATCTGTCCTCCCCCTGAGGATAGTCCAGGTTCTGATGGGAGGTGCTGATCCCTCCAATTTACCAATCCGGTGGTCTGCTGTGCCTTTATTCCAGAGATTCGCTTCAATTTTCCTCAAAGAGGCTGAAAGAGGCCCTCTTCTACTCTATCTTCTGGAGCTCAGGACAATGACCCTTACGATCCCCTGTGCCTTTGTGGTGTAGGTCCAGGTACCAGTGCATCCAGGAGACTATAGGTTATGGGGGGGGATGGTGCTGGGGTGGTGCTGCAGGCACCAGAGCAGCCCTCACCAGTCCACTTGTGCTGCTAGGAAGGCTGGGGTGGTGGGGGAGGGGTAGCAGCCTAGTTCCAAGCAGCTCCACTAGTCTTCACCAGTAGGCACTCTGCAGTTATTTTTAATATCAATAGTAGAGATAACCTTTACAATGGTCCTCCTTCTGGGGCCACCAATATGTGTATGTTAGGTTATTGGATATTTATACTGGGCTTCAATTTTGATTATTTATATTGACCTGTCATCAGGGTGTACTGATCTCTTTTTTCTTCTCTATTCAAAGTTAATTATTCTAGTATACTCTATATATCTGAAAATATTTTTAATTTTGGTATTTCCATTGAAGGCTTTTTATTCTTTACTCTCCTCTATTGAAATAACCAAGCTGTTCATGTATTAATGTACCTTTACCACTAAATATTTTAGTCCATTAAGCATAGAGTAAAAAGGAAAAAGTAGATATTTAAGAAGAAATGTTAAAGAAATAAAATATTTTTATAATTAATAAACAGCATCAATCTACTGTTCTAAGAAACTCAGATAACAGCATGATATGGAGAAGATTTTATAGGTATATTATAGTCAAATTTCTGAAAAATCAAAAAGAAAAAAATTATATAATTATAGTCAGAAAAGGCACATGATATATCCTATCATAATGATCTCCGGGCAAGAATAACAAGAAGAAAAAAGAGAAGGAAGAGAAAAAGGATGTATTAATAATGAGTTAAAACATATATATCAGAAATAATAAAGGTCAGAGATAATGGAATGATATCTTTATAGAGAGGGAAGAAACAATCATTTCAGGACTGTGTATCCAACACAAGTACTTCTCTGGATTAGTACAAAACATAATAATTTTTAAGACAACAAACACTAAAAGACTTCTTCAGGAATTGTTAATGTGAATCCTTTAGAAAAATAAAGAATACTAGAGAAGGTAAAATTGCACAGAAACAAAAATATTGCAAATTTTGTTTTATTTCCTTAAAGGACATTGGAAGTTTAAAGTACAAATAAAAATGGTTTTTGTGGAGCTATGTAAAAGTGAAATATATAACAATCAATAGAACAGTGCTATATTTCTGATATTATGAAATGATACAATATTATTTGAAGTTAGACTGTGACAAATTTGATATTGTAATATCAAAAGAAACAAGATAACAAAATGCATTTTAAATGTCAATATATGAGAGACATAATTTAAAAACAGCCCTGTTGGAGAGACGGGTTTAGCTCAGTGATGCTGCCACATGTCTCACAAGTGCAAGGTACCAAACAAGCAAACAAACAAACAAAAACAACCCCAGCCTTGTTGGGCTAGTGCTGTAGCTCCATGGGAGAATACTCACCCAGCACATATAAGGTCCTGGGTTCCATTGTTGAGCAGTGCAAAATCAAAAACAAACAAACAAAAAAATCTTGCCTTGATTAACCTACATGAAGTATGTTAGTGATAAAAAGAATGGAAGATTAGGAAATAAATACCAAGAAACAATAGTTAATTTCAATCTTATAAATATGCAAATTAAGGGCACATACCAAGAATGTTGACCAGATTAAAAAAAATCAGCAAATATATTTTAAATACAAAAATAAGGGCCCAGGATTTAGCTCAGTGGTTCCGCCACCTGCTTTGTAAGTGCAAGGACCTGAGTTCGATCCTCAGTGCCAAAAATACATAAATATAAATAAATAAATAAATAAATAAATAAATACAAAGATAAATCTGTGTTAAATACAAGAGTGAAATAAATATTTAGGGTAACAATGGTAAGGATAGTTATGATGTTTATTTCATAGAGGATGATTATCTCTCCTGTGAGGAATTCTATTGGAGATGAAAGAGACTTTTAAGAAAAATAAAAAGGAAAATTTCTTAGGAAGTATAATGATTCTAAATAGGTATGTTTCTAATAAAAGAATATAGAAAATATGTTCAGAAAATGAACTGAATAAAATGAGCAATAGATAAACCTGCAGTCCTAGTTGTAAAATATAATTTGCATATTGATCCATTCATAAGACAAATGGACACAAGCTTTCAACCACATTGTCCATGACTTGCCCTAAAGAAAGTTAATAGGACACTACACCCAACAAACACAGAATACAAAAGTTTTGCAAGCCTACATGAAACACTCATGAAAATGAACAATGTAAAAGAAGTCACCCTAAATTGCAAAGGGTTGCAGTCAGGCAGAGAATACTTCCTAATTAACTTGTAATAATTCAAGGTAAATGACAATGGTATCTATAAAAGTAAAACATTTGAAAATTTATTAGTATACCATTACATTTGTTATGAAACTAAGAAAACTCACAAGATAAAGTACATATTTGCACTGAATCAAGATGAAAACAATAAGAAAACTTGGATGATAAGATATTGTTTTCAGGAAGTTATAATCTTTAATGAATATATTACATATTATGGAATTTAATATTTAGTGGACATATTGGTATATGGGAGATTTTTAAATTAGAAAATTCTAAGCTGCCATTTTAAGAAAGTAGACAAAAAGCACATTAAGACTGAAGAAAATAGAAAAAAGGAAACAATGAATGTAAGTATAGAAATTAATTAATAGAAAACAGAAAGTACATGAAAAAAATCAAACCCCCAAAAGTTGAAAATATTAATGAAATTATTTTCCATGATCTCCAACTTTATTCATTTATTTATTTTTATGGGTAAATTTTTATGCTCCTTGTGAAGCTAGTCAAATAATTAAAAAAGAATGCCTAAATAATAATAATAAGGAGAGAGGACATTATAGGCAGATTTCGCAGACATCAGAAAGAAAAATGACATTAAGGACAAGTTTATGGCACTACAGTCAATATCAAGAAGAAATGGAAAGGCATCTTGTTAAAGGAATTGGATTTCTAATAAAAAAAAAATTCTGCAAAAATAACACTGGTCCCAGATGGCTTGACCAGTCAATTCCATTAAAGATTAAAGGTGAAAATAACATCAATCTTACAAAAATTATTTTGGAAAATGAAGGAGAAAGAAAAAACACCTCGATTCATTTTATGAGCCACAAAGATGAAAATACAAAAACCAGAAAATGCAACAACAGCCAGACCACTATTCTTCATGAACATACACAAAAACATTTTCACAAATTTTTATAATTTTAGCAATACAGAAAAATGATCACACAAGTATATTTTATTCCTGGATATAAAAGCTGATTTAACATTCATAATTCAATCAATTTATAAATCATCAAATCATTAGAATAAAAGGGAAAATTATACATAAAACACATAGAGGAGACATTTGACAAAATAGAGCACCCACTCATTAAAATCTTTTAGCAAACTAAGAATAGGTGGTACTTTTTATTTTATAAAAGTTGTCTAAGAAAAAAAAAATCTATGGATGACATCATACTTAATGTTGAAACATTATATGAATTCCTGGTGAGAATTGAAAGAGGGTGAATATAAAGATATACCCATTATTCCTAACATTCCCACACCATCATTCCCTTTATTTCACCTTATTCATGATATTCTTTATTTACAATAATCTCAAACTGGTAACAGGCCAAATTGTCATGAGGGAGAGAGTGAGCTCAGAGATTTTAGTACATTGATACAAAGAGATATTACTCACCAGGAACTATATTTCTGTCCTTAAAATTAAGGAAAACATTTTAGAAAAGTTTTCCTTGAAGTATGATAGTTTAAAACTAATTGGAAATTTAAAGGTTGGAAATTTTAGTCTTTACATCTATACAAATGACTGGTATTCAGTACCAGGACTTTATAATAGTTATTCTGATTTTCTTGATGCAGCGAGTGATTTATTTGGTTATTATTTATTGCATTGTAGGAAATATTTCTATTGCTATATCTAGAAACATATAAACAAGTTTCCTGATGTCATGAAAATATCAACAGTAAACAGCAACAATAAAACAATAATAATTTATTATAAAGGAAAACAAAATATGCAATGAGAAAAGATAAGTGAAAAGAAAATGAAATAACTTTTTTGGAACATAGATGAACTCTTGAAGATAGAAAACACTTCACTGATACCTGAATAATGAGAATAAATAAATTACGCAAAGAGCTACACAAGAAGAAATGAAAATAATGAAATCTCAGTGATACTATTTGGGATTATGGTTGAGTTTTGTTTCAAAATTACCTTTGATTTGCCACAATATAATCTGTTTGTTAATGCACACTAATTCAATCCAGTTTTTTTTTAATGTAGCTAATTCATTTTGCTAGTTTCAATTCTGTACTTTATAAAATTACTAGGCAATACACTTTTAATTATTGGGTTTTCCAAAATAATTTTAAAGAACTGGATAGAGAACTCAGAAATGGCACTTTATGTATGTAAATGAAAATGCTAAAATACTTTTGACAAATTCAAAGCAATTTAGTCTTACTTAGGCAAGCTAGCCAGAGCCATATTAACTACACTGAGTTTTATTTTTCAAGGAAAATCAAAGCTCTACTATTTTAAAAAGGTAAAATAGAAAACCTGACAAAACTCTTCAAAAAAGCAGAAATTTAAATTATCACACATTTTGTATGAAGAACACCACTATAAAAAAACACTGATCCATAAACATACAATTACTAGATATGATTCAAATAATTCCAAAACTTTCAATTTTAAAAACGTAGATTTAATCACCCTAATACCATTAGTATAAATATTTATATCTAAGCATGTATTTCTCTGGGATCATTCTCAGGTACTCACTGATTAACCAATTTGAATTCTCTCCTGGTACATGAAACAGGACACGATACAGAAGACACAATTCTTTCCAGCTACATTTTGTTTATTTTCACCAATCAGTAGCAACGATGGGTCTCATTATTTCAGACCCAAATCATTTTTTTTTCCTCTGTCTTTCCTGGTTATTTCACTCACTCCCCTTAAATTGGGAAACTTTAGTAAACTACGTTCATTTTTGAAGCTTTGGATAGCTGGCTGAAAAGTCTAGGTAAATGAGAGTAGCCTATTTCTGCAAGACGCCTCTTTTGATTAGAAAGCATGTTTGTATTCTGATTCTTAGAGCCAACCCAAAGACCTTTATGCACAGTTATTCTCTTTAAAAATGAAGAATTCCAGAGGCCCTTTTGTTAGTACTGTGTAAATCAATGTAGTGCTATTAATTCAAGGAAACCACTAAATACAACTATTTTATAAACTTTTAAATTATAGAAGGAAGGCTTGGAATCCCTTTGCACTACTCTGAAATCTGTTGTGAACTAAATGTGTTGTGAAACACTTCAGTCATGATATCAGATCCACACTTTCAGTGAATCCTTTTCATCAAATCGCATAGTCATTTTAGAATAGGTTTTTTTGTTTTTTGTTTATTTTTTTTTCAGTTTTAATTGAGTTTATTGCTACATTTTAGGGATACAGTACAGTTACATTCATTGTTGGGATCTTGTACCTCCACATGACAAGTCTTGATTTTCATTTTTTCCCCTTACCCCTGCCCTCCCTTCACCCCCTCCTCCCCTCCCCATCTACAAATACTTTATTTCCACCTTTTCATTATCTCACATTTTTTCTTTTCCCTTATTACCCTTCCCAGAATAGGTTTTTAAATCTACTTAGTGTATCAAAAATTTTGGTTTTGAGGAATAGCATAATTTTTAATACACTAAAATGATATAAAGTTGAATTGGATTAGATCACTTATGCCAATGTAAGTGTATTTATTTATAGCTGCACTTGGTTATTTACTTTTTTTAAAGAAATCTCAGAATTTACTCTATTAAATCCAGTCAGCTCCCAATGAGGTTCCAGCCCTATTATTTATACACTCTGTTAGGTTAGTAAATAGCATATGTGAATAAGGGAAAGCCTGAGTGGACCCAGGTAGGAGAGCAGATTGCAGAAGTTTGTTGGCTTGGCACTTCTGACACAAAGTGACTCAGGGGTAGTTTGATGAGTGGCTACAGGAGCACTGGGTGGCCAGGACATGGTGTTGGAAAACCAACATAGGAAAGAAAAGCAAGTGTCTAAACTAACTATGGGCGTTCTTGAAAAAGCCCACAAAATGCAAGGGCATTTTCTGTCTGTTGTTGCTGTTGTTCATTTTCAGATACTTTTATCGCCTAGGGTATGGTAAAGGCCCTGAAAATATCATTATATAGCAAGTCTTCACTAATCTATGCTTTTTCTTGTCTTTAATATTTTTAGGAACCATTGTATATTGAGAAAGGATAATTGTGAGTCTTTGGTAATAATTAGAAAGTGTACAAGACCCTGGAGTTCATAGAGGATAAGGCTTTTCAAATTTTTTCACTTGACTTGAACTCCTTTGTAAGTCTAGTGAACTAATTTTTCAAAACATCATTTTATATGCAAGTGTGCACAGATTTATAAAGGAAGCAAGCAATATTAAAATACAATTATCAAGCCAGGCATGGTGGCGCACGCCTGTAATCCCAGCACTTGGGAAGCTGAGGTAGGAGGATCCCTGTGAGTTCCAGAGCAGCCTGGGCTATGTAGTGAGTTCCAGGTCAGTCTCAACTACATAGTGAGACCCTGTCTCAACACCTCCAAAAAATATATATATATATAAATAAGTAAAAAATACAATTATCAACATTTAGAAAAACATGTAATTAGTGCTGAGTACAGTGGTGAATACCTGAGAACACAGATATTCCCAAGGCCTAGGCATGAAGGTTTCCTGTACAAATTAGCAAGACCTTGTGTCCAAATGAAATAGAATTTTAAAATTATTGGGGATATAGCTCAGTCTTGGAGTGCTCACCAGACATGCACAAGGACCTAGATTCAATCCCCAGGGTGACGCAAACCAAGAATCAAAATTATTAATATATTCTTTTATATTAACATGTTATATACCCAGGATGAAATAACATTATCACAGTAATAACAAGATATCTGAAATAGCTGTAATGTCATATGAAAATATCTATGAATGTGATGTCTCATGGCGTTATTACTACTTCTATGCTTAGCTGTCGATATTCAGAGTGGAGAGAAATACTACATATGAGGAAGTGATGGAGAGGATATTGTAGGTGTCTAAGATAGGAAACTTTGTGGAAGTATTCAGCTTAATAACATTGCAGAGTTCTCCAACAAGGTCTGGTCTCTTAACACCATGCACAGACAATTCAGAGCTTTTATTTTAAGATGATCACAAATACTAGTGGATACACTAGAGGCATACCTTCATAAATCCACGGTGAGCATCATGTAAATGTAGGATTTATTACAGAGCACTCACCTCTGCCTCATAAATTACAGAGTTACACTGGGATATTCTGTCCATCCATCTCTACTGGTAGCCAGTGAATGCTTGAAGAAATGTCACTGTAAAAAAAAATTTTATGACCTCCACGTCCTTGTATTGCACTTATTGTGCTTATTTGAGTGGAGTTTTATTTGCTAATTTGTTAATTATTTCTTGATCTCACTACCTTTCATAAGTTGCTTTTGTTTCCTGTGGATGTATTTTTGTTTCCTTGCTGGAAAGAAATCTCCTGGTAATGAAGTCAACTGAATATAGTTCTTAACATTCACAATGCTTAACATTATGCTGCATTACTTAATAAAGATTTATACAGAAGAAACAAGTACTTTAAGGAAGGCAAAGTAATGTATTGGTTAAGATCACTCAAAGCATATATTTTACAATGACTTTTCCAAACTATTAAAGATAAATCAATTACCATGGAATTGTACTAGCAATAAACAATTTTGAATGTTATGTTTATTCCTATATTTTGATACAATATTTTAAAACTCCTGCATGGATGCATTAGTTTGGGAAAGTCAAAACTTTTCATTATTCTCCAAAATAGATAACTTAGTCCTATGTGGTAGCACAGCCTGTCATTTCAACTACTTGGGAGGCTGAGACAAAAGAATTGCAAGTTTGAGGCCAGCATGGGCAACTTAGTCAGACTTTATCTTAAAGGTAAAATATATAAGGGTAGGAGATATGGTATCATGATAGAGCTTTTGCCTACTGGCGTGCAAACCTATGGGTTTAGTGCTCGCTACAGCAAAACCACATAAAAGCACATAGCCTAAGTAAAGAGCATTTGCCTGTCGAACCTTTTGCAAAGGATGCACTGTTCGGTTTCAAAATATGGTATGTCAGAAGGATCCTGTTTTTGCTCTTTCAAGTCAGGTTCAGATTAAAAAACTCATGCAGAAAGTATGACAATATTCATGATGGCATGGGTAGTTCTCGTCTCATTAGGATCTTGTCTTGTTTTTAAAATGTTTTTTATTATTTTTCTTTACATATTTTCCTTGTTTACCTTTCTCTTCTCTCTCTCTTCCTCGCTCCCTCCTTCCCTTCCTTCCTTTCCATCTCCCTCTTTCTTCTTCCTTCCTTTCCTCCCCTCTGTTTTCTTTCTTCCTTTTGTGTTATTGTAGGTCTGGGTATCAAACTCAGAACTTCAATGTGTTTAAACATTATTTTATCATTTGCTATACTCAAAACCCCAACTTTTCTTATTAATACCATATTTGAAACAACTTTTCTAATTAAGTTTTTTAAAAAAATTTAATTCCCATTAGCGACATTCAAAAAAAATAAATATTTTTCTGTCTTACTTATTATCATTTCACATGAATTCTGTTACTTTATATGCTAATTAACATCTAAGTCCATGTGTTTTACTATATTTGATTCTGGGAATGATATCAATAAAAATAATTATGTATTGTTTATTTGGCTTTAAAATTAGCTAATATCAATTTTCTCATACAAAGATTCTGGAAATATTAATATGAGAGTGCATAGTGTGGCTTTGAATTATTCTAATGATTTAATAATTAAAATGACAGTTTAACATTTTTATTGTCATATAGAAATTCTGATTAGTGAAAACGAGGTTTTTTTCAGGTACTACTTTTCCTTCATTCTTTTTGTCTTCTAGAAAATATTCACAAATTGTAGTGATAAGAATTCATATAATGCTTTCAAATATTATGTCACATTGTTGATGAAAGCTGAATCTTAACACCAAGAGTTCCGAAAACTCCAAGGAATGTATGAGACATCTCCATTCCTTGTTTCATTCACAAAAGATGTCAGAAAAGATATGTAGCTGTCATGTAGAGTAGAGGTAAGGTTTATTGCAAAATGACAGAGAGAAAAAGATGGGGAGAAGAGCACAGCTTCAAGCATCAAGATGGGCAAGCAGTAAAATAGTGTTGCAGTGAATGAAGGCTCTGGTTACATTTATATGACTAACTGAATTAAGGAATATTGTTTTCCTCTCTCTGAGCTCGTTATTCTTTTATGAGGAAAATGGGCCATGATGACCTCCTAAATCTTTATTTTTCCCCAGGTGGATGATTTCTGGGTAGTTTGTTTTGAGACCTTGAGGCGTTTCCCATAGCCTCAAATGGGGTCTGAATTTCGTGTAGTGCTGATTTTACCAGCACACTCAAAGGAGGTCACACACTCTTGGGCCATGGCTTAACATATGAGCTTGTGTGGATTTTATCTAGAGCTAATGATTTAGAAAGGCAAAAAAAAAAGCCCTCTTTTCTTTTCGAGTGCCCCCCAGCAATGTGTCTCCAGGCCTGCAATCTCCAACTTTCTGTCTAATGATATCTTTAAATCAACCACGTGTGATAGATATTCCTTTCTAGTTGGAAATACTCCAGAGGATTGTCACTTATCATTACCCATAAGGCCACTCTTGTTTCTTCCACGATAATTAAAAGCTTAGTCAATTAAAACTACATTGTTTCTTTTCAATTATTTGATCTTTAAAAAAATGATCTTTAGGATAATAGTATAAATATTCTTTATGATATGGCTAAATATATAATTAGTTCATTTTATTGAGTAGAATATGCAATTTCTCCAAGTCAATTTAAACAAAATGTTTTACTCATAAGCAACTCCATGTTTTGACAATGTTCTCATCACAGTTCACATCCTGATTTCCTTTTATTATTTAACGTAGATGACAGAATGACGTCGTCAGGTTTTTATGATGGCACAAACATTGTGAGGAGAAGGGATGTGAGATAATGTAGTGAACACTGGCAGTAGTCAACCAACACAGTCTGTCTAGAAGATTGGGCAAGAAATATAGAATTGACTTATAACTTAAGTGTATAATCCTACAAACTAATAAATGTAAGAGCTATCTCTTTCTTTTTGCCAAGCACTTCCCCATTTCTTTTAAAAGGAAAATTATTTCTCATTTCATACTCAGAAGTGGAGGTAAAATTTTGATTGACTAGGGAGAAATAGCCGAAAAAAATCAGTTTATTGTCAATGTAAACATTATTTCTAAATTCTAACCTTTTATCCAAACCTTCATTTGGGACAAAATTTAATGTCATCTGCTTTAGTTTGGTTAGGCTACCATAACAAAATACTACAGACAAGGTCACTTATAAGTAACAGCAATTTTTTTCTCCCAGTTCTAAAGGCTGTGAAGCCAAGACCCAGGAAAGAATTCAATGGCAGGGTTTGTCATCTGGTGAGGCCCTGTCTCGGCCTCTGCAAAGGCATACGGAACTCTGTGTCCTCACAGGGCAGGAAGGATGCGTCAGCACAGTACAGAAGAGCAGAAGACAGGGAGCCTAAAGGCCTATTTCTTGTGTGTGGAGGCTTCACTCTCCTGACCATCTGAAGTCCCCACTTCTTAATATTATCACTTTGGCCATTCAGTTCCAACATATGTATTTTGGGTGTTACACAAGCACTAACACCTTCCTTTAATGTTGCTTAAAATTTCAAAATATGCCATTTTATTGGTCCAAATGAATCTAGGCAAAGGTAGTTTTCTTATACTTGTTTTGAAAATGTTTGTGTATTACAATAATACCAAATCAGAAGTTTAAGCAGTGAGTCTTACTACCAGACTAAAAATTACTACAGTTAAAAAAGTACTACCATTATGTAAGTTCACACCAAATAAATTTAGTCACATAAATTCTAGCATTATATCTATAATACCAATTTATTCCTCAATACTTACTGATCTTGAACTGCATACTGTACAATATTCTGGGTGCTAGGAATACAGCTATGTACACTGCATGTCACTCTGTCTGGTTACTTGAAGCTTATAGTTGCATTGGTAAAATGCATGTTGGAAAATTATGTGTTCTGATGGAAAAATTAACTATAGTAACACATAAGGGATTGGTAATCTGTAGAATACAGCCTGAAATAAGGCAGTCACTGATGAATTTATTGCAGAGGTGATATTTGAGCACAAACTGAAGGAAAAGAATGGATACTACAGACTAGAGAATAGGCTTAGAGGCAAAGACACAGTAGGTAGGAGAACATTGCTGGAACAGAGGATAAAGTGGAAATACTAGATAGGGATCTAAAGAGGTGAAGTACTAAAGAGGTGAGGTATTCAAAGATTTTATATTATTTTTTTCCGAATGAGATAGGAACTCACCAGAGACTTCTGCAACCACCGAGAAATAATCTAAATATTTAAGAGATCAGTGTGGCTTCTACCCTGAGAATTTAGAGGTATGTGTGGAGAAGAGGAAGAAGTGGTACAAGGGCAGAAACAGGAAGACTACTAAAGGGACTGTTTCAGTAATTGACATGAGATGTAAAAGTAGTTTTTGCTGAGGTGGTAGTGATTGAAGTGCTATAAAGCAATCAAATTTTACACAGATTTTGGAGATAACACCAACCAATTTGCCTATAGATGGATGTATAGTAGAGTCCAAATTGAGTGGAAAAATAGATTTGCCATTTGTAGGGATCTGACTGTCGGTCAGACACACAGACTATGTCAATTGATTTGCTATATGTAAGTATCCTCTGTGAGACAACCACACTTTCTATCATAGAGAGAGATGAATTTACAAGTTCAGTATGTAATTCCAATGATAAATTATCTTCGGTGGAATCTCCTTCATAACTAATAATATTAGATACCTAAATTTGCTTTTTACAATATGGAGTAGTTAATTTAATGTTGAAGAGAGAGTGGTAAGACCTAATTTGAGAATTGTTTTCTGGCCCTTTCCAGTGGACTCTGTGTTGGTGTGGTAGTGCACCAGGGGCTGATTTGGGGGCTTAAAGGAAGCTTTTAAATTTAATAATTTTAATCAAAATTACTTTGGTTTCATTTATTTTATTAAAGTTGGTTTTATGTTTCATTTCAAAGAATATTTTTATTCTATGTAAATGTTAAAAGAGAATTAGAGAGACGCTATTCTTTCAGGACTTGAGACCTCAAACAATCAGATCCTAACTATCCAGAACAGGATTGCCAAACATCCTAATCAATCAAAAGATGTTGACGATTCATCTATCATTCAGTGGCACAATGCTTTAGACCAATAGTTCTATCTTTCTGGAGACTCCAGTGAAATGAACGTACTTGACACTTTGCCTTAGCGCAACTACAAGGTATGAAATATTATTTTCATTGTGTCCCATAGATTCCTGTATTTGTATTGGCACTATCATTTATTTGTAAGAAGTGAAGTTCTTCTTTAATTTCTTCTATGACCCATTGATTGTTCAGGAGAGTGTTGTTCAATTTCCATGTGTTTGTGAAGTTCTTATGGTTACTTATACTATTGATCCATAGCTTAATTGCACTATGGTCTGATATTATACATGTGATGACTTCGATTCCTTTGCATTTATTTAAATATTTTCTATTAACCAGTATGTGGTCTGTTTTAGAGAATGACCCACGTATAGCTGAAAAGAATGTATATTCTGATTTTCTGGGGTGGAACACTACATATGTCTATTAAGTCCATTTGTTCAAGAGCTTGGTTCAGTTCTGGTATTTTGTTGTTGATTTTTGTCTAGATGATCTGTCTATGTGTGATATGGGGTACTTAGGGTTCCCCACTGTAATTGTACTAGTGCTTATTTGTTTTTTCATGTCCCTTATATTTGTTTTATATAGTTGGGTGCATTAATATTTGGTGCATATATATTTATGATTGTAATCACTTTCTCTTGAATTGTTCCCTTTACAAGGATGTAGTAGTCTTCTTTGTCTCTCCTAATCAGTTTTGGTTTGAAATTTACTTTGTTTGCAAATAAGATAGCTACCCCTGCTTTTTTCTGGGCTCCTGTCACATGGAGAATTGTTTTCCATCCTTTCACTTTCAGTCTATGAGTTTATTTTTGAACTAGGTGTGTTTCTTGTATACAATGTAATGTTGGATTTTGCTTCTTAATCCATTCTGCCAGTCTATTTCTTTTAATTGGTGAATTAAGGCCATTGACATTGATGGTCATAACTGATGTATTGACTTATCATTGTCATGTTATTGTCCTGTTGGCTCCTTTTAATTTTCCCCCCTCTCCCTTTAGTTTCTTGCCTTGCCTAATTGATTTGCTCTGTTGGGCTTCATGGTGTTGTGACCCTCATTATCTTTTTCTAGTATATTGTTTAGAATTTCTTGTAGTGCTGGTTTGGTGTTCATGAAGTTTCTCAGGTGTTCTTTGTCATCAAAGTATCTTATTTCCCCATCCATTTTCAAAGAGTTTTGCAGGATACATCAGTCTAGGTTGGAGGTTGTTTTATTTTAGGGTTTGAAATACCTCACTCCAGGCTCTCCTTGACCTGAGGGATTTGTTTTAACAAGTCTGCTGTGATTCTGATGGACATTCCTTTGCATGTGATTTGCTTTCTTTCAGTATTTTTTCCTTCTGTTGGATTTCTGGGATCTTGACTATTATATGTCTAGTGTGTTGCTTTTTTTTTTTTTTTCCAATCATGGCTAATTGGAGTGCTATATATCTCACTTATCTGTATGTCAAATTCTTCCCCTCTGTTTGGGAAGTTTTCTGTCATTAATTCTGTGAACATTTTTTTTTAAGTTATTGGTACTTTCTCCTGCTACTTCATAGATTCCCATTAGTCTTATGTTATTCTTCTCTGCATCCTGTAGGAGTTGTTGGATCGATTTCTCATGATCCCTTACTGTTTTTAAGAGACCTCTCTTTTCATGGTCACTGACTGCAATCCTATCTTCTATATCTGAAATTCTATTTTCACCTTTGTTCATTCTGCTGTAAATGTTTTCAATAGAGATTTTAATCTCTTGGATATCTGTTTGAATCTGCTTTATGGATTCCATTTCTTTCCTATGTTGGGCATTCATGCTTTCCATTTCTTTTCTGTGCTGGGCATTCATGGCTTCTATCATGGTCCTAAGCTCATCTATTTTTTATTTGTTTCTGTTCTAGAGCTTCTAATCATGCATTTTAGTGTGTTCACCATCTCTGTCATTATCTGGGAAATTATTTCTGTTTTGAATTTTTCTAGAACCTGATTGATCTGTTTTGTTATTTCCTGTGCTTATGAGTTCAGAGTATCCTGGTGTTTGATTGTCAGACTTTTCCACTTTTTTTCTCCTAGAATTTGCCATTTGTGAACTGGAAGTCTGTATTTGTGTCTTGCTTAGGTGTTTTCTCACTTTTATTTTTGCTGTTGGGTTGTCCTTTGTTTAATTCCTGGGTTAGTACTTTGATCTTCCTGATATAGCTGCTCAGTAGGCTTGGAGTCTCTAATGACTCAGAGATACTCTCATTTCATAATATCAGAAAGGACAACTCATTAAATCAATCACAACCCTTTAGCCCAATTTATACCATCCACAACACAATAGCATGAAGCACAGCTTAGAAATTGACCGTTTTGTTAGTTATGAATCAATCACCTTTAACCACATGAATTAAATCAAAATTGAGGACCACTCCAAAATAAGTTTATAGTGAATAAACTCTTCAGTATAGCAACTTTACCCTACAGGGGAAGGAGTTGGGAGGAGAGGAATAGACAGGCAAAATAATAAGAGAAGGTCTCAAGTGAAGCCAGAGGACACGGGATGATCATGCAAACTCTAGGAGCCTGTTGAAGACAAGAGGGAAAGACAGAGTGCAAGAACAAAGACAAGAATAGAACAACTTAACAATAATAGGGAAGCTATACATTTTACTTACTTTCCTTTGAAACTAATGACAATCTAGTGAAGGAAAAAGAGAGAAGAAATGAAAAAAGAAGGAGAAATCTGAATTAGGGCAGGAACAGGACCAAAAAGGGAGATTAAGAATAACACGAGGATAAAGAGACTGAGCAGGAAAAAGAAGAAAGCAAAAAAAAAAAAAAAAAAAAAAAAAAAAAATAACGCAAAGGAAAAAAAAAAAAAAAAAAAAAAAAAAAAAAAAAAAAAAAAAAAAAAGAATTTGCCGAATGGGAAAAATAAAATTTAAAAAATTAAAATTAAGAGGAAAAGAATGAAAAAATTTTGAAAAACTTTCAGGGTGTATCTCTGCTGTTACAATGGACATTGTGGGCAGCAATGTGAAGAACTAAGTTAATTAGTCTCAGCTTGCCAACTGTAGACCCCTGAGATTCAGGCTGAATTTGGGCTGTAAGGCCCAAGTTGAGCTCCCTGACCTCCTGCAGGGTTGAACTCTGCAAGGTTCTACTGCAGGTATAGGTGCTCTTCCCCTGAAGATATTCCAAATTCTGATGAAAGGTGGTGATCCCTCCAACTTACCAACTATGGAGGTCTGATGTGCCTTTATTGCAGTTGTTCACTTCCATTCAATCTTCTGGAGCTCGGTAAAATGGCCTTTTTGACCACCTGTGATCTGCAGTGTGGATCCAGTTACCAGCACAGCCTGCAGACCCAAGGACACATGGTGGGGGGATGCTGCAGAGATGCCTGGGTTGCTGGGTGGTCCTCACTGGTCTGCTTTGATGAAGGCCTGGGGCACTGGAGTTGGGCAAGCATTGAGCTCCCCACACAGCTGGCCTGAGAAATTTAGATTAAAAAAACAAAACAAAACAAAACATTTTTTGGTAGCCTGAATTGTCTGATAAGCAGAAACCAAAATAGTATTGAGATTTATTATGGAATAAAACCTGTGAGACAAAGCAGAAAGGTAGCCAGAAGGGTTTGAGAGAGCTATCAGATCATGCTATAAATCTGACTCACAGGAAAGGGGAAGAGGGAAGGCAGAAGAAAGTGTGGATTAAAGCATCTTAGTCTATTGTGTAGTTCTAAGGGAAGGTTGGCAAGGCCACTCATGAATCTACAAATGGAAGTGAGTCATTAGAGGAAGCCAGGTTCTCCTGAGCAGAGCAGGTCTACATGAGGTTTTCTCTTCTAGTCAGTCCTGGGACGAGAGCAACCATAGGAAAAATGACCCTGGCAGCAATACAGAAATGTATTCTAGAGGTTGCAGCAGAGACTGCTGGTGAGTTACATTCTGGCAGTTGGGATTTTAGAGACATGTTTTCATAGCCACCACATATGGCCATCCTAACAGTGCGTATTTGGTGTTTGTGTTATTTTTTTCTTCCCTGTTACTGACTTCAAGTTAAAACTTCGCCTTCAACAAGCATAGAGAGTGGAGATTACACTGAACTCAACTATGAGAACTAGTCTGGAGAACCTAACAGTCTTTTTTCAATACTACCACTTAAACACATTTTTAGTGCCTAGTTTTTCTATTTATTTCTATTATTTCTAGGGTCAAACCATATGGGAAATTGAATGTACTCCTGTTTCTATATAAAAAGAAGGCACTGTTCCCAAAAGGCACCATTAAGAAAGACTGAGGAGGTGCCAGTCCCAAGGCTATAATGAGCCCAGCTGCTCTTCACAGAGTACAGATTCTTCCCATTCCTCAACCTCAGCAGCTAATGGAATGTGCTCCTCCAAGGCGTAAGATTTATTCACAAAATGACTCCATAAAAAATGTACAAGGAGTGAAGCAGATCTGCGGTTAGGGTGATGGAATTTTTCATGCTCTGTTTCTGAGGTGACTGGTGTTTCCTTGCACTTATATCTTTGCTTTAGCTTCAGTTTAAAACAACTATATGCCTACCTGTTTATGGACAAAATTGAAGGATATTGGAGAGGAAGAATAGGAAATATTCCTGAAGTCATACCCTTTATTCCAACCCAAAATTTGGGCTCCTTTTGAAGACAGAAAGCAGAATGTAACATGATCTCAAGGGAGATTTCTCACTTCTTACAGATTGACACAAGGTGTGGTAGTGCACTCTAGTAATGCCAGGATTCTGAGAGGATGAGGCAAGATAATTACATTTGAGTCCAGCCTGAGCAATTTAACAACTTAGAGAGACTATATCCTCAGAGAGTTAATATTTGAAATTTGTATTCTGGGAAATAGGTAAGTGTAATGATGTTGGCAGTCTTGACATTTTTTATTTTCAGTTTTTCTGTGACTTTGCCAGCATCATTTAGACATTTTGAATCTTAAGTTCCTTATTTGAGCTGGTTGAACTAAGATGGGAAAAATGACTTAAGAATTTTACAACATGGTGGTTTTCCATCATAGTTACTGCTCCCATTTCCAAAATTTGTTATTTCAATCAGCAGTACAGATAATCTCTGAGTATAGTTTCCAAAGTTGTGTTCACTTGAGTGTGTGTGTGTGTGTGTATATATTACTATATAATAATATATAATATTATATATATTTGTGTGTGTGAAAGCATCTCTAGACACACACTCACACACATACACACACACACTTGCACATACACACTGATAAAATAATTTTAAATTCTAGCAGGAGGTCTTTTGAAATAACTTGTGAAAATCAAAATAGAGAATTTTAGAGGTATGAGAGATCTTAGTCCAAACTTTTAATTTTTTTCTTTTGATAATCACTCATTATAATCAACTATGATACCTTTTCAGAATCTAGATTCATAGGTCTCAAAAAAAAAAACTTCCTTCTAATTAAAGCTGTTTTTATTTTAACTTTTAACAAAATTTCTGGATGATTTTTTTTATACACATATGTTTGAGAATTGCTTGCTAATCCAATCCTAAACTATGCAGACTAAGAAACTGAGGATGATAATATACATGCATTGAGTGGAAATGATCAAACTAATCCAAATAAATAGAATTTAAATTCTATCTAAAATGTTAATATCACACAAGCTGGAGATTTAGCTCAGTGGTTTCACTGCCTGCCTCACAAGCACAAGGTCACGAGTTTGATTCCCAGTACCAAAATTTTTTTTTCCTAAAACGTTGATATCACTAATCATTTGTACTAACAAAAATACATTGAATGTATATTTAGGTACTATATTAAGTACTTTATACATTAAACTTATCTAAGAATTAAAATGCCTCTGTATAATAGTAGATCAAAGCTTACAATTATTTTCAATAACGACACTGAGGCTGAATAAAAAATTGCCTATGTTCTGATCTATAGAATGCTGGGTGATTTTCACCCCAAAACTCATGCTTCTTAACTCCAGTTATTGTTTTATCTCAAAACAGAAAAGAATCTAAATTCATTGAATGTCTACAATGTAGTAAGAACTTATAATTTAAGAGGAACTTTTATACACATTATAGAAAATTTTTCTCATTGGATTAAATTTTTATAAACTCATATTGTTATGGTTTAGATATAAAATATCCCCCCAAAGTCCTATGTATTTAAATGTGAGATGTTAGGAAGGTAATTTCTATAATGAGATTTGTCTTAGTTACTTTTCTCTCATTGCTGACACAAAAAATGGGAACTAGTAGAAAGAATCAACAACTAGGATCTCACTTTATTAAAAAGCTTCTGCACTGCAAAAGAAAACATCAACAGAACTAAAAGACAACCTACAATGTGGGAAAAAAGTTTTATGAGCTGCTCCTCAGGCAAAGGACTATTATCTAGAATATATAAATAACTCAAAAAATTAGCCCCCCCAAATATAAAGATCCATTTCAAAAATGGGCATCTGAAATGAATAGACATTGCTCAGACAAAGAAGTAAAAGTATCAAGTAACTATATGAAAAAAATGTTCCACATCACTGGTCATTCAAGAGATGCAGATGAAAACAGCACTGAGATTCCACCTCACCCCACAAAGAATGGCTGCTATCAAGAAATCAACCAATAGCAAATGTTGGCGGGGTTGTGAGGAGAAAGGAACCCTTCTCCATTGTTGGTGGGAGTGCAGACTGGTGCAAGCACTATGGAAATCAATATGGAGATACCTCAAAGAACTAGGAGTAGAGTTTCCATTTGACCCAGCCATTCCTCTGCTGGGTATCTTTCCAAAAGAATTAAAAGAATTATATCACAGTGATATATGCACACTCATGTTTATAGTGGCACAGTTTGTAATAGCTAAAACTTGGAAACAGTCCATGTTCCCATCAGTTAGAGACTGGATAAAGAAGATGTGGTTTTTCTATAAAATGAAATACTACTCAGCCATAAAGGATGAGAAATTAGTCATTCATAGGAAAATGGATGCATTTTGAGGAGATACTCTTAAGTGAAATAAATAAGTCACATATCTGTAAATGCAGAATAGTTTCTCTGGTGTGATAAGATCCTAATGAGATAACTGACAATATGAAATAGGAAGAAAAGGGCTAAAGCTGTAGGGGAAGTGGGAAGGGTAGGGGAAAGGGAATAAGGGAAAACAAAAAAAATGACAAAATGAAAAAATGGAAATAAAGTATTTATAAATAGGGAAGGGAGGAGGGGGTGAAGGGAGGGCAGAGACAAGGGGAGAAAATGAGAACCAAAACCTGTCATAGAAAGTTACAAGTTCCCAATGATGAATGTAACTGTACTGTATACCTAAAAAGTATCAATAAACTCAATGAGAAAAAAATTAAAGGAGGAAAGTTTTATTTAGCTCACCTTTTCTAGAGATTTCAGTCCAAATTTAGCTAGTTTCAAAGCAGAGGAGAAACAGTTCATGGCATGCAGAAGGTAGCAAAAGCAACAAGGGACCCTAACAGCCTCTTGCTGTCCCTTTTATCTTATCCAGACTACTTAGGGCTGGTAGAACTCACACCCTTAATCCTAGCACCCTTGGGCCTAGTGTTCCACCAATCAGCTCCAGCATCACACTCTGTAGATCCCGCCATCTCTGAAAAATCCCTGCCTATGACCGATTGAGGTTCTGGGGGACATGGAGACACAAGCCATACAGGGTGCTATGCTGTGCTTATCGGTGGATTCATCCAGTGATGAATTCAGTAATTGAGTACACTATTTAGAGGTGGGGCCATCTCAGAAAAGTTTTGTCACTGGGAATGTGTCCTGGGTGGCTGTATTCTCGCTCCCAGTTTTCAATTCTGCCTTTTCTCTCAGCTTCTTGGCCATCATATGAGCAGCTTTGCTCCACTAGGTCATTCCACCATGCCACCTGAGCCTTGGAGCCAGTCACTCACAGACTAAATCCACTGAAGCCCTGAGCCTTTACGTTGTGAGTGTTGATTTTTCTCCCAGCAATGGGAAAGGTGAATAATATATACACAAACACACACACAACTAAAGTGAAATTGAGACCCAGATATATGAAGGAAGAAGAGCAGGATACAAAAACTCAGTCGTCTTGTCTTCTGACCTTTAAAAGGTAACTAATAACAGTTACAGACCTGAAAACTATAACTAGCTCCTTGAAACTTACATAGCTTTCAGTGAGAGGGTATAGACTTGCTATCAGAGTGTCGCTTGAGACTGCTGAATGATTGAATGAACAAAGGAAAGTCTGGGAGCCCATCCCCGGTGTGATGGAACATACCTGCAGCCTATCAGCGGAGTTACTAATGGCTATGTGTTTCAATCAACTCAACATACAGAAAAGCAATTTGGTTTTTCCCTGTATTTCAGCTTGCGGCCTGGTGATGCTGTCCCTGCAAGGCCTTGCACTATGCTAATGTAAGGTATTGCAGCTTTGTCTGCTTTACATTCCAGCTGGGGTTGCTTTCATTCTCCCAAAATGTACCTCACTAAAATCTGGAAGTACCTGGTTTACTTACTCATAGACCATCTGAGTTTCCTCAGGAACCATTTCAAAGTACTGAATGACAGTAAGTAAGTTAGTGATTTGATTTCAATGAATTGAGATGAACATAACATCTGTTTTCCTCGACTTTGCTGTGACTTTTTGTTTCTGCAGTGTTGCGTGTGCCTGTGATTCATTCTGCCATTAAGAGCATCTTCACTCACCTGAACTCTCTTTTCTATTGTCAGTATTCCTTCAAGTCATTGTCTTACCACAGGCTGGCCATAAAGCTATACCTGGTAAGGAAAGGAGCTGTTGTAGTTAGTGGCTTGTAAGGGAATAGATTTGATACAGGATACATAAATTTATAGGAGTATCTTACAATATTCATGCTTTGCTGTCCCACTCACTGTACCTGAACCCACTGACTTTGTCTTCCTCAGACCTCTGGCCCCCTGGCTGTAGTGGGTGCAGCTGCTCATCACTTTACAGCCTTCCCTGGCCCTTCCCATGATCCTATTCAGATCTCTGATCAAATACCAGCTTCTCAGCCATCTCTGAGCAGCATGCCATTACAGAAGCTCCCAACACTGACATTTATTTTCTATCAACATTTATATTACCTTTCTACACCATTCATCTCCATGCAATGTGATAGGTTCGGTGGGTCAGCTGACTTCTGTTCTACCCTCTCTGGGATGCTTTCCTTCCTATACTTTAGCCATTGATAAGCGGAAAACTATACTTCTTCAACTCCTCTGTATTATTAGTGGATTCTAGATTGAAATTATGGTTCAAGGAATACTTGAGGAAGCATGCAAGAGGATACTTTCTCACTGCTTTTGATGACAAGCAAGGATGTAGAGATGAGAATCTGGAGACACTATGGAAAAGGCGGGACTTCATGTTTCAGGGTCTGCTCTGCAGTGTCACGGATATCAAATGCAATTGAAGTGCACATCCACTTCCTGAATGCAGCCAGCAATGTGGGAGCACTGTTAGACACAAAAGCACCAGTGTCAGGCCTCTACCTTTCTTTCCTTTTTGTATTATCTTTATGCATTAACCCTCTTTTGTTTAGAGTACCTAGAGTATTTTCCTTAAGTGAATGGGGTAATGAACAATTAATGTGTGGATTATATTTATGTTTTAATATATTATTTTTGTGGACTGTACTCAATAGAATCTAAAGTCATGGAGACAGGGGCAGGTATTACTCAATGTGATAACTGTTCAACATGAAGTAATTCTTGGTGCCAAGCAAGGGCTAATGAAAATTGATTGAACACATGGATGAGCAGATTAATACAAATGGAGTAAGCTTAATTTATTCACTAAATAAGTCAACGGCATATTGACCTCAGCACTTTTTGGTCCTGATCTTCTTTGTATGTTTATTTTGGATGTATGTAGTGTTAGGGAAGAACACTATTCATTTTAAAACCAAGACCATGATACCCATGTTTTCATTATTCAGGATACATGAATGTTAACAGTTTCTGCTGAATAGGTTTTCATTTAGGTAGCAGCAAATTCCAGTGAAAAAAATATGTGAGCTGGATTAGAAGCTTTCATCCGTAGCAATGGCTTTCAATAAAGTTATTGCTTTTCACACAATCTGCATATTCATCCTAGTGAATAAAATCCTATTTTTCTAACTTGTGTTTTGCATGAGGAACCTGGAAATAGAATGCATATTTGGCAGTGCTGCAAGCTTCTAAGTCACTCTGGATCATCTTACATCCTTCCCTCACTTGCAAGTCTCTTTTCCGCTCCTCTCATCTCTCCTTTTTCTTTTCAAAATGTGATTAATAGTACATAATAGGCTAAATGATGCAAATTACAAATGCCATCATTTACAGAAATGAGACAGCATTTTTCACTAAGCAACTTTTGTCCAGGAAGAAGCTTCGGACAAATACTTGAGTCTAGTATTTTGAAATACTTGACTTTTTGAGATGGAAAGGGTGCCCTCCGATCAAAATTAGGTTGCTCTTCTCTCTCCCTTGCAATACTTAATCAGGTCCCTAAACCCCATGAAAAGGAAGAACAGGCACCCCTCCTCTACACACACGGAGGCAGTTTTGTAAATTCTAAAGCAAAGAGAAATTTAGACCAGTGAAAACTGATTTTTCTCATGAGCAACAGCTAAATGTGGCTCATTGCAGCAGAGGAGGGAGCTGGGATTCAAGGGATTGAAGTTGCCTGCTTCCATAAACTTTTATGAGCTCACTTAGTGACTGTGTGATAAGCAGCATTTAGTGTGCAAAGAGCTCAAGTGGCACGTGTATGTGCATGTTGATGAGCGTAGCCACTAACGATTCGCCAAACGCAGCCTGCTGCTTCAAATCTTCTTTTATGTTGGCGGAAGAGAGAATTTAAGAACATGTGTTTAAGATTTCTTTTTCTATTTATGCTGGAAGACATAGAGGGGGGAAACTGTGACAGGGGGATTGAAGTAAACCAACAAACCAAAGGAGAGCAAAGGAGAGAGGAGCAGAACCTAAGGCAGTACATTCTGCAAACATTAGTGGAATTTTCACCGTGTGTTCTTTGTTCAAAGGAAGCAAAAAGGGAGGACTGATTTGGAATTATTGGCATAGAAATAGAAGAGAAGACTTTTGCTGGTGGATCTAACAGCACCACGAAGAGTGAATTTATCAATAATATTCAGTTTCTTTTATCTTTTTCCTTTCATTCTTTCATTTTAACTCACTTAGTTCTTTCTACCTTTCTTTTCTTTTCCTTTCTCTTCCCTTCCGTTTCCTTTTTTCCTTTCTTCTTTCCTTCATATTTCTTGACTGAATCTAGAGATGATATTATCCACCATTCCTTTTGCATATGAAGGATCAAATAGTATTTAAAAAATTAAATAACTTGTCAGAGCTGCTTTGTCAATTTTTGTAAGAACTGGAACTACAACTCAGGCTTCCTTATGTTCATTTTAATATTCTTTCTGCTCTACAAGAAAATGATGTTATCATTAATAATAGTTGATATTTTATAATACATAAATATCTTTGAGCTATATAATAATCTTTTGCTAAAATTTATCATTGTGGGAAATTGCTAATTGACATTGATGTGTTTTAAAGAAATATTTAAAAAACAGTATGAAATTGAAGTTAAAATTATATTTTTTAAGGTCAGAAGTTCAGAGGTAGTCCATTGGCAACCAGAATTAGAGAGCAATTCTTTATTATCTGAAGCAAAATATGTTTCATGTTCATTATTTCAGAAGTGAAAAATGGGGAAAATGACCTATTTCAACCTCTTAATTTTACTGTCTAGTGTCAATGAGTGGATTCCAACAACTGAAATTTTTAGTAGAATTGAAGGCTATGATAGACTTTAGATGTACAGAATGAAGGCTGTGATTGTGAAAAAAAAGTTGCACCATGCTCCTTTATGTGTGTAGAGAAAAAATTGCTAGGAAACATTGGCTTTCTGAAAACAAATTTAGGTGATTAAAGTCATATCTTAAGATAGTGATCTTGATAACTCAGATCAAACAATCATTCCACTTTATATAAATAATTAAAATAAAATCTATTGTTCTCTGGATGGGAATAGATCCAAGAATGAATTAATATCCAATTACTTATTCCATGTGTCATAACCCTGTCGTTATGAGAAAAAAAAATCACAATTTAAAAAAATTCATGAAAATAGAATAATGTATTAAAAGGGAATGCTGAAAAGAGTCATACAAAGTCATGTAATTCAGTGCTTCAATGTGGTAAGGAAGAAGATTAAGCCTAAAGAGTAAAGTGCATCACACAGATGTTAATTGAATTTCATAAATTCTGAAAGTAATCTTCAAAATTTTAGTTAGAATCCAATTCAACAGTTTTCACTACAACATTAGATGTCAAAAACTAAGCAGAATAATTGTAGGAAGTTAGAAATTTCTTGCAAGTAGTCTTCTTCAACCTGTATATACAAGCATTATCTAGCTTCACTATATTTCACACCCACAGAAATACTGATGTAATTCACACCAAACATTTTACAATGATTATTGATTAAATAATAGTTTTACTCATATTTTTTTGAGAGTGGAAAAGGAGAAAAATATTTCTAAGTCTGAATGACTTATCATTTAGATGTTTCTCATTTTTTTCTCATTGAGTTTATTGGTACATTTTAGGTATACAGTACAGTCATATTCATCATTGGGATCTTGTACCTTTACATGACAGGTCTCAGTTCTCATTTTCCCCCATACCCCCGCCCTCCCTTCACCCCCTCTTCCCTTTCCTATTTACAAACACTTTTATTTCCATTTTTTCATTTTCTCATATTTTTTCTTTTCCCTATTTCCTTTCCCATACCCTTCCCACTCCCCCAACGCCTTTAGACTTTTTCCTCCTATTTCACATTGTCAATGATACCATTTGGATCTTATTTACACTTTTAGTTTTTTTAAAATGAATCCTCATGTTTGAAAATACTGAGAAATAACATTAAATTATATGAATAAATTTTCACTGGCAAGTTAGGATTTCATGTTAATATATAATCATTTAATTTTTGAACAAAAATATGATAACCTGGGTTCTGGGTTGTGTAATAATTTAAAACCATCTAGAAATTGAACTTATTATCAACTCAGCTCCTACTTTTCAAAATTCTCATCCCTTAATTAATACTACTGTGTGTCTACATCAATTTTTAAAGAAAATAGTAAATGTGACAAATTATATTCAGTCAAAATTCAAATGTCCTTAGACTTCAACTTGTAATTTTTAATTTTTCAAATCAAACATTTTGTAACGTGCATTTCATTTTCTTTTGCCTGAATTTCCAGATATTCTAGAATATAAGCAAGCTAGAATTCTCTATCAGTATTGCATGAGGAATTTTAGAATAACTTAGGAGGTAGTTTTCAAAGTTTAGTTTTATTAAATTGCATTCACATACTATGATTCAGGGTTTCCCCTGAGATGCATGAGAGGAGGATTTAGCCTCTAGACCCTGGAAATTCTTGGGCTTTCAGATGCAAAGACACCTAGTAGACCAGGACTCTATTTGTTGAGATTTCACCTTGCAACCCATGGTACTTCAAAGCCTCTCATCAGAAGCCAAGTTTGGCAAGATGAGAAAGTTTTCAAAGAACTTTGATCACCTCAATTAACCAAACCACAGGGATTCAAAACAAAGCAACTGGCAGGCTTAAATAACACAGGATGGTAGAATGCCATCATTATTAAGGCTTTCATAAGTTTTTAAAAAATTATTGTTTGAGAATGAAATGCTGCTTCTACCAAGTTACTTGTAAAAAAAGCCAATGGAACATAACATCTTTTTTTTTTAAGACCTGCTAACAATTTCTTCTATAATCTTAACACTTCAAATTGCGTCGAAATGTTTTAATTTTCTATATAGGCATTTTAATTAAAATGTAAGTCCAAAAGAGTGTTTCTGCTATGATGATAAGGGAAACTTTTATGACTCTAGGGTAACCCTTAAAACTGAAGGAGTTCAAAGCATGCTAAGTCAAATTATAGCCTCTAGAGATTTGAGGGATTAGGGAACTGGGTAAGTCTCTCTCATTTCCCTTTTACCTTTCTCCCTGAAAGGAGGATATGGAAGCGTTATCTGGCTGTCATTTAATTTGGGACACAGATTTTCACTTCAGTTTTTTGTCCTGCACTTGGAGGAAAGGAATGACACACAGAGACACCAAGAGTGAATAGACCTTACTGTTTCCCCTGATTTATCACCAACACTTCTTTGTCCTACAAACATACTTCTACATGATTGTCCATAAAGGTATTTTTTTCTGATTTGGGGGTTCATTTTTTATAAATACCCCTACATCATTGAAAACTTATATTGAATACATGTATATGCTTTTGTTAGTCTGCTTTCTATTGTAAGAGCCAGCTGTGGAAATGAAGCCAAAGATGTTTGCCCTGATTCCTTTCTATCCTGTTTTACTCCCTTTTGGAATAGTAATGTTCAACCTATGCCCATGTAACTTGGGATTCTATAGCTTCTTTTGATTTTTACAGAGGTTCACAAATAAGAGTTGTTTTGATTCTCAGAAGCACCATCAACTAGGAGTTTTGAAAAATGCTGGAACTGTTGAGACATTGGAGAAGGGATTACTATGATTTTGGTTGTATGCAAGAGAATTGAGTCATGCTATGTGGAATTAAGATCTTGTTTTTATTTAAGAAGTAAGTATGTGGCCAGGGATTTAGCTCAGCGGTTCCACCGCCTGCCTTGCAAGCGCAAGGACCCAAGTTCAATCTCTGGTACAAAAAAAAAAAGGACTAAGTATGGTTTAAAAAGATTTGTTTTGGTGTCCAGTTGACAAGGGATAAATGATAAATGGTGACAGTTAAACTTCACTGTGTCAAGTTGCTTGGCTTGAAAGCCATCCAGGAAATTGGTAGGGCACACTTCCGGGTATATGTGTATGGATCACAGAGGTGTGACTTTGTGTACTGCATCTAGTCCCTTGATCCTTACTCTCTGGCACTATTCACCTACTCTGCTTCCCAGAGTGTACAATGTTCCACCACATCCTCCACCACGGTATTTCTGCCATGGTGCCAGCTGACCGTGGACTGAACACATGGAAACTGTGAACCAAATTAAACTTCTATGTATTTGCATCATGGTGTTGGTATTGTGTCCAGCAATGAGAAAACTAACACAGATACGTATTGTGCTAATCTCTATAAAATTATGTAAAATTTAAAACAACACAAAAATCAAAATAATGTTAAATCCTAAAGGATCATTAAAAGAAATTTGCTCTGTAAATTTGAAGATAGAAAATTGAGGCCTAAAGTGATGAAGTGATTTATCTATCATGGAATTAAAACTTGAGCATCCACTTCAGTTTATACCATAGCAGTGATAAAGAGGATTTAATGTGTCCCTTAGATTTTTCAAATCTTATTAACTGCAAATATCATTTCAAATGGGATACTCTTATTTCCTAAAATGATTGTTTGGGAAAACTTTCAACCTCTGGCAAAATACTGGTGAGAAGTTACAAGATTAAAACATTTCATAGATTTTCTTGATAGAAAGACAATTCTGCAGATCACATTAAATGTTTATGTTTTCTTAATAATTGTATTTATCCCAAAGAGTTTATATTGATCTAAAATAAGCACTCTATTAATGACAGTTTTGTTCTGCTTGCCATTTTAATATCTTTCTGTCATAGGTAATATTTTGATGAAGTAACCATATAGTTAATTTTCAACAGTTCTTCAAAAAGTGAGTAGCAAAATTTGCTTTTTAAATTCTTAAAAAAAATCATGCCTGGTGAAAATGTGTCACTTTAATTAAAAAAAACTCAGATATTGTATATTAAATAACTTTAATAATATTCTATCTTAGTAAGAAGAGGATGAAAGTAGGCCCTAAATATGCTTACAATGGTGCTCTTCCATATTCAAGAGAAAAAAAATTTACACATCAGAAAATTCTTGCATTCTATGCGTAATGGGTTCAGTAAGGCTCACGGAATTATCTAAAATTCATGACACCTGATCAAATGGATTTTACAGCAGTGACAGTGTGAGCTTGAAATGATTACACAGAGAAATTCAGCATGGTCTAGAGTGTGAACAGTTTTCAGTTTATATTTTATGGAAGGAGTGGCTCACAATAGCTAACCACAATTCAATATGAAGATTACCCCTTTGGAGCCCAAACACAGTGCTGTCTACCACAAGCGGAGGAGGGGCAGTCTATTAATTGCCCCGTGAAAGCAGAGAAAGGCCAGAGAAAAAGTGGCTTTTCAGCTTGAGTTTGAAGGATGAATACAATATTCTAACAAAGCTAAATTTCCATTTTTCATAGGAAATTGATGAGGCCATTTTGACATACGCTTCTTCCTAAATTTTATATTTGATTATGACTATTAGGGAGAAAAAGGTAAATGTTCAGATATTTGAGCTAATGTGGTTGTGCTTTAAGAAAGTTTCTCCTGTTCATAGTAAAAACAAACCATTGTGAAATTTAAATGAAGGTCCAGGTGTAGGTCTGTGTCGCTGCACCTGCCTGGTAATTGTGAGGTCATGAGTGTGATACTTGGAATGAGAAAAGAGGGGGAGGAGAGGGAGAGAGGAGGAAATTATTTAAATTAAAAGATTTGTTACTTGAACTTTTTCTTAAAATTAATCTCAAATTTACATAATTTAGGTTGTATCAGACTCAGTTCAACTACTATTTGTTATCTCTATTCATGTCTCTAGGCCGCAAGAGAGCAGTCTATGAATTTTATAAACTAGAAAAGAAAAACAAAAGCAAACACTATTATCCAAACACAAATATTTTTAACTCCTTCACAAGACATGGCTGCATACTTGGGGATCAGCTATCAGTATCTGCTTCACAAAAATATTACTCTTGGCATAGTATCTTATACAGCAAAAAAAAAAAAATCAAATTAAGTTTCCACACAAGAGTGTGACTGTGAAGTAGAGAGAGCAAAATCACCACTTCTTAGCAAAATTAGAAAAAGCTTCATGCAGAAGGTGATATTTGAGATGAGCCTTAAAAATCAATGGATCCAAGGCAAACATGGACATCACCAGTGAGAACATGAAAAGATTCTCAGCATCATCACAGTAAGGAAGGCAAATCAAACCCACAGTGAGATACCACTCTGCACCCAGCAGACTGGCAATAATAATAAAGCTAATTATAAGTGTTGATAGAGACATGGAGAAAAGAAATTATTTGTGAAGTAATTATACGAGTTATCAAAAATAGGGAGCTTGAATGAATGCTGATAGAAATGCAAATAGTCAATCTCACAATTCATCACAAGGTTAAACACAGTCAATATGACCCACCTACATACCTCAGAGAAATGAAAATATTTTTACACAAAGCCTTGTCACAAAACATTCACAGGAGCATGTTCATAATAAGAAAAATCTGTAGAAATAACTCAAACCTCCATAGTCAGAAGAATGCATAAACACAACAAATAATTCCTTAGCAGTGAAAAGGAATAAAACACTGCTACGTGCTTCAACACAGGTGAAACTTGAAGACATATTGATAAGGTAAAGAAGTAACAGCAGATGTCATATCATATATTATACCATTCATATTAAATATCCAGAATGGTCAAATCTATAGGGAAAATAGATTGATAGTAGTTCAGAGCTCTAGGGGAAGGAAGATGAAATTAACCGGGGGGGTCATTGTTGATCTACAAGCTTGTATTTGAGGTTTCCTTTGGAGGTGAGAAAATGTTCTTCAGTTAATCGTGGTGGTACCAGTACAACTGATTGATTATCATTAAATTTTACATTAAATGGGTAAAATATATGGTATATGAATTTAATCTTAATAAAACTGTGAAAATGAGAATTTAAATATCTTACAATAAAAGAAAGGAAGTGTTTTCCAATGTGGAGGATGCATGGGCAATGCAGAAAAGAAGGTCAGCATATTGAGGAACTCTTGTAGAAAGAGCGGCCTCTTGGGAGAATTCTAAGATAGTCCCCAAGACTTAATGACCTCGTAGCTTTTTTAAAGAAAAGTGAAAAGATACAAATAAGTCTAAATAAGATAGTTTTATTATTATGTATATCATTCTAACACATACGCTTTTACATTTAAAAACAGAACCTTTTTTACCTATTTGGGTATATGTGCTCTATGGCTATTGAGATAGTACTACAAATTTGATAGTATGAAGCAACACAACTATATTATCTTAGAGTTTTATAGGTCCAAAAGTTGATATAAATCCAGGTGTTTTCTGAAGATAGGTGATCCAGTATTTGGTGGTGAATACTTGTCAGTATTATTTCCTCTTGTTTGATTGTTCTCTTAACCAGTATGCAGTGACCTCCTTTGTCTCTTCTAATCTGTTTCAGATTGGCATTTACCATGTATGAGGTTAAATTGCTGCACCTGCTTCTTTTGAGGTTTCTGGGGCAAGAAATATTATTTTCCATCATTTAATTTTTATTTTATAAATGTCTTTTTGGAGTAGATGAGATTTTTTCATTGTTGCTACTGGATATCAAACTCAGGATCTTATGCTTTGGAGGCATGGAACTACTGAGCTAAATCCCTGGCCCATAGATGAAGTTTTTTGAATGCAACAGACTGGTTTATTATGATTTATTGGAGAGTTGAGACCATTAACATTGAGAGATATAACTGAAATGTGTTGATTATTTATTATCATTGCCTTCTTTCCTCTGTTGGTGACTCCCTTGTTTCTCTTTTCCTGATTTTCTTTGTTGTTATCTACTGAGTTTCTTTTGTTTTGTTTTGTTTTTTTTCCTTTTCGTTTTTTTAAAGCTGTTTAATTGTTTCTGTCAAGAATATTCTTAAATATTTTCTGGAATGCTGACTTAGCACTCATATGTCATTTGAGCTGGTCTTTTTCATAGAAATAACAAATTCTCCATCTATTTTGAAGGACAGCTTTGCTGGATAAATTAATGTGGGTCAGGAGTTACTTGCTGTTAGGGATTCAAATACATCACTACAAGCTTTTCTGGTCTGTTGTAATTTCAATTAATTTGCCTTTATATATGATTTGTTTTGTTTTGTTTTCCTTTAATTGCTTTTAAAATTCTATTTTGCTGGATATCTGGTAATTTAACAAAGATGTGCTTTGGTAAGTTTCTTTTTTGTCATATTTGGTGTTCTCTAAGTGTCATTTACTTGTATCTTAAACTTTTTCCTTATATTTGGGAATTTTTATTCTATAATTTCTGCAAAAACATTAGTGAATCCATTTATGTTATCTTCTAGTTTTTTGTAATTCTGTTGAGCTTTAGATGGGTCTTTTTGTCATCTACTCGCTACTGGATTATCTTCTCTTGTTCTCACATTTTCTTTGGGGCTTCATTGAGTACTTCATCATAATTCACAATATCATGCAGTCTGTCTTCATATTCATTGTTTCTGCAATTTATGAATTCTACAGCTTTTATTTCAGATGTTTCTGTCTGATATCTTTTTGAAGAGTCTATATTTGTATAGAATCTATCATTCACATTTTTAATTGTTTTGGTTAGGTCATCCAGTTTTTTACTTATTTCCCCCGAATTCACCGTGGCATATTGAGTGATACTGCTGTGAACTTTTTGCTCATTTTCCCTTTGAATTTGTGTGGTTTCTTCACTCCTTCTATGAACTTCTCCTTGAGTTCTGCTATATGGTGTTTGCTTTCCTGTCCCTTTGTGACCCTTTCCTCTGCCTTAAGAGAGTTTGTAGACTCCAGGGGTTGTTTGTTGCCTTGCATTCCTATGCTATATGTATGTATATCCATGTTTGCTTTTATTTTTGTATTCCCCCACTTCTCTCTTCCTTTTTCATGAGATATTGGGGTTGAGGTCTAGTAGAATGAGGAAAGCTTGTGGTTTATACGACGATTTTTAGGAGGATGTTGCCTCTTGGTGATGTCTTCCACTTTGTAAATCAGGCAATAGTATTTATCCTTTTTGTTATTTACTTTAAGTGATTTGATCTCTACCCCCTTTGTTTTGCAGAGATAATGACTTACGGTTATAACAGCACTGATTTTTTTACAGAATTCCTTTAGCCTTAGCTAGCTACTGATCTTTGGGTCTGCCCTAGAGTACTATCACCTTCATTTGTTAGGGAGGAAAGGTGGCTGCCTGTTTGACCTAGTACCCAATTCTTCAATAATGGGCTGTTTATGACCCCCAACAATCAGGATATCGGCTTATATAGAATGCTATTTGATCTCAATAACTATGTCCTTATGGCTAAAGTATTATAATTAATAACAGGAGTATTGAGCATAGACTGAATAATGATGAACTCTAATAACTAACTACTTTAATAACCTGTACCATCTTCAACTATAGGAACAACAACTATAGTTATAGAACAAACTCTAGGACAACCCAGGTATTTATAACAGTAACTATCCACTCAGTACAGCCCTTTTACCGCCTTTTAAAACAGAACAGTGAGATATAGTTAGCTACATTCAGATCCAAAGTGGTAAATTATGTGGATATGGAAGAAAGAACAAAAAATAAAGAAATAGATGATGGAAAATTAAACAGTGGAAGATGGGAGAAGACTGATGGAAAAGGCCCTCTTAAGGTATAAAAGAAAATTAGCAGTATTAGATCACAGGAACAGAAAAAAAGCACTGGGATAAGGATAAATAATAAAGAATAGAAATTAAACTAGGGGAAGATAAAATACAGAATACTCAGGGAACAGGTTGAAATAAATAGCCAGCAAAGAGAGAGAGACAGAGAAGAAATGGTGAAAGGAACCCTTCTCCATTGTTGGTGGGAGTGCAGACTGGTGCAGCCACTATGGAAATCAATATGGAGATACCTCAAAGAGCTGGAACCAGACGTTCCATTTGACCCAGCCATTCCTCTGCTGGGTATCTTTCCAAAAGAATTAAAAGAATCATTATGACAGTGATATATGTGCACCTATGCTTATAGTGGCATACTTTGTAAGAGCTAAAATTTGGAAACAGCCCATTTGCTCATCCATTGGAGACTGGATAAAGAAGATGTGGTTTTTCTATAAAATGGAATACTACTCAGTCATAAAGAATGAGAAATTAGATTCATTCATAGGAAAATGGATACATATTGAGGATACACTCCTAAGTGAAATAAATAAATCACACATGTGTAAATACAGAATAGTTTCTCTGATGGGAAAAACTATAATAGTACATAAGATCCTAATGATATATTTGACAATGTTAAATAGGAAGAAAAGGGCTAAAGGTGTTGGGAAAGTGGGAAGGGTAGGGGAAAGGTAATAAGGGAAAACAAAAATATGAGAAAATGAAAAAATGAAATAAAGTGTTTGTAAATGGGGAGGATAGGAGGGAGTGAAGGGAGGGCAAGGACAAGGGGGAAAAATGAGAACCAGGACGTGTCATGCAAAGGTACAAGATCCCAATGATGAATGTAACTGTACTGTGTACCTAAAAAGTACCAATAAACTCAATGAACGGAAAAAACAATGGACTTATTGAAACGAATAAAACAGTTATATTTTTTAAATGGAAACAAGAAAATAGAGATACAACTCCAAACTTCACCAATAGTAAAAATAGTACTACTGATAATAGAAATAAAAAGAACAATAGAAGAGAAAAGGAAAAAAAAATTGAATTAAGGGAAATGAGAAAAAGAAAAAGAGAACAAATTTTGACACATTTCCAGAAGAGCGTTTTCTTTCACAGCCTGCAGTCTTTAATCTTATAAGTGACATTCTTCTTCATAATCTGTGGGTTTGCATGGAGATTTCTCAGTTCAGTAGGTCCCTTGTTTGCAAACCACTGTTCATGGCATCTGTCCAAGATGTCACCCTGCCCAGGAAAGCTGTAGAGCACTGAGTTCTGAAGTTCCTGGCACGGATTCCTGCTGGTTAGGGGCCAATCTTGGGAATCTGAATAATATTCTGGTGTCAGTCAGCTCAGCTCCAGACACCAGGTGAAGGCTTGTGTCACCTTGAAGCATCCATTGTCGGCAGGACTACTACCTGGAAACTCTAGGGGGAAAGTTCGTCACCTTGCCTTCTTCAGCTTCATAAATAGCCATATTGCATGGCTTGTGGCCTTTTTCCATCTTCGAAGTCAGCAGTATGGGAGCTTCAAATCTTTCTTGGACACTGACACTGACTCTCCTGGATGTATCTTTCATTTATAAGAAATGTAACTGTATTGCTTTCACTTGGATGATACATTGCAAGCGCTGAACCTCAAGACTAGCTGTTAGCAATCTGAATTCAATCTATCACCTTAATTTCCACTGCCATGAGATATGGCATGTTCATAGTTTCGAGGATTAGAGTGTAGAGTGTCCTTGAGACCTCATTATCCTGCTTATAATACTTCCTATTTTATTTCCATGTAGAGTATCTTCTCTTCAGTATATATGTCTCTTTTTTCATGTCTATTCTTAACATTGTATTTAATGACTTCATAGATATTTTAGATCATTTTTATTTTTCACACTACTCCATGCTTCTCGCTGTATTTAATGTTTATTACTCTATATTGGTGATAATTAGCATTGTCATTCAATAAATTATTTATACAGATTTTTATTAATTTCCTATGCAGCAATCAAGAAATATTTGTGTAACAACTGTGTAATTTCTAAATTTGAAAAGCATCAAAAGTCAATAATTTATTGATGCTTTGGAATCAGAATGCTTGGATTCTAATTCCTGTCTCATCACTTATTGTTTGTTTGCTTTAGACCAGTCACATAGTCACTATAAGTCTAATTGGTCATCTATCATTAAAATTGGTTTAAGAATTAAATGTATTGATTTTTGCAAAGTGCTCAGAGGACTGGCTAGCCCATTGTACGAAATCATTAAAGCTCTTATTATTGAAGAACTAGTGTTGGGCGGGGATTGGCTGTACAACCATGAAGAAACATTAATGATCTCTGCCCCTTACATTGTTTAAAATCAACTGACCCATACATCTTCGGCAACACGTCTATTTATATACAAATGATAAATTCTTAAGCATAGGATTGATCGCCAGATAAAGAAACACCGCATCTTTGGTGCTTTCTGGTAAATACTACAAAGTAAGTAATTGCATGATCTTTCCATCGTAACTCCCTTGATTTTCCTTTATTAGCCAGGCCATGCATAATAATATTGCAGGGTCATACATGGCAGGCATCACAGTGTTTAACTCTAATAATTTAATGTGGCTCAGTTTTGAAACTGCACTGGTATATTAGTGAGAAAGATAAAAATATTATTTGTTTTATTTTATGGAAATAAACCTCATGTCACAATTTTAATTATTTATACAACTTTATTTTTTAAAATGTACGTCGAATGCCGGGGATTTAGCTCAGCAGTTCGGTGGCCTGCCTTGCCAGCACAAGGACCCGAGTTCAATCCCTGGTACCAAAAAAAACCCCAAAAAACAAAAAACAAAAACAAAAACAAAAACAAAAACAAAAATGTACATCGAATGCTTTTGGATTTGTATTTGGCTTCTGCTAAAAGTTTTTATGTTTATTTTCTATGATTTATGAATATAGTAAACATTATTAATATATTTCCTAATATGTAATTTTTCCAGAAAAAAAAAATCTTTCTTTGCCATAGTCTTCGTTTCTTTGCTTTAGAAAATAATGTTAGTCTAAAAAGGTGCAATTGGTAATGTAGTGTTGGGTAACAAATACCAGAGGAAAGCACAAAATACTCAAGGAAAGCATAAAATCTGGCAACAAAGGAAGGAAAACAAATATAAGGTGTTATGTTCCTGAGGAGCTTCAGCTTTGTGATAAGCACAGCTAATTTTCAGTTCTGAAGTAATCGTTGGAAGCCTCTTCACCTCTAATGGTTGCATTGGAAGCTAACAAGTTATTTACAATTAAGGACCAAAGACAAACATTTATTTGTCAGTTCTTATATGAAAGACATGAGAACACTTACCAAAGGACAAATGAATTCATAATAAGACTTTTAGCATCTGGAAGTAGAGAGTCTAGTTAAAACTGGTGTGAAATTGACATAGAGAAAATAGATAAAAATATGATGCAACCACTGGTATATTTCTGCAAGAAAGTCCAAGAATGTTTTAAGAACACAGGAGTTGAATTAACATTATGGGCTGTGTATTAGGAAGACAGTCTTCCTTAGCACTCTCCTGATCGGCCATAGTATAAACACATACAGTGATGAGAAGAGCCAGGCAATCTGAAAAGAAGGATAGATGTGTTGCTCAGGTGGCCAGTTCTGCACAGAGTCTTTGCAGACACTTGCATAGTCCCTGTTATAAAACAGTGAGGATGAATTTAGAAAACTGGTTAGGATTGAGTTTTTAAAGGACTTTACTTCTTACACTATGGAATTAATGAATATCTCTAGCATGAGAAAAACAGATTTTAAAATATTAGGCTAGCAGTGAGATGGGAGAAAAGAAACCAAAGAGAAGAAACAATTGGGTTTGTTAACGCAAATGGACCTGGACTTTCTCTTTGGTAACTTCCTTATGTTTATGTTACTCTTTTACCTCTAAGAAAGAATATGCCCGTGGTTAGAGAACAGATCTGAGAGACAGACGACTTGCTTTCAATCTCTATGTGTTAGTGTTCTCATCTGAAACTTACAGATAAAAATTTTATCTGATGGGGTTGTTTTAAGGATTAAACATTTTTGTATGGAAATGTTAGTCACCCAGAAGAATGCTTTTCTCAGATTAAATGCTTATTTCATGTCAGCTATCATTATCATTATATTTTTGAGTAACCTTCAAAATGTCCAAGATTCATCACAGTTTGTGAAAAGCTGAGTTTATTGCTGTTATTATTGTTGTCTAGGTGAAGTAAGATAAGGATATTTTCATGTATAAAGAATGGATAGTACTATTAATATAATATGAGAAGTTTCCCATTCCAGGATTTTTCAACTAGTATCAGCAACTAGAAGATTTTACTAAAGGTCTGTAATCTTACAGTTCTTTTTCCAATTAAAGAGAATAGTAAAATTTCTATGTACATTGGAGAACATTTTAAATAATAATGTATCTGTGGGATCTGATGTACGATAGGTCTCCAATGATTATCAACTTCTGAGTTTTGCATCTGTCTAGCTTCATTCAGAAAACAGAAATTATAGCAGCTATTATATTATAGCACAGAAATGGCAGCATAAATATTTAACTACATATGGAAAGATAAAAAAATTGACTTTTTATAGAAATTTTAAGTAAACGCAACAGCTATGTATCCCTTGAGTGAGGGAAAGAAAGTAAGTAGCTGCTGTTAGTAGAAGCCTCAGAGAAGGGCTCTACAGACTCAGGCCTCTGAGAAAGGGCTTCTTCTCTGCTGGGATTGGTGCCTTAGCAACCAAGACAGTAAATCAAATCTTCTTTGAGTGCCATTGCTGGGAGTAGCACCTCTGAGGTAGCAGTTGTAATACTTAAACTTGATCAGATCAGCTATGTTGCCTTTGAATCTACCTTTGGGGACTGATGGAACACATTCCTGGGTATTTTGGGGTCATAGAAGTATGACCTCAGATATTATGTGTGATCCCTTGATCACTTCTATTTTAACACTGTTTTTCTGCTCTACTTTCCTGCTCTACTTTTCACAAACTAAATGTCTTTGGTCTACCACACCCTTCTACCATGGTGCTGCTGCCTTGGAGCTACCCTGGACTGAACCCCCTGAAAACATGAGCCAAATTAAACCTTTTCTCCCTTAAGCTATGGGTTTCAGGTATTATATCTGAGAGATAGAAAAGTAAATACAGGGGTCTATGTCTCATGATACTTCTGTCTCTAGAGCACATGATGCAGCTGTGACGAGAAGTGAGAGAAAAGCTGGGAAATGGTCACTGCAACTGGAACCAACTTTCTTTACCAGAAGTAACAGCCATCAATAGTGTAATGCTAATAAGAGCAGGAAACACTTCTGAAGAGCAAGCCCTTTATCTTCAATCTTCTGCCAGCTTTCAGTTGCTCTGCAGCGCTCCTTTTTGGTAGACCTGAAATTGGAGCCAGCTGATGAATGAGCTACTGGGTTTAATGTTCCAACACAGCCAGTATCACAGCAAAATATAAATGGGGCTGATTTTAAACTTGAGAAACAGCAGCTATTCACCTCTACATGAATTTTTTCCTCTTGATTTAGTTAGGTAAGTGAAAATCCAAATATATGCGTGAGTTTGTGCAGCCATGTGTGTGTGTCATGAATGCTTTGGGTGGCTGATAGGGCAAATACATTCAAGGGCAAACAAACCTGGATTTTAT
>NW_022900914.1:30378638-30404378 GCF_012274545.1 Fukomys damarensis | reverse complement strand
AAAAACTGGTTTTTTTTTTTTTTTTTTTTTTTTTTTTTTTTTTTTTTTTTTTTTTTTTTTACTATTTGGCCTGAATCCAATCAATTCAAAAAATGATGGGAGCAAACTTAATTTTTCTTGCAAGTTTAAATAAGCACTTCGGGTGTTTTCCTATTTTTAAGGACAAATGCTAAAGTAATTAATGTTAAAATTGATGTTAAAAATCTCAATAACTGTACTGTAGTCTAAACCCCACTGAGAAAAGAGATGGGCAAAAGGGAAAGACTGAACTTTAAAAGGGCTGATTTTTACATAGTTCTTAATAAATTAAGGAATGTGAAATATGGCACAAATCACTTAGCATTTCAGGTAGTGGTTTATCACTTGTTAAATGATTTAACCATGGTAAGTGACCCTTAGAGCCTCTTCCTCTTCCAAATTCTAGGTACACTGCTCATAAAAGAATACTACAAGTGTTATATATTATTTAGTTATTTTAAATTATAATTTAAAACAAAGAATTCAGACACTCATTCCCAGCCATGGAAAGCTGATGAAGTAAAACAAGAGTATTTTTCTGAAATGGTCACTTTTGATATTTTTGACATTGTGACAGCGATATTCATATTTTAAGCTCCCGATGGTGTTGCAGCATCTTTTCCTTTTCTTTTCTAGCTCGCCACAATAGTCTGTTAATAAGTACCGAGAACGACTAGTTCAGCCATTCTTTAGCCATATTGAAAACATCATAAAATTATTCCTAAAGGTCAGATGTGTCAAGAACAAAATTATGGAATATCTGCCGCTGTCCTGGTACTTTATCGTCTACACTTTAATACCACTTCTTTTAGAAGAAAATAGAGAAGTTTTCTTAATAGGAACTAAATAAAATACTTTTTAAGATATGATAAGTTTAGTATGAGTTGTTTGGTTAGAAATCTATAAGCACGTATTAATTCCAATTGCAGTGCCTTCACACTTTCCCAATCTATCAGTAAGCTACTGGAGAAGCTGTACTTACTCTCAGTTTTTGTTTCTTTTTTCCTTTGGTATTGGGAATTGAACTCAGGGCCTTGGGCTGGCCAGACAGGGCTTGTGCTGTGCTGTTCAACAAATTCCTGGCCTGACTTTTCCTTAGTTTTGTCCTGTTTATAACAGGATGTTTAATTCCACTGGTAGTTAAACAGTTAATCACATAGCATGGGAATTACACTTATAATTTCTCCATGCTTCAGTGTGTTATTTGTAACATATTTTTCTTTGTTATCCATAATCAATTGAAAAGTCCACCAAGACACTAATAAAACCTGAAACAACTGGATTTAATTATCATTTTAATTTAAAACTGGTGATATTATCTTTTTTTTTCCCTTTGAGTACATGAGCTGTGGTATGATCTGTTGGTTACTAACGTTTGCCTTTTCTGGCTCTTCCTAGATGATTCTTGCTTGTAAATACTATTTGCTGCTTTGGAATTCTATGGCTTTTCTGGCTTTTTCTTCTAATCTTTGATTACAAATTAATGCACAAGTGATACACGGGATTCCAAGGAAACATGGATGGAGCAAGAAAATGGTGACAGGGCCAAGGATGTGTTCTCTGACACTTATGTGGAAAAATGGGTCCTCAAACATGTTGAAAAAATATAAAAATAAAAATACAACATTTTGGACAACTGGGAAACTATTAGAAATAGAAAGTACACAAACAATTAGCAGTAAAATTCAAGACAACTGCTCAAGGCCACAGTTTCCAGCTTTCTAATTTCACTTGATTAAATGTTTTCTCATGACTTGAGATACTGATTAAATTCTCTTATTTTTATAATCGCCTTCTCATGACTTGCCATACTGGTAAAAAATAAGAGAAGGAAAACAAATCAGTAGGTAGTGTTGTTGTGTGGTAGCTGTGATAAGGTAAAATAGTCATAAAAAAATCTCTAAGCCTCAATGACTTATCAAAATAGCCATGACCAGATGTGTTTCATGTACCTTATGGTTGCAGAAATGCCATTCCAGATCTGTGCTGTCCAACGTGGCAAACATTATTCATGTGTAGCTACTGAGCATTTAAAGTGTAATGATTCTTACATTGACTAAGTGATAATATTCACATATATTGGGCTTAGAACATATGTTATTAAAGTTAACTTTCTATCTTTCTGTAGTTAATGTGATCACTGTAACATAAAATAATATATGTAGTTCAAATAATGCTTAATTTGGACTTATTTTTCTAAAGTATCAAATTCATTTAAGGAAATTGCATTCTCTCTTCACCTGAGTTTGTAGTTTGATTGGAATGTTTTATTGAGAGGAAAGTTTAATACATATGGACTTTGACTTTATCAGACTTTTGTACACCAAACATTGATATGCATCACATATTTATTATATTCTATTATTTTCCTCTAAACATTTAATAAGCATCAATTAAGATCTAGGTAATCATGATCAGAAAGAGAGAGTAAAGAAGGTAAGGACCGGGGATGTAGCTCAGCGGTTTGGTGACCTGCCTTGCCAAGCACGAAGACCCGAGTTCAATCCCTGGTACCAAAAAAAAAAAAAAACAAAAAACGAAGGTAAACAAAGTTGCTTGTTTGAAGCAAGCTTTAGTCTACTACTTCAAGACAACAACTTCTGCACTGAAGTATTTACTAAAGTGAGTGTAAATATGCATACATCAACTAGAGTAAAGTGTAGTTACAAGGCTTCTAGTCTAGAGAGGAAAGATAGAGGTCTGAGATTTGGAAATAGGTGGCAATCACACCCCTCATGTAATACTAAAATCTTAGATAAACCCTTGGCCAAGGAAACAGCTGCTTAAAATGAACCCTCAAGGTATTCAGAGTAAGAATGGGTACAGGTGGAGTATCATGTCTGTAGTTACTGACATCTTCATATAAAAGTACCTCTGCCCTCTCTTCTTGGAGAAACAACATTGCCACATAAATATGATCATTTTATTTTGTAAAAAGAGAATAGAATTTTAAAATTTTTACTGTTTTGAAGTAGATCCATACTTTAAATGAAATGCTTTCTTAGAAAGTATAAATCCTGCTACTTTGGCAGTCTAGTGCCTTCAATCATTCACTGACTTGTTCAACTTAGTGGTTTCAGTGTTCTGCACTGATTAAACTCAGTACAGTTCGATTTGTTTCTGGTTTTTTTTTTTTTGTGGGTGTGTTTTTCTTGGTACATTAGGCAGACACATTTACAGACTTATCTAAGGGCACTGTACTTCATTTCCCACATGTATTTTCCTAGTTTCCAGAATGCAGTTGCCTGAATATATATACATATATATACATATATGTATATATGTATATATATATGTATATATATACATATATGTGTATATTTTCCAAGAATACTTAGATGACAAATATACTTTACTAAATTTTCCATTACACACATGTGTTGTGCCTATCTACCACACTATTGAATTATACTTCTATATTATATTAGTTAGCTTTGCATTACTGTGTTAAATTGCCTGAGACAGACAACTAAAAGGTGAGAATATTTGTTTTGGCTCACAGTTTCAGGGGTTTCCGCACACGATCAGGTGTCTCCATTGCTTTTGGGCTCATGGTGAGGCAGAACAGCACAACAGGGAGCACTTGGTTAGGCAAAACTGCTCCCCTCTTCCTAGCTGGAGAGCAGGGAGACAGAAGCATAAAAAGGGAATGGAGTCCAAAGCTCTCCTCCAGGCACATACTCGGTGACCTACTTTTTCACCTAGGCTCCACCTCCTAGTTTCCACCTCTAGCCAAAGGTGCTATAAGCTGCAGACCAAGCCTTCAATACACAAACTTTTGGGGGACTTGTAAGATCCAAAACATAACATATGTATGTGTGGGGATACCTTTGTAGGAAAACTTGAAAATGAATAATTAATGTTCCATTCTCTTAAAATGTGATAGGTTCTTGGTGAGCAAAGTTTATGTAATTTTCCTCCAAATGAATAATAAATTGCCAACTATTCATTAGCACATGAATGGAGGTAAGAGATTTAGAAAAGATTAAAAAAAATCTTAAATACTTTCCACTCTGTAATAAATAATAGTTATGCCATCATTTCAGTAAAAGGCCTGAAAGGAACATCACATTTTTCTAAGCAGAACATCTGGGATCTGTAGGAAAAAAATAGAAGAGCTTGTTCATGAGTTACAATCAGGAATTATGTGTTAGGAAAATTCAGAGAATTTTTAGGAAAATATTGTCCAAGCAAGTGGATTTGTGTGTGTTCATGTAGTAGGACCAGTTTTGTAATTTTTATTAGCTTATTTATGTACTTAATCATATTTAGCAGCTCTTCTCAAAACTGGAAAAAATTCACTTTGTCCTTGCTCAAAACTTTTATTTTTAATAATAATTGTTCTAGTTTTTAAATGGTTTTACTATAAGAACCAGGGCATTGAATTTTTAAAAATTCAGAAAAAAAATCTGACTTCTGACTCTTGACAAGACGAACACAGGATGCTGGCTCTTTTCCTAGACCTTAACCTTGGAGATGCTGCAGAAGCAAGAGGAATGTTGACAGATCTCAGAACACTAAAACCTTGACCAACCCCAGGAGAGATAGGTATTAGGTTCCTTCTGTCCAATTAGAAGAGGGCCACAGGCAAAAACGGAGGACAAACAGATGAAGAATATTATTGTTTCTTTACTTTTTCTTCCCCTAATTGTCTGATGGTATCTCTGCCCACCCAACCCATCATTTACATGATATAAATAAATAACTAGCAGAGTAGAAAGGAGGAGGAATGGTGGACTTGCTGAGTTGGCTTTGCCTGGGGCAAATGAGAGCGTGTAGGGGACAGAGCAGCCAGCCTCTTAGGTTTCAGTCCTTACTCTGCTCTCTCCTACCCAGATCAGAACCCAGAAAAGCATTTGCCTAGGAGCAGTGCCCAGAGAAGTACAGAAAGTCTGCTGATTGAGTATATGTTTAAAATAAGAAAATGGATTAAATTATTGAGCTGAGATAGTAATGGAAGGAGAATATGTTTCCATACTGAGCCACCTCCCACCCACTTCCCATTCTGCACCATTTTCTAAATTCACTTTAGAATGTACAAGTTGGAGTCTAGAAGACACCAATCTTCTGAATTGTACATGTTCAAGCAAAACTGCTATCATTCTCAAGAAATTATAAATGCACAGGCTAAAATTTGCAGAATAAAGGATAAAAAATAAAAGGAAATAAAATAACCAGAAAAAGAAAGAAAAAGGATGGGACAAAAAGCAAACTAAGGTGAACAGACTTCCCTTGTTAAACTAAATATAAAATTCTTATTAGATAACTAAAAATGATTGAATTATAGAGCAGAAGTCAACAGTCATAGGAAATAACTAAATAAACACATTATGTGAAAATTTAAACACTAGTAGTCTAACAATAAAACAAATAATTATTACATATTGAATCTATAAAAGAATTCCAGGCCAAGATGTGTTCACTGATGAGTTTTTCCAACATTTTTAAAAGCACGTAATTTCTTTTTCTTATGCATTATTCAAATAAGTTATATTAGTAAGGATTCTCTAGAGAAACAGAGCCAAATACATGTGTATAAATACAGAATTTTATTAGAAGAAATTGTTTCATACAACTTCAGAGTCTCGCAAGTTTAAAATCTGCAACATGGCTGGCCACGTGGAGACCTAGGGTAGCCCAACGTTCTAGATGGAGCCCCAAGGAAGCCTCGCAGAGAATACCTCCTTCTTTTGGAGTAGATGTGGTGGTAGTTGTGACCCTTAATCCTGACATGTCAACTTCAGTGGACTAAGAAACACCTAGGAAATTAGTAGATCACACTCCTGGGTCTGTCTGGGTGGATCACCGAGGCCTTGGATGGTCCCCTCCTGGTTCCTCTCTGACTTTTGTCCTGCTCTGCTCTCTGGTCGTAATGAACTAAGAAGCTTGATTCCAACACACTCTCCCACTGCCTTGGAACCTACCAACTATGAACTGATCCATTCGAAATTTTGAGCTAAGTTAAATTTTTTATCCTTTAGGTTGTGAATGTTGGGTATTGTGTCCAATAATAGAAGGCTGACTAGTAAAATGGGGGTGTCTTCTTTGTTCCAGTTAGGCCTTCAACTAATGTTGAAGCCCACCCAAAGGTATGGAGCAAAGCTTCTTTATCAAAATTTCATAAACTTAATCTCATTTCAAAAGTCTACAAATGAATGCATAAAATTAACCTTTATAATAGAAGAGAACCAGAATAGGTACACTGTTATGGTTCTGCTTAGATGTTCCCCAAAGACTCATGAGGATAAAGTAGACTTCGTTTCTCAGAGGTGACCGAATCTGGAATATGTGAGGCTGGGATTAAGGGTGTATGATTACTAAACCATGTCTGGCATGGTCATAATCTCCATAGCCTGGATGGGATAAAATGGGGAGAAAGACACTGTTAAGGTCTCTGTTGATGCTTTTTTTAACCTTCTGGATGTTATGAGCTGTTTCTCTTCTGCAAGGCCTGTCTTCCCTGCCACCTTGCCATGGACCCAGAGACTTGTGGACTGAAACCTCTACTTATAGTAAGCTAAATAAACTTTTCCACTTTTAACTTTGGCTGTCAAGAATTTTATCGCAGCAACAGAGAAAAGTAACACACATACCTAATTTAAAAGCACAATTGAAGCCCAGATTTCTAGCCTGATGAGGACACCATGAGAATGAAGTATCTTAGGCTTACTCCACTTATGACCATAGATGTAAAATGTCCTATTAAAATACTAGCTTTGAATGGTAATGCAAAATTTAAGCTTATATATTCTTGTCCACAAGCCTGCTCTTGGAACAAGGCTCAGGAGCTCGGACTGGTAGGACAAGGCATATAATCACCAGGCAGACTACGGGGAGGTTTCTGGACCGTTTCTGCTTTATTCAGGAAATGCACAGTCTTATATAGAAAACCATGGGGGAGGAGCGTGAGAGTAACATTTTACATTTGGCGATATCTTATTGGCCAGATATGGTGGAGTGATTTCTCTTGGGCGAGGCAAAGGACTCATGGACTAGGGGTGGAGGTGTAGCCTGTTGGACCCAGCATTTACGCACTTAGGTGAGTTATCTCAGCCTTAGCAAAGTCTTTGAGTTAGCTCAGGAGACAGGAGTGTGGCACACATGGCCCAGCCAGGCTTGAACTTCACCACAGTTATATGTGAATTAGAAAACTCCAGAATCACTTCTTCATTCTAAAATTTATAATTACTATCAGAGGCAAAAGTATTTCAATTTTGCAAAAGATACATTTTGAATCATCCTTACATCCGTGGGATAAATCACATGAGGCTGTGACAATGGATCAGCATATATAAATTAATAAATGTGATACATTATATCAATAAAGTGAAGGGGAAAAAATCATACGACCCTCTCAATAGATGCAGAAAAGGCACTCAATAAAATTCAACCCCCTTCCTAATGAAAGCATTGAACAAATTAGTTTTAAAAGAAACATATCTCAACATAATAAAAGCTATGTATAAGTCACTACCTCAGATTACTGCAAAGGGAAAAGATGAACTTTTTCTCTAATATATAGAAAAGAAGAGACCCATTTTCATCATGTTTATTCCACATAATGCAAGAAGTTCTACCCAGAGGCATGAGGTAAGAGGAAAAAATAAATAAAATGCTACAAATTGGAAAAGAGAAAGTCAAATTGCCACTGTTATCAGATAATGTGATCTTATATATTAAAAAAAAAATCCAAAGTCTCTACAAAAAAACCCACTATTAAGACTAGTAAGAATTCAGGAAATTTGTAAAATATTAAATCAATGTACAAAAATTAGGAAAACAGCACTGCTATATGAAGATAATGAATTATCTGAACTGAAAATCAACAAAACAATTCCACTTAAAATACCTAAAAATGAATTTAACTAAATAGGTGAAATATTTATACAATGAAAATTATAAAATAAAAGAAATTAAAGAAGGTAGAAAAAATTTGAAGGACCTAGAGAAATCAATACTGTTAGAAAGTGCATACTACCCAATGCAATCTCCAGATTCAGGGACATCTCCATCAGAATGCCAGTGACTAGAAAAATTAATCCTAAAATTTAAATGGAAACAGAAAAAAAATACTCATTATACCAAACCATCTTAAACAAAAAATAAACAGAGGAACAAAAAAACATAGCAAGGGATGTTTTACCATTAATCTTTCAAATATACTCCAAAACTGAGGTAAGCAAAGCAGCTTAATATTAGCACAAATACAGGACACAGAGTAATGAAACAGAATAGAGAATCTACCTGTAAATCCACACATGTACAGCACACTGAGTTTTGACAAAGCATCAGGACATAGGTTAGAAAAGAACTGTTTTCAATAATTGGTGCTGGGAAAATTGGATATCCAAATACAGAAGAAAGTAAATCCATATTGCAGCAGTTATAAAAACTGTTCCAATTGGATTAAAGAATTTAATGTAAGACTCAAAGCTTCTAGAAGGTAAAATAGAGGGGATGTTATAATACTTTGGAGTGGACAAAGACTTTTGTTTGGATAAGACCCCACAGAGTAGGAAACAAAGGCAAAAAATAAAATGAAGTAAAAATTTAAAAGACAACTGGGATTATATAAACTAAAAACATTACAAATGGGCGATGAACCTAAAAAATAGCCAAAACCTATATGAAAATGTTGTTCAACATCGTTAATCATCAGGTAATACAAATTAGAGCCACATCATACATCACTTTACCCAAGAAAAAAGAGTGGCTGTTACCAAAATGACTAAACAATTGCTGGGAAAAAAGAAGGACGCAGAGAAGAGGAGATGTTTGCACACTGAAGGTGGGAGTGGAGTGAAAATTAGTAAAGTGGTTTTAAAAAGCAGTGTGAGAGCTCCTCAAAAAGCTGAAAATATAACTGACATGCGACCCAGCAATCCCATGACTGGATCATATCCAAAGGAAACAAGGTGTTCATATCCAAAGGAAATAAAGTCAATATATTGAAGCAACACCTGCCATTTTTCCATGTTCTTTGCATCACTGTTCACCAATAACTAAGGAATGGAAACAACTTAAGTGTCTGTCATCTGAAGAATGGAAAAAGAAAGTGTGGTACTACTCAGCCATAAAAGAAAATGAAATCCTGGTATTTGTGACTGCACGAGTGGAGCTGGAGATCATTATGTCAAGTGAAATAAGCCAGGCACAGAAGGCCAAGTACTGTGTGAGAGTAAAATATTGATTAAAGAGGCTGTGAGCAGGACAGGAGGTGTAAGGGAGTTTGATTGATGGTACTAAGTTACAGGTAGACAGGAATAAGAATTTTTGTTGGCTATTTACAGTAGGGTGACTATAAATAAACATTTACTGTACATTTCCTAAAAAGGTAGGAAAAGGAGATTTTAAATGTTTTCACCTAAAGAAATAATATTTTTAAAGATAAAGATATTTTAACATGATATAAATATAACAATATATACATATGTATTAAAACACATTGTCCCATTAAAAGTTACAATTTTTGAAGTTTTTATGTAGAATAATACCTTGGTTCAAGAACCTTTCTGTTCAAAAACAATTCAACTCATGACAACCAACTGCCTGAAAGGTGCCTTCTTCTGATGACAGTGTCCCAGCACACCCTCCTGCCTTGGTGGATGATATGGATGCTGACTAGGACTTTGTAAAAGTCAGTCCCTTCCTCTCCAAACATGATCCTTCTTCTATAGCTCATGGAACAGCAAGTGATCCGCAACTTCAAGAAACTGTACCAAAGGCACTCTTCACTAGGTGTTTCAATGTCACTTGACTCTGGAGTAAACATTTCAATGTCCTCCACTACATCAACCTCAGTGACAAAATATGGGAATATGTCGTGTACCAGACCTGAAACAGTTTGGAGGAAACTGGCCAGAATATGTCACTGAACATGGCTTTGAAGGGTCCTATGCACAGTTAGTGGAGGAGATTGTGTCCATGGGTAAGAGTATGGGTCTGGACATCAATGGTGCAGATAAGTAGGAGCTGATGATGGAAGAACTTACTGAACTCTGGAGTGAGCAGCACAAGATGCTTGTCAAGCATTATTCTGCTGAGGAAGAGGAAGAAATTAGGAAGGAAGGAAATTAGGGAGGAAATTAGTGTGATGTGATAAAATCCATTATGGAAAAATCGAATGAGTGTCAGGATTTCATTGAAAATCACCACTCCAACATAACTGTAATGAACAGAGTGTTGAATGATAACATGCTCTCTCACTTCCAGAGGGTTATACAGTGCAGGAAAAAACAAGTGAAATTAGGCAGATTTTCATCATTACTGACCTTGAGCTAAAAGACAGAGAAAACCAATGAAGGAGATTTCCCCAATGTCCTTAAGGAGGGAAACACTCCATCCTCTCCATCCACCTTCCTGTCCTCCACACCAGAAGTCACCTGAAACAAAATTAGTGTTCTCTTTCTTCAACTGTATTATTCTGTATTTTGTTTCATATTTTTTGTGATCAAAAATATATGTGATTCAGGGCCAGGGATGTAGTTCAGTGGTGCTGCCTGGCAACAGCAAAGTCCTGAGTTTGATCCTTGGTTCCACAGGAAAACCAAACCAAAGCAAGCAAGCAAATAAACAAACAAACTATGATGTAGAATGGATCTATTTTATTTGTATTCAACCTTCTGGGAAAATTGATTCTGTTCACGACCAAAATTGGCTTGCCATCGTGTATAGGGATAGAGGATATTAACCTCATTCACATTGAACCATATGTGGAAAATTGATTGAGTTCATGGCCAGAATCATGGAACAGATCAAGTACTTGAACCAGCGCATCACTGTGTCAGCTGAAATAGATTTAAAAATATATTTCAAAAAATAAACAAAAAATAAACAAAAAATAAACAAATATGCTTATAGATGAGGCATGTGCAGGTGTTTAAGTCAAACTTTTACAGAAGGTGTGCAGAGTAGGTGCTTTTGACACTTATAGCTGGGAATCATATTGAGATATTTCTTTGTATTGTATAGAAACTATTAATAACATTTGCCCCAAACTAGAAATAACCAAATATCTACCACTGAGCAAATGAACAAAATAGAGGTTCATTATTGTAAAACAATAATCCTCATTCAATGAAATACCACATAAATTAAAAACAAAACAACGAAAAAAGACCAAATTACTGGTACCTGTACCAATGTACTGCATCTCACCAGTATTATGATATAAAAGAGACAGATATATGGAGCACAAGCTAGACGATCACAATTATATAATTTTATAGAAAAATAAAATTGTTAGACATGCATATAAATTAAATTAATGCTTACTTCTGAGAGAAGTATAAACTTGTAGAGTGTAAGGTAAAAATTTAGAGAGTGCTGGAAATATTTATCTGGTTTTGTGAGGTTATATGAATATGTGTATTTTTGCATAACAATTATATGCACAAAGTATATCTTATAAGCATATATATGTATATACATATATATGAGACAAAAAGTGAAATCAGAGTATATTTCATAAATTAGTCCTAAAAATGAAAATTAAGGTATTATTAATGTAACTATTCAACAGAGGTTCTATTTATTTGTTTTTCTTAAAAATAAGTCAAATTTGCTGGGGATTTAGCTCAGTGGCACTGTGCCTGCCTTGCAAGTGCAAGGTCCAGAGTTTGATCCCCGGCACCAAAAACAAACAAAACAAAATTAAGTCAAATTTTCTAGAGAAAATGTGAGCATCCTTTTTCGTAATTTTTGGTGTTGTACTACATTTTCCCCCTTAGATTATGTTAGGCAGACAGCTCTGTATTGGATTGTAGACCAACTGTGACAATACAGAAAAGAAATATTGAGGGGATGATGAAGAAAAGCTATGAAAAACACATTTTCAACATAAATTTGTTTATCAGCTGTGGCTTAGGACATTTAAAATAAATGTCCCAGTATAATTTATGTTTAGTTTTGCTAAAAATCAGTATTTGGCTTTTTAGAACTCTTCAATATGTAGAATATTAAAAATGAAACCAAGAAAAATAGAAAAACTATTCAAATGCTTTTACACAAATTATCTGAGTCATTGTGAGAAGACACTATCAAGAAAAGTACACAGCATTATACGGGAAATGAGAGGACACTGGTATAAGATAGATTATATCATACTCATCTTGCAAGAGTCAATATTGTAAAGATGCCAAGTCTCATCAACTGACCTGTAGCCAATAAAAAAATCTCTACAGACTTTCCATTGTATGGAAATTGATGTTTGCTCTAAAATGTATATCAAAGTGCAATAATCCCAATGTAAACCAAGGATTTGGGAGAAGAACCAAGGAGTTTGGAGAAGTAACAAGGAATTTCAAAGAAGAACCAAGGTAGGGAGGACATACTAGCAAATGTCAAGATAGGCAAAGTTATAAGAATAAGAACATTTTGTTCTTGGACCCAGGTTAGATAAATTTATATGCAGAGTAGAGTATATTACAGAAACAAATCCATATACATATAAGTAATTTCATTAAACAAAAAGGAAATATATAGTGCTGGATCAAATATAAATTCATAAAGTAAAAATAAAAATCAACATTTCTACTTTACATAATACGCAAAAACAAATTCTTAGTGAATTTCATATCTAAATGTAAGAGATAGACAATACAATTATTTAAAGATAACATAAGAGAAGATCTGTATGAATGGGAAATAAGAAAAATTCCTTAAACAAATGCTATCCACAATATAAAAATGATAAACTGTACAATATTTAAATGAAAGAAACTAATTTCTCCAGATATTACATTAGTAGTAGAGTATAAAAAAGACAAGCTTTAGAAGCTTTAGAGAAGTTACTTTCTATTACATATGAATACAAATAAACTCGTATATAGAATGTCCGTTTTTATTTGTGGTGACTATACATAGGATTAAAGTTATCCTATAGTCTTATAAATCAATGAACACAGAAAGAAAATCTAATAAGAGAATGGACAAAGGACTTCAAAGAACAGATCACAATATCAACTCTTCAGAATAGGATAAGGTACAATCCTCCTTTTTATCCATGGAGAATCAATTCCAAGGCTTCTGCAGGCACAAAAATTGAAGATGTTCAAATTATTTATATAAAATGGCATATTTTTGTATTATCTGTGCCTATCTTTAATACAGTATAAATCATCTCTACATTACTTGTAATGTTCACTGCATTAAAAATGCTGAGTAAATAGTTGTTATATTATATTTTTAGAGTAGAATAAGAAGGGAAATATCTTTAAAATTTAGTACAGGTGTAATTTATTTTAAATTTTGCATTAGTAATTAAATTAAATTTAACTAGCACATAAAACAAACATCACACATATAATGTGGTATCATGTGATAAATACATATATCATATGTTTAAATCAGATTAAACATATCTATCTCTTCATATATAAAAGTGGCATTTGTTATTTCTTTATGATGAAAACACTGAAAATCTTTCTAGCTTTGTGAAACATATGCATAATTACCACCTATAGTCAGACTACTGTGCAAAAAATTGAACATTTGCAATTTTTTTTAAAAGTATATTATCCATCTATTGTTTAGTTGAATCCTTAGATGCACAACTTGGGAAAGGTTGATTGGCTGATTGTACTCCCTCTTTTGCCCTTGTCTGCTTTCTTCACCTCTTTTCCTTCTCTTTGCATACAAAACTTTATATATAAAAACATTAATATTGACAAAACCATACCTCACCTACTGCTTGTAACTAAGTGGTTAGTCATTCCTCCCCTTGGTACAGTCGAGGAACCAAACATCCAGTGGTTTAGCACTTATATCTTTGACCCATTTTAATTTTAGTTTATTTCATTGTGAGAGATCTAAGTCTAGGTTTAATCTTCAGGATGTGAAAAGCCGGGTTTCTTGCCGTCATTTATTCAAGAGGTTATCTTTCTTCTAGTGAAGGTGTCTGGCCCCTCTGTCAATGAAAAGGTGGCTAAGTATTTTTGGAATGGTTTCTGCATCTTCTCTTCTGTCCCACTGCTCCTTTGGTATGTTTCTTTGCCAGTACCATGCTGTTTTTATAACAATAGCTTTGTAGTATAATTTCAAGTCAAGGATTGTGATGCCTCCTGCCTTGTCTGTTTTCCCCCAGAATTTCTTTTGCTATTCTAGGTCTCTTATGGTTCCAAATGAATTTTGGGTTTATTTACTATAGTTCTGTAATGAATGCTATCAGTATTTTGATTGAGATTTTATTAAATCTGTGTAGGAAATTTAGAATTTTGGCAGTTTTCCTTATATTGCTTCTGCCTATCTAGGAACAGGGATATTTTCCATTTTCTGATATCCTCTTTGATCTCCTTTTTCAGAGGACAGTAGTTTTCAGTATAATGGTCTTTTACTTCTTTCATTAGATTGATTCATAGTATTTATTTCATTTTTCTTGACACGATTTGAAAGGTATTGTTTTCCCAATTTTTCTTTCAGTGTGTTTATAAAATGCTCATAGAATTGAACATATTTTAAATAGTCCAAAAAGGTGGCCTTAACTACTGATATATAAATTCTCAACATTAAACTTTTAAAAATAGTGGCATATTATAGTCAGAAAATAAAAAATAAAATGATGAATTTCTTCAAAGCATAAAAAATTTAAAAAGAATACAGGATGGAACAATATAGCAATATATTAACGTGATCCTTTAAACCTAGCAAAATGCTTAACTTTTAGAAAATATCAAATCCATTTTCTCCAGTGTAGGATGTTAAAGCAGATAAAGAAATGTTTGTGAAGATCAGATTGGTCTTATAAAGAATAGAGAAGTGCTCAAGCGGGATCTGTTTCACTCTGATACCGACCAGCATGCAAATAAATAGCTAAACAAGTTAAGAATGTAGGACTTTCACATCCAAAGAATGAATTATTTCTATACAAAAATCTGAAAATGAGAAAATGTGAGGGCTTTAGAAAATGAACCAATGAAATCCCGAAAAGCTTTATTCTTACTGAGGAAAACAGAAACATGTTGCCCATTTTATCTTCTGAATTATGATTGCACAGAGGCCGTAAATGTCCTCACATTACAGATTTATTTGAAAAGCAATTTATAAGTGTTGACCCTCTTTTAGTTTAAACATTTCATGCAAATATCTCTAGGATTTGAACATTATGTGCTAGTATTATTCATCATTAATCACCAAAATTGGGAAGATTATGCTTTTCCTTCCAAATCATTAAATCACCTAAATTTTTTTTCAGAATCCATATGAAATGTCAGAATAAATAAAATAAAACGATTTTATTTAGAATAAAATCTCAGAACCATGTGAGGCTGAGGCAAGAATATCACAAATTCCACCCCAGCCTAGCAATTTAGTGAGACCTTGTCTCAAAATTCAAAATAGTAACCAAGACTTGTCATGTAGAGGTACAAGATCCCAACAATGAATGTAACTGTACTGCATCCCTAAAATGTACCAATAAACTCAATTAAAGCTGAAAAAAAATTCAAAATAGTAAAAAGTGGGACACTTAAAATCTTACAGGAGGCCTGGAAATGAAATTCAGTGTGAATGCCCTGTGTTATATCCTCCATATGAGAAAAAAAAAATTTAGGAATAATTTGTATTTTTATGTAAAGTCTTTGAACAAGTTAAATAAATCATTATAAAATTTGGGTCGTCTTATATTCTAAACTTCCATTTTTATACCTCATGTCAAATATATACTAGAAAAGGGAAAACAAACATATTTAAATAAGGAAATAGTTGTAATTTTTCACCATCAATAAGAATTTTGCAGATGATATATCTTGCTTGGTATCTATATTTCCCAAGATCCCTTGAAGATAACTGTGGTTTAAATCAGTTTTTCCCAGTGAGAAACAGGTTATTGTTTTCAGGAAGGGAGGTTAAGCAACAGTTATTTAATTTTATTCTTAGCTGATATTATGGAGCATAAGCTGGTAAGCAATGGCCCAAGGGCTCCAGGAAGCAGGCCCTGGTTTTATGAAGTGACATTTTTGCACTGGCATCTTCATTTTCTGAGGCGAATCTTCACCAAAGCTAGAGTTAATGAGTGTGACAGAGACCATATGGCTGAGAGCCTGAATTATTTACTGCCTTCCTTTGATGAGACATGTTCTCTGACCTCTGACCCTCAGACACTCTCAAACACAATCACAAGGATAACTATTTAGAGGTGACCAAATGTTCACAATGACCCCTTCTTGCTCATTGCTTTTTCTTGATCAAACTTAGGGCAGGCTTTCCTTCTTCTTATAGTCCCTGAACTTGGGTTGCTTGGAATCTGAGCTACTTGAAGAAAGTGGAATGCTCCCGCTGCAAATCAACTGACCTCAGAAAAAAATTCCTTTTTTGGTCTAACCCCACCGGTTAGTTTCCATTGTGTTTCTGATATCCTTTTAAAAGATAATGCTTATCTCTGTTTATTCCCCCCTTGCCCTTTCAATGAAAGAAACAAAAAAGCTTTTTACTGCTTGCTCTGAAATACTTTCAGATTTGTAAGATTAGACTCTTCTGCTTATTACAAAGGTCTTTCTTGTGAATGAAAGCCTCTCTATCTAAGTCTGTATTTGATTTTATTTGATAACTTCTGAGCCATGACTCAGATGGCAGCATGCTGACCACTGGCTGTGCCCAGGTGTTCCATGCTGGCTTCTTCAACACTTTGTGTCCTGCTTGGCCAAAGAAATTGGGAAGCATGGTGGAGAATCACAATTCTTAAGCCAACTGTCTGACATTTGTCTATAGACTGTAATAGGGAGTTGCTTTAATTCTATTAAACTGGGCTCTTCTTGGTTCTTTTCTCTTTGGGCAGAGTCTTCCCTGGCTCTTTTAGAGTTTTCTAGGATGGTTATTGGTTCTTCTGATCAAAGGAGAATCTTCCTGGATGTAAGTCTTCTTAGATCTTTGAGTAGGGATTAAAAACATCATTTGCCAATGATTGAAATTCTCATGATTGTTTTGAGGCTCCTTGCTTTTCACAATTCTTGTCCAGAGTGCACTGAACAAATTTTTCTGTTCCTCAACCAGTATTGTGGGAAGGACCCTTTGGGCTCTGTAAATTGAGCACTATAGACTGAATTTATTTGTTTTTAACTTGCTTCTTTCTCTACTTAGTTCTGCTTCTCCTGTGGGCAATTCTGAACCCACTGAGACTGAAAGAGGGTTATCTCTGGCTGACTAGATGCTTCAGTATCAAGGCAGTAATTTGGCCAATGCCTTCCAATATGGCAGCTTTATGAAGGATGAGTCAAAATTGCAATGGCCGCTTTAGAACTTTTAGGATCAGTTTTATTTTGGGCAAATTCTTGAATATTAACTTTCTTCTTATACACCTTTTGTTTTCCTCCTCTCCCTTACTTACTTTGCTCTTCCAATCCTTAATTCTCCTTAGTAACCAGTGACCCTACTTTGGCTCCTTTAGTGCTAAGACTAAGGATAATGGGCCACAATATCTGTTTTTGGCAGATTCTTCTAAAATATTTGTCTTAATTTCATCTGCAAACAACACCTAACATTTTCCCAGACCCATGTAATAAAATTTGTACACAATGCAGTTTATTTTAGAAGCATACTCTCTGAAAATTCTATACCTGTAGCAATTGGTTCAACTTCTTGAAGAACCTGGAAACACTGCCATATGGATTGGAAAAACTATATTGCTCAGAATGAATGAAGTTTCCCAAAAGTTTGAAGTCTTATAAAACTAAAGACACTGGAGCAATGTTAGTCTCCTAGGAAATGTCTAGAATATCATTTAGGTATAACTATTAAAGACCAGATGACATCATTTTTAGTTATTTTTTATAATTAACTTTATCAGTACATTTTAGGTGTAAATTATGATCACATTCATCATTGGGAGACTGAACTTGTACATTACAGATCTTTTTCCATTCCCCTTTCCTCTGTTCTATTCTTCTAATCCTCCCTAATTACAAAAGCTTTGTTTCCCCTTTCTTTTATCATATTTTTTCTTTCCCCTATTTCTTTTTCCCTATACCCCCTTTTCCCTTTCCCCTTTGAATCTTTTCTTCTTATTTCACATTATCTATTATATATTCTGGTCCTCATTCACACTTTGTTTCTCACACCAGAGAGACAATTTGTTGTTTATACATGTGTGTCCTACTTATTTCACTTGAGAGTATGGCCTTGATATGCTTCCATTTAGCTATAAATGTCTGTAGTTTATCATTCTTTATGGCTAAGTAGTACTCCATTTTATATTAAAAACACCCAACTACATCTTCTTTGTCCAGATGCTGGGCATTTGGATTATTTCCAAGATTTGGCTATTACAGACTATAAACATGGGTGCCCATATAGCATTGCAGTATGATGCTTTTAATTCTTTTGGAAAGATATCCATCAGGGGAATAGCTGAATCAAAACGCCGACTTCATTAAGTGGCTCCACAGAGGACTGAGAGAGGCTATTCAAAGACACCACATTAATTGGCAATATGCCTCTCTTTCTAATGCCATACTTTAACCTAGCCCAGTAAGAATATACAATCCAACATATCTAACTGTGTTGGCTAATTTTCTCTCAATGATGAGACAAAATATCTGACACCCACTTTAGAGGGTGAAAGGAATATTTGAATTACAATCTTTAGAGGTTTCAGTCCATAATCAGTTGGCTCCAAGGCAGAATGGAATGGCAGATAAGAGGAGACACAGTTCATGGTGTCCAGAAGACAGAAAAAGAAACAAGAAGGACCTTAACAGCATCTTTCTGCCTCTTTTGTCTCATAGAGACTACTGGGATTAGGCAGTGCCAAATCAATCACTCACATGTGCTGTTATAGTAACTACACACCCTTAATCCCAGCATCACACATTCCAGATTCAACCACGTCTGAAAAAGACTGTATGATGCTTTGGGGTGTTATCTAGACACAAGCCACAAGAATAACCTTACAAATCCATAGCTGTTCAAAAAAAAACTGAGGAAAATGAATCTAAGACCTTAAGAGAAACCTCAATTTCACTAATATTGTAAGATTTAAGTCTCACTTTTACTCCTGGAGTGTGAACAGCCAAGAGGCTTCCACAATGCTGGGCTCAGAAGCTCAGCGAGGCTCCAGGAGCTTGTCGGACAGCGAGAGTCACCCAGGAAGGAACACACCAGGCAAGTTGGCAAATAGACCTTTATTAGTCTGGCCAGATGGCACTCCCCAAGCCAAGTAGCTCAGAGAGGCGGCTAGCTCAGAAACAGAGGCCATTTTATATAGGGCTGAGTGGGGGGGTTTACACTTAAAACTTACAGGAAGAGGACAAAGGCAAAGAATCAGTTGATCTGAGCTAGTGGTCATCAAGCATATACTTGACCGTCACATACTAATGATCAGCAGATCGATTATCCATTATTGCATTTACAACTTAGATTATAATGTTCAGAACATTCAACTACAGGCAAGTAAGGAGTGGCGTGATTTGTGTTGGGTCTCTGTGTTCACTACAGTTTCCATTTAGTTTCCTAGCTACTTCAAAGCAGTTACCTAACAATTCACAATTAATCATTAGTTATCCTATAAGGGATGGGGGGGCGACAGTCTCTAGGTCATTTGCTGGTCAACATGGAGTCGCTCTGGTTCAGTCAGGCTCTTACAATATCTTTGATAGAGATGCCTGTGGCTCTTACTGGGAAAAGGATGTTGGGAAAGAATAATCCAGGGCTGGGTTGGGCATTTAGCTCAGTGGTTCCAATGCCTGCCTTGCAGGCACATGTTCCCAAATTCAATCCCAGGTATGGAAAAAAAAAAAAAAGCATAATCCAGGGCAGAAAGTCACAAATCACACAGTATAAAAGGCACTCCTATAAAAGATGTTTTTAGTCGCTAACAAATACCCTTATATACACCAGGAAAATAACAATCCTCAGCAATGGGCAGCCATTACCTTCCTTATAAAGACTAAGACACCTCCGGTAGTCTTGATAGCTCAGGGTCTCACCTATACTTCTCAGGGTACAGAGGCCATCTCTGCAGAGCAGTTAGATAATTTTCCTCCTGTATTTCCCCTTTATATTCCTTTCTGTAGGGAACAGGGAAAAGGGATGTTACTAGAACCTCTGCATTAAATCCTAGTCTCCTGTGAGCCATGACAGCATGGGGTGAATTAATTAATATACAGACAGAAGAGAGACTTAGAAAAGAAGCTGAGCTTTGAACTTGATCAATGCTGCTCTGGGCAACAAAGACAAAAGGTCCTGAGCTTGCCTGGTACATGGAGAGAAACAAATGTAGCAGATGACTAATCCTAGAACAATGGGGAAATATATAGATGAAGATTTTTGTTCCTCCCCAGGATGTCTTCAGCTGATGTAATCATGCCCTGGAGCATCACAGCATCACGGTACCATTGAGGTCTTAGCTGTGACTGGAGCTGAAAACAGAGTTCTGTCTTAGCATGCCCTAACTGGCCTGTAGGCAGGAAAACCAGGCACTAATCATGATTTATTGTGAAACGATTCTTCCAAAAATTTATGTAGAATTGCTCCTGACATTTTTTTCTGCCTCTTGGGTTCATTATGCCAATATCACTTTTTTTTTGAGTTTCTCAATTTAATTCACCTATTAGGTAGAGATGTGCTTTATAGTTGGAATGTTAGTGCTTCCTGTTTATCAGAGATCATAGCCACCTTTCTGCTGTTTTAGACCCTCCACAGTAAGGGCCCATCTGGTGTCCAGCACACCTGTGTGCCTCTGGATGTGTCTAGCACAGTTTAGTTTCTTAGGTAATCTCCTATAAAAGTTTTGTGCTACTTCCTTTTTACATCTGTATCCACCTGTGTCAAAATCTCAATTCCTCTACTCTCTTTTTCTCCAGTTGAAGGAAAAATAGGTGATTCTGTATGACCACGTCCCAGCTATCCCTCATCTTGAACTTAGAATTCCTCCTTATAAATACAGACCTTATCTTATTTGTTGATGGTGTGTGTCTGCCAGGTGTTACATGTCATAACAGATTTAAAACATCCATAGGATATATGCCTCTACTTGGCACAGAGTCAGTTTAGATTATTGAAATTGTGGTTTTTCACTGAAGCCGCTTATGGGCTAAAAACAAATAAGAGATCTACTAGCTATCAAAATAATAGTGTTATTTCATGATCATACATAATTTTAGCAGGTTGTGGAAGACTAGAAATTTAAAGCAACATTTAGGATAACGATAAATATGGAAATCCAGCACCTGAGCTCTTAGAAATTGTATAGTTACCAATAGAATAACAATATATGAGGTCGAGTATTACCACTCAGATGAGTGGTAAAACCCAAGCAGCAAAAAGGAATTCACTCGCTGGTAAATATGCTAAACTAGCAACTCACAGAGCTGTTTTATTTATAAAATAATTTTAAATATACTCTGATTATATCTGATCCTCTACTTTAGGTATGTAGGGCCTCTCAATTCAAAGTCCTGAACGTGATAAGGCCCCTTGAAAGCAGGTCACATTATACAAACAGATGGAATTTAAAAACACTTAGCCACATGGACTTGCCTCAGTTTCTCAATGAAATCTGGTCTCTGGCTCATAATAGTAAATCAACTCTTCTGCCAGCAATAGTGGGAGAGCCTCATTTCCTATCTGGCTCACGAGTTGGCTTCTTCCTCTGAAGGTGAAAAAATAGCCCTAGTAAGGCTACAAGAGTCAGGCCATAAAGGAAATCCTTCAGCTGGCTATTTTCTTCATTGACAATTAAATTTACTTGGCTTTCCAAGTCTTGAAAATATGAATGTTATTATTCCTGTATGCACGAACTCTCTTTTCCTTGTGAAATAGATTGAATAATTGTGTCCTCCTAAAATTTAGATGTTGAAATCCTAGATGTCAAAGGAGAGATATTAGGAGGTGATTAAGTCATGTGGGTGGAGCCTTCAGGAAAAGGATTAGTGTCCTTATAAACAGGCACAGCAGCTCTTTCATACCTTCCATCAGCTGAGGACACAGTAAGAAGCTATCATTATGAACCAGCAAGCTGAAGTCAGCAGAGTCTTCTAGTGCTTTGGTCTTGGATTTCCTAGCCTCCAGAACTATAAAAAAATAAATTTCTTTTGCTTATAAGATACTTTGTTAGGGTATTTTGTCATGACAGCTGCGTGAAAGGGCCAAGGCCACTATTATTGCTAATCTTTGGTTAAAACAAATATTCTCCATGTAAGGAATTCTATTGGCTCTGTCAAATGACCAAGAGACCAATATGCCTGGAAAGTCTTCCAACAAATCCAGCCATTTCTTCCCAATCTTTCAAATGATATTATTCCTATATTTGCATTCATCTGGATTGATAGTGAAAACTAGTGAAGTCTTAAACTCAGTCTTCTCTCCTGTGGCCTTTGATTTGTCTCTTGTTTCCTTTAGTCCTCTCCTGATGTGCCATAGCAACTACCTCTGAATGATATAATATATGGCCAGCCCATGAGTATTTTTGTTCTTTGTGGGATCTTAAAGATTCTATCCTGTTCAATTCAGATGTTATAAAACATTGCAAGTATCTTATTAATTATACCTATAGTTATCATCAAGATTTTAAGGTTGCTTTACTTCAAGTTCTGCTATCCCAACAACTCCGAAACCTTAGAATTTCTGTAACTATAGATTTAGTTGCCAGGAAGTGAAATCACCAGAAAACGAACTTTGAACCTTATAGAAAGGATAATGATATCATCTTTTTAACAAACTAATATTGTTGCCAAATTCCAAGATGTGTACCTTGGATTTATGTTTCTCAACTAGAGAAACATAGCTTCTTTATCTTTAGTTCAGAAACATAAAAGGTATAAGTGCTACCCTGTGTACAAATTCACTCCAACTAAGAAAACTTATGCTGAGGATATCTCAACAGCCCACAGAAGCAAGAATAAAAGCAAATAGGCACAAAGTAGATAATTTTAATTAAGCTCATGGCAATATAGTGTGGTTAGCTTACTGCCTAGGATGCAGGAATCTGACTCCTTGGGAATTTTTAGCTACTTCCCAGTCCCATGATCTCTACTGTTTTCCTTCTCTATTCTCACCAGGGGTCACCTTTGCTGTTCACTTACCTCTCTCCTTTGCAACCATAGCTTTCTGGAATGAGCTTTACATTGCACATTGCACTGTTTCCTCCCACTCATATGAGCTGTTCTTCCTTCAGTAACTCTTGTATCCTTTAAAGGACCATAGAATTCATAACATTCTTGCACTTAATTTATAGCACAATCTCACCTTTTTACTTTTACTTATTTCTTTATTTGTGGTACCAGGGATCGAACTTAAAATGTTGTGCTTGAGAGGCAGGTATGGTGCCACTGAGCTAAATCCCCAGCCCTACACTTTCACTTTTGATTTCTGCATATCTCTTTTTCCCACTAAATCCTAAATCAGTCTCAGACTTAATGGCATCCTTTCAGTTGTCCCTAAGGTGTCCTTTTGCATTTTACTTTAGTCTTCAAATGGAAGCCTCTTTAATCTTATCATAAAATTAAATTGTGTTTCTACAGTAATATAACCGATGTTCATTTTGTGGGCTTAAATATTTGTAATCACATCTGCCTTGGCATCAGTCCAAAGACCTATGCTATTTCTATATGAAATAAGAATATATATATTTTTAGCTTTGCCATATGAAATACAAGCAGATTTAAATTTCCCTGTGATGGTTAATCTTCAAATTAATGAGGAGACCAGCCCTAAATGAGAGCGGAAGCATCCATCCAGATGGCCAGATGGAGCAAAATAGAAGCCCCGTTTTCTCTCTCTCTCTCTCTCTCTCTCTCTCTGCTCTCCCTTTCTGCTCTCCCTCCTGTCCTCTCTCCATCCTAGCTTCCAAGTGGTGAGAAGCCTCCTCTACCATTTGCCCCTGCTACCATAATATTTTATGTACCCTTAGGCAAAAAGAAATGGAGCCTGCTGAACTTGAACTAAAACCTCTAAAACAGTAAGCTAAACTGAACCTTTCTTCCTTTCAAAATGATTTTCTCTGACATTTTGTCACAGTGATAGAAAGCTAACTAGTACAGGTCCTAAATACAATTTTATCTGGTACTCTTGGGATTGTCTCTTCTATATACAATATGTGGTCACTTGCTTCTTCCTAGTCGAGTGCAACAACATCTCTATCAAAAGAGTTTATACAAATTCCAAGGTGTAAATCCATGGGACAGTTATCCCCACGAACCCTAGAGAACCATTAATGAGGCATATCTTTACTGGTGCCAGCCATACCTATTGGCATTTGTCTGCCATTGAACTAGGTCCTTTTCTATAGCTAATCTAATTAGCCCTTACCAAATTGTTAACCAGATTGTTTTCTTTTTTCTCTTAACTTCTGTTACCTCTGACTTAAGTTTTCAGGAATTAGATTAACTAGAAGTTTGATAAAAATATGGTGCAATAACAAATTTGGGCTCCTAAATCCCTGCCCCAAAAGGAATCTCTTGAGCTTTTTCTCTCATCAGGTTCTCAAGAAGCCTCAGGATAAAAAGCCAAGATGTTGGGAGCAGTCTGAAAGACCTCCTTGCTGCAACTGATTTTATACAGTAAGGACACTCTTTGTTGTGGGAACTGCTGTTGTGTAAGCCAGTTAGAATCTACTGAAACCCATGTATCTTTGTGCCCTGATGCAGAAGACATCCATGACTGTAGCCAATCTTACCCCAGTTACTAAGTTGTTATTAAGGACACAGAAATCTCAGCTAGTTCAATTCAAAGCAACTGTTTAGCACATGGTCCTGGCTTCCTAAGGGGAAACTTCAACACTAATTTAGGAGACTGCATGTATATTTTTCCAGAATCTTCTCAGGTTGCCAATTCTGTCCTCCCTCTACCATCTAAAAGAGGATGCTTCAGGCTTAACATCTGGATATTTCAATAGGTTGTCTTCTAACCTCAGATCTTGGCTTTAATAATGTGTTTAACTTTTAAGGGTCACTCTTTTTTAAATCGTATTCTTAGATATACATCTCTTTAAATGGCTAGTCACTGTGATATTACAATCACTGTCTGTCTGCAAGCTTTATCAATATATGAATAAAGAAGGTTTTTCAGAGTCATGAGAATGAAAAAGATATCTCCCCTGACCATTAGTGGGACCACCCTAAACCTCACAATGACTCTCAATCTATCAATAATACTTAAGGATAGATTTTGTCTCTTATACCATGGAGCAAATTAACCAAGCACTCAAAATTGCCATTTCATATCCTTTGTTTGTCTCCACGAACAATCATATTTCTCTCTTTCAGGTCTTAGAAGTTTTCATATTCTGAATCATGAACAGTGAAAAATAAAAAGGCTCCTTTAACAGATTTTCCTGGGAATTGATTTGCCACAGTAAAACAGGTGTCTTGCCAGATCTCCATGGTTATGTCCCATAAGTATCCAATTTTCCCTTACAAGATCCTGCTGTATTTTACTCTAAAACTCAAAAGCTTTTCTACATGATTATGATACATTTACAGATTTCTGAGATTACAGCATACTCCGTATTGCAATAGTGTTAATTCTGAAAAAAGACTTCTCATTTCTAAGTCTTGATTTATTTTTATTTGCCAGAGGTATCACTTACACATTATTTGTAATACCAAAACCAATCAAAAGACATTAAAAAGTGGAGAAAATTAAAACTTAAACATCTATAAAGGAGAAAGGGAAAACAGTTTTGGTTTATCAATTCATGAAATAAGATGGCACTTAGGAAATAAAATAAATGAACTGTAGCTACTTCTTTTCAAAAACAGTTTTTGAAGTTTTTTTTTTTTTTTTTTTTTTTTT
>NW_022900914.1:30361417-30378507 GCF_012274545.1 Fukomys damarensis | reverse complement strand
TTTTTTTTTTTTTTTTTTTTTTTTTTTTTTTTTTTTTTCCGTTTTGGTATCGTGGATCGAACTCGGGACCTGTCTCTTGCAAGGTAGGCGGTGGATCTTAAATCCCGGGCCCCTGAATTCTTGTTATTAAAGGGAAAAATGAGGTAAAAAGAGACAACAGTATAATTTACTTTATGCAAAGCCTAAAAGTATCCAAAATCGTCTATATTTTGCAGGTACATACATAAGTACATATGAATTAAAAGTACATTACATCTAAATGTACACTGATTCTATCTGAGGAGGAAATGAAGGGACGTTGGACAGGGAGACAAAATAAGTCTAAGTTGCCGCAGTATACTGTTTATTTCTGTAAAAATAAAATACAAACAGAGCTCAATGCTAACATTTCCTAAATCTAGGTGACAGGCACAGGGGAATTTATTACATTGTTTTTTGCATGTTTTATATATTTCAAGCAATTCGGAATAAATCAACCAAGCATAAGAAGAGAATCTACAGCATTGGAGACTGCTGACAGGTGAAGCGTCTTCTCCGAAGCAATGCTTCCTGGCTCATGTAAATGCAAGGCCTGAGCCAGTAACTCTCACTGGTGCCTTGAGCAGGGGCCCATTAAGGAATTCAGTTCTCTGCTGAATGCAAGGGCAGCTTGCCCATCACTTATTTATTAAAGGCAATGGTGATGTATGCACGGATATTCCCAATCTCAGCCTCTTTTATTTTACTGAAAAGTAAAAACCAAACACACAAGTCTTTTTTTAGTCATTAAGTTTATATTCTTTTAAGTCAAATGGTGACTTTAAAAGGGGAAATTTGAATCTGTTATTTATTTTGTTTATTTTAAACAGATTTCATTAATGCAGAACAAAATATAGTCACCAACTGTTAACTCCAAGTGTTTTTCATGGGCAGGAAAAAAAAATCTATATATAATATTGAAAAGCAGCTATCACTAACATTTTTGATCTTATATCTGCTGGAAGAATATTTTAAAATTATATGACATCACATTTTAAAATTTATGTGCAATTTTTAATATATCATAAATTTAAATACATGCCAAAAATGCAGTTTTTGAGAGCATACATTATAGAAATGCTTGATGTTTTGAAATGATTATTCAGATAAATTTCAAAAGAGCTATAGCAGTGTTAGTAATGTTGTACCTCAGAATATAAAACCTTAAAACATGGCAACTCAGCATACTATTTTATACCAAAGCAAACTGAGGAAACCGTAGAAGCCAGGAGATCTCCCTGACCTTCTCCAGATCTTTCTTTTCTAGAATGGGTCTTAGTAAGTAAAACTCTCCTCATCCTTTTTTTCCCCCATGATTAGGCCACAAGTTTTAGCTAACCTTTGTTTGAAGTAGGTCATAGCTCTTTCATTTCAAAGGGATCTTCCCTATTTCAGAGGAAAGGAATAGCCTTATTTTCAAAGGCTTAGAGAAAAGAAGAGAATCTAAATACACAAACTCTTCTGAATTTTCCATAGTTTGTTATCTCTAGAATTATTCAGACATAAAGAACAAACCTTTATCATTTGCAGAAAAATAGATGGAACTGCAAATCATCATTTTAAGTGAAATAAACCATACTCATAAAGATAAGTATCACATGTAGAATCTAGAACAGATGTTATGATAATAGAGAGACTTAAAAAGAAGATAATAAGGTGAAAGTAGTATAGGGTAATGGATATAATAAAATCTATGCATGTATGAAAACACCACACTGACACTCAATATTATGTAAAGTTAATAGATACTAACAAATATTAAAAATAAAGAAAAATTTTAAAAAACTTACCCAACTTCTACAAAATGTACAGTCTTAACAGTAAATATATCCACAGTTTAGTGGTAGTCCTATACATTAAATTGTAAGCCCACTGCTAAAACTTTATATACAATTACAGTGCAAATAATAAAATAAAAAATGTTCACATATATACATAATTATATGCATGTTATAAGCAAAAAGAAAAACTTCAAAATGATTACAGTAATAATTGTGTTAGTAGGTCAAAATATCATATTTGCTAATGAGTGCTCTCTTTTTTCAGGATCTATTCCATTTTCTCCACCATTAACTAGGATTAGGGCTGATTAGAGTTCTTTACTCAGTTAAGCATCTCAAAATTTTATTCTACAAGTCTGTACCTTAGTAATATTATGCTTTCATTCTGATATGAGGTTACAAGATATGTTAGTTAGAAGAGGAACTCTCACATCTGTGACTCCCATACCCATGTATTCTGATTATGAGGAGATAGTCTCTGATTTAAGATAGATTCTGTAATGAATCATACAAGACACAAAACTATGTCTGTCAACTGGCACTAGAAATGAGACATCAGTAAACCACATTTTTTTTATCATTTCAACTGATTTCAAGTGACCTACCACATTTTAATCACACTGATATGAATGAAAAGGTGCACAATAATTCTCTTTGAGAATAAGTGCTGTAAGTAATGGTAAAGCACAGTGTTGTTGAACCCATGCTCATCTTCTATTTCCAATAACACGGCTTCTTTACTGATACAGTATGGCTGGAAACAGAGCCTTCTGGCATTCAGAGTGTGTCATGGTGTCCAACTGATTATAAAAAACCTATTCCACAGAAGACATTCTTTGTTCTATACTCACGTGGGACACAATTTTCTTTGCAGTCTGTCAATTCATGGAAACCATCCACATCTCTTTCCAAGACTTTTTCATTATCAGTCTTGTAGTTCTGATCTTTTCAAGTTTCCGACTACCTAGCAAAATAATTTTCAAGTCAACTAGTTTCTCCATTAATACAGGTTCATCCTTCTAGGTATCTCTTATTCCACCCAAAGTGCACAATCACATATTAATGTAATACTTTAAATTTTGCCCATTTAGAAGATTTCACTTCACCATATTTTCCAGAACTTCTGTAAGTGTGGCTTTGGTGTTTTTCTATGTACATTTTTGGTTAACATTTGCAAGTACCATAGCCAAAGTGAATCCAAGCTTGAGGTTTTCTTCTTCCTCAGATAATGGTATTTAGAAATACTTCTCAATATAAGAGCCCAGGGACATATCAAAGAGAAAGAGACAATGGAAAGAGAGTTGATGTAAAAGGAGTCTGAATTATCTTAACAAGTTTTACTTGTATCTTTTGAATTTCCTTGATCTGTCTTGTCTAAGAAAATTATATTAGGATTCTCTTATGTAATATTGCTGTTTGCTTTGGATACATTAATTATCATTGAATCTGCTCAGTCCTAAGAGCCAAATGGTAAGGTGGTTTGAATTTCATCCTGACCCTTGTTTTAGAGTCTTCACTTGCTCTGATCTTCCCATGAAAATGACATCCATTTATGTGTCTATTGATGTGGATGTAAATTATATATTTGAATGTGCTAAATGTTATCTCCAAAATCTACGAATAATCCACTAAATGCTTTGCTTGTTCTTTTTTTTTTTTTTTTTTTTTTGTGGTTGTTTTTGTTCCAGGGATTGAACTCAGGTCCTTGTGTTTGGGAGGCAGGTGGTGGAACCACTGAGCTAAATCCCTGGCCCTTGCTCACTTTTATGGTAGCTGTTAAAGAGAGAGCATCAGTTTAGCTTTTATAGATAGGCACAGCATAAGATATATCAATATATACCTGTATACAACTACATCTTCAGAAAGGAAGTTGTGGGCCACTTTATTGAGAGGACTGTACCCTGAAATTTTGGATGACTCATCATACATACTCTAATATCTCCAATATTTGAAATAGTTGTTATTTCTTGCTCATCAGAAGTAATCTGTAAAATACGGTGACTATAAAGCACCTGTGTGATGTTTAATGGAATAACAAAATCATAATGATGTTGGTTAACTATATTATGGCATAGAACAATGGAATTGGAGCAGTCCTGGGACAACATTTTGAAAATGTAAAAGAAGATTTAAGATGTATTACATAGAGGTACAAATTCCCTATGATGCATGTATATCTAAAATATACCAATAAAATAAAAAATACTACTGGGGCAGAGGAACAGTGAGAGGCAAAGCCTGTGGAACTTGCCTGTGACCACAGCTCCACCCCTCTGGGCCTCAGTAGAGGAACAGCCAGCTTTGGGGACACCTGCAGACCCCCCACCCCCACTCATGCTTCTGGCCTCCTGGATGGGCTGGTACCTGGATTCATACCACAGAGGCACAGGGAGTCATAAAGGCCATTGTTCTGAGCTCTAGCTTCAATTTTGATTTAATTCACACAGTTAAAGGTGATAGATTAATAACTAGCACAAAATGTCACTTTTCTAAACTATGCTTGATGCCATTGGGTTGCTGATTGTGTTACTTGTGCTAAGGTGTTGTGATTGATTTAATCAGTAGTCCTTCCCGGTATAATGGAAATGAGATTGCCTCTGAGTCTTTAGACACTCAAAACCTAAAGACAAGCTATAACAGGAAGATCAAAGTATTAATCCAGAAATTAAACCAACAACAGAAGTAGAAATGAGAAGACATTTAAGCAAGGCACAAGCACAAACAATGTTGACTGTTCATCAATTCTGAAGGAAGTGAGGTGGAAAAGTCTAATAGTAAACCACATGGACATCCTGAACTGATAGCACAGGAAGTAAGAAAATGGAAGAATGAGACTCTAGAAAAGTGCAAAACAGAAATAATTTCCCATATAACTACAGAGATGATGAGCAGAAAGAAAGACATGATTAAAGACTCTAGAACAGAAACAGATAAAAAAAATACATGAGCTCAGGACCAGGATAGAAGCCATGAATATCAATACAGGAAAGAAGTAGAATCCATGAAACATATCCAAATACATAATCAGGAGATTAAAAACTCTATTGAAAGTATACATAACAGACTGAGCCAATCTGGAGACAGGATGTCAGATATAGAAGACAGGATGTGGCCAGTGATCAGGAAAAGAGGGATCTCTTAGAAAAAAGTAAGGAAATGTAAGAGATCAATCCAACAGCCAGTAGATGATGCAAAGAAAAATAATGTAAGACTGATAGAAGTCCATGAAAAAGCAGGAGAAAATATCAGTGACATAAACTATGCACAGAATTAATGACAGAAAACTTCACAAACAGACCAAAAGAATTTGCCGTATGAATAAGTAAGGCTTATAGGACTCCAAATAGTCATGATCACAAAAAATTTACACCTGGACATGTAATAATCAAGATCGCAGAAACTCAACAGAAGAAAGAACTACTATAAGCAATTAGAGAAAAGCAATCACATGCAAAGGAAAGCCCATCAGAGTCACAGCAGACTTTTCAACACAAACCCTCAAGTCAAGGAGAGCCTGGAATGAAGGATTTTAAGCCCTAAAAGAAAACAACTTCCAACCTAGACTGTTATATCCTGCAAAACTCTCTTTCAAAATCAATGGTAAAATAAGATTCTTCCATGACAAAGGACATCTGAGAAATTTCATGAATACCATATTAGCTCTACAAACAATTCTAAATAATATTCTAGAAAAAGACAATGAAGATCACAACTCCATGAGGTCCAACAGAGCAAATCCAGCAGGCAAGGCAAGAAATTGGAGAGAGGGAAAAATTAAAAAGATCCAACAACAGGAAAATAACATGATGATGATAAGTCAATACATATCAGTTATAACCATCAATATTAATGGCCTTAATTCACCAATCAAAGAAAATTGACAGACAGAATAGATTAAGAAGCAAAATCCAACAACATGATGTATGCAAGAAATGCACCTAGTTCAAAAAGAAACTCACAGACTGAAAGTAAAAGGATGGAAACAGCTTTTCATGTGACAGGAACCCAGAAAAAAGCAGGGATAGCTATCTCATTTGCAGATGAAGTAAATTTCAAGCCAAACTAATTAAGAGAGACAAAGAAGGTCACTACAGTCCTATAAATGGAACAATCCAAGAGGAAGAGATGACAATCATAAATGTTTATGCAAAAAATACTAATGCCCCCAACTATACAAAACAAATATTAAAGGTCATGAGAAACCAAACAAGCACTCATACAATTGTAGTGGAGGACCTCAAAAGCCCGCTGTCACACAGAGACAGATCATCTTGAAAAAAAATATCATCCACAAAATACTAGAACTGAACAAAGCTTTTGAACAAATGCACTTAATAGACATCCGTAGAGTGTTCCACCACAAAAAATCAGAATATGCATTCTTTTCAGCTGCACATAGGTCATTCTCCGAAACAGACCACATACTACCTCATAGAACATGTTTAAGTAAATTCAAAGGAGTTGAAATTATCCCATGTACATTATCAGATCATAGTGTAATTAAACTGAAGATCAATAGCAAAAGAAACTGCAAGAACTTCACAAACACATGCATATTGAATGACACTCTCCTGAATAACCAATGGGTCACAGAAGAGATTAAGGAAGAAATTAGACAGTTTTTACAGTTTAATGATAATGCCAATACAACGTACAGGAATCTATGGGACACAATGCACACTGTTCTATGAGGGAAATTTATAGCTGAACTGATAGCACATATTGAACTGAATGCCCACATTAGAAAAACAGAGTGAGCTCAAATAAACAACCTAATGTTAAATCTTGAACCACTGAACTAAATCCCCAACCTTGATGTTAAATCTTAAGCTTCTAGAAAAAGAATAGCAAGACCAACCCAGAGCTTATACAAGGGAGGAAATTATAAAGATCAGAGCAGAAATCAGTACAATAGAGACTAAGAGAATGATACAAAAAAAATCAATGAATCAAAGAATTGGCTTTTTGAAAAAATAAATAAAATTGTTAAACCATTTGTAAACCTTATCAAAAAAAAGGAAAGAAAAAGCTCATATCCATGCAACTAGGAACAAAAAGGGTGAAGTCACAACAGATTTAGGAGAAATACAGAGTATCATTAATACCTACTTAAAGAACCTGTAGTCTAATAAAATGGAAAATACAGAAAAAATGGACATATTTCTAGATACATATGAATTACCAAAGTTGAACAAAGAAGATATAAAAATTCTGAACACCCCAATTAGATTCAGGGAAATTGAAAACATAATTAAAAGTTTACTAACTAAGAAAAGCTCAGGTCCTGATGGTTTTACTGCTGATTTCTACAAAACATTTAGAGAAGAACTACTACTACTACTTTTGAAACTTTTCAATGAAATTGAAGCAATATTTCTAAATTCATTCCTAGAAGCAAGTGTTACTTTGATTCCAAAACCAGGAAAGACCCAACCAAAAAAGAGAGCTACAGGCCAATTTCATTAATGAACATAGATTCAAAGTCCTCAATAAGGATACTGACAAACAGAATACAGAGGGTCATTAAGAAGATCACACAGCCTGACCAAGTTGGATTGATTCCATGGATATAAGGATGGTTCAACATACATAAATCAATAAATGTAATACACTATATCAACAGAGTCAAAGACAAAAACCATATGATCATCTCAATAGATGCAGAAAAAGCATTTGACAAAATTCAACAATTCATGATAAAAACCCTGAAGAAAATTGGAATGATGGTTATTATCTCAACTTGATAAAAGCCATCTCTGAAAAACCAACAGCCAATACCATACTAACTGGCCAAAAACTGAAAATCGTCATGCTAAAATCAGGAACAAGACAAGGATGTGCACTCTCACCACTTCTGTTCAATATAGTTTTTGAAACACTAGTCATAGCAAGTAGACAAGAGAAAGAAATAAATGCAATAAAGATAGGAAAGTAAGAAGGGAAACTGTCATTATATGCTGATGATATGATACTCTACATAGAAGACCCAAAAAACTCCACCAAAAGACTTCTAAACTTAATTGACACTTTCAGCAGAGTAGCTAGATATAAGGGCAATACTCAAAAATCAATAGACTTCTTTTACACAAATAATAGAATCACTGAGAAAGAAATTAGAGAAATAATCCCTTTCACAGTAGCATCCAAATAAAATGAAATATCTTGAAATCAATCTAACAAAGGAAGCAAAAGACCTCTACATTGAGAACTACAACACTCTGAAAAAAGAGATTGAAGAGAATAGAAAAGGACAAAAGAAAATGGAAAGACATCCCTTTTTCCTGTGTAGGAAGAACCAATATAGTGAAAATGGCCATATTTACAAAACTGCTATGCAGATTCAATGCAATCTCAATTGAAATTCCAACAGTATCTTTCACTAAACTGGAGAAAACAATCCAAAAATTCATTTGTAACCAGAAGAGACCTAGAATAGGAAAAGCAATTATAGGCAACAGAGACATGGCAGGAGGTATAACAATTCCCATCATGAAACTACACTACAAAGCCACTATGACAAAACAGCATGGTACTGGCAGAGAAAAAGACCTGAGAATCAGTGTAATAGATTAGAAGATGCAAAAACAATTGCAGATGTACTCAGCTACCTCATTTTTGGCAAAGGAGCCAAGCTTCTGCACTGGAGGAAAGATAGCCTCTTTAATAAATGCTGCTGAAAAAAACTGGATTTCAACTTGACAAAGATTAAAACTAGACCCAAATCTTTCATCATGCACTGAACTAAAATCCAAGTGGATTAAAGATCTAAATATTGAAACAGAAACACTAAACTTGTTGGAAAATAAGTTAGGTAGAATTCTTGAAGTTAGTGGCATAGGAAAAATCTTTATGAATAAATCTTCAGTAGCATGGGAACTAGCACAAAGAATCAACAACTGGGATTTCTTCTTTTTAAAAAGTTTCTGCACTGCAAGTGAAACCGTCAACAGAGCTGAGACAACGTACAATGTGGGAAAAAATTTTTACCAGCTGCTCCTCAGACAAAGGTTTACTATCCAGAGTATATAAAGAACTCAAAAAATTCAGACTCCCAAATTTATAAACTCAATTAAAAAATGGGCATCTGAAGTGAATAGACATTTTTCAAACAAAGAAGTAAAAGTAGTAAATGAGTATATGAAAAAATGTTCAACATCACTGGTCATTCGAGAGATGCAGATGAAAACAATACTGAGATTCCACCTCACCCCAGAGTGAATGGCTGCTATCAAGAAATTATCCAATACAAATGTGGGTGGGGTTATGGAGAGAAAAAAACCCTTCTTCATTGTTGGTAGGAGTGCAGACTGGTGCACCCACTATGGAAATCAATATGGAGATACCTCAAACAATTAGTGTTAGTAGTTCCATTTTACCCAGCTATTCCCCTGCTCTGTATCTTTCCAAAAAATTAAAAGAATCATAGCACAGTGGTGTATGCTGTCCCATGCTATAGCCACACAGTTTGTAATAGCTAAAACTTGGAAACAGCCCAATTGTCCATTAACTGGAGACTGGATAAAGAAGATAAGTTTTTTTTTAATAAAATGGAGTACTACTCAGCCATAAAGAATGAGAAACTAGAGAAATTTATAGCTAAATCAATGCACATTGAGGCCATACGCTGAAGTGAAATTAATAGGACACATGAGTAAATACTGAATAATTTCTCTGGTGTAATAAACTAAAAGTGTAAATAAGAATAAAAATGTATAGCTGATATTGTGTAGTAGCAAAATATGTGTAAATGTGGAAGTGGTAGGGGAAAGCTAAGAAGGGAAAAGAAAAAATAAGAGAAAAAAAATAGGAAAGGCTGGAGGAAGTAAATGGGGGGCAAGGAAATGGGGAAAATAATAATACTAATAATAATACTAATGGGGGAAATAATAACCCTGTTGGCTTACAGCAAACTGCTTTTGATGGTTCTTGAATAATGGTATAGATGGAAAAGCACTATTTGCAAGAATGCTACATACCGCTACATTTGGATTACAAGAATTCATTTTGATTTATTCCAGTAAAGGGGATATATGTGGCGCAGTAGTTGTAAATAGAGTCACCATCTGATTAAATTTCTAATAGTTAAAGTCAGTTCCTGAGATTTGCCCAATTTATACAATTCCAACTGATCAGTTAAATGGGAAAAATTATAGCCGTCTTTCCTAGATGATGTTATCATGGATTTTCAAATTGTGGAACTAGTGTCCTCAAAAGTAAGCTAATGTCACTGGTAAGTGAGGATCAGAGTGATTTGGGGATTAGAGATTTATTTAGGGTTTCAAGGTCCCTTTCATTCTGAATCAGTATTTTAACCTTCACCTGGGAAACACTGAAGACTGTGAATTCAACTGGCATTTGAGTTCAACAACTGGTGCAATTAAATTTTATGTTTGATTTTTAAGCAATTTTAGCCTCCTGGCTAAAAAACAAGAAATGTATTTAGGGATGTCATGGAAGTTCTCTGGTTGTCAGTTTCTGCACCTGAGATTAAAGGACTCCATCTTGTTGATTCCTTTCTAAAAGCCGTCCTACAGATACCATTAAAGCCTTAGAACAGCAAAGTTCTTATAACTGCTACTGTGGCCATGTAGGTCAAGTGTGACATCTTTCTGGACTGTCAAAGAACTTGTCTCAATGGACACATCATTATAATTAAGCAGAATTTATACCTTGGTTATTTGAATGTCACTTCATTTTGTTGATTGCACGCAAATCACATCCAATTGGCAAGGATATTAAGACTCTGCTGGAGACCAAATGCATCATCCAAACCACCTCCAAATCCCCTTTTTGCACATTCTCATAGTATTGCTCCATTTACTAATTTGATATCACAAAGTAGTGGGTCAATCAGGAGCCATAAACTACAGCCTAAGTTTAATGGGGCAATGTTATGAAGAAATATAAATAAGGTATTGTGCAATGATAAATTAACTACCACAGATAAAAAAGACTGTAAAGAGCACCAAAATCAGCTATAGGGCCAGGGATTTAGCTCAGTGGTTCTGCCAACTGCATCACAAGCACAAAGACCCGAATTCAATCCCCAGTACCCCCCCAAAGCAAAGATATCAATTATAAGCAGAAGATACTTCTTTAAGGGGAATGCATTCATGAGTTTTACTGGTAGACACCTAACAAGTACAATACAGGAAATTTTGCTTCTGGAATTTGGAAGGATGCCCCACATGGGGATGTGTCATCCACTGCTCTTTGCTACAGGAAGCAACAAACAAGAAGCATTGCCTTGAAAACATATTTTACAATTGTAGTACCTGGCAAAAAAGATTTGTCCCATTCTTACAAGAGTAACAGGAAAGCGTCTATTTGGGTCTGAAAATTTAGAGATTACTAAGTGACCCATTAGGTGTTATGGGGGAACAAATGCCTCAAAATTATAAGAAAATAGTATTAACTAACAGTAATATAGTTAAGGCATTGACAGACTAGAACCTTAAAATTACTAATAAGAAAAACATTGTTAATACTGAAAAAATGTTATGTATAAGAAATCAAATGGATATTCTAGAACTAAAACTATAATAATTGAAAAATATTTTCACTAAAAATTTAAAAATAGGGCTGGGGATTTAGCTCAGTGGTTCTGCTGCCTTCCTTGCAATTACAATGTCCTGAGTTTGACCCCTGGTACAAAAAAAAAGAAATTTTAAAAAGGTAGCCAGGTGTGTGCTGCACACATATAGTCCCAGAACTCTGAGAGGATAAGCAGGACAACTGCAAGTTCAAGTACAGCCTGGGGAATGTAACAACTTAGCAAGAATCTAAATAAATAAATGAACAAATAAATAAATAAATATAAAAGGTCTGGGATGAAGATCAGTGTGAAGGCCCTGAGTATAGTACCTTGTATTAAAAAAAATATATATTAATATATATACATATGTATTTTATTATATAAAGTTTTATATATATGAATTAAGAATTTAATAGATTCTTAGTGTGTTTTAAAAATTGAAGCTAGGCAATATATTATAAAATATACCAAAGAAAGCACAAATAGGTAAAAGAATGAAAATTTAGTCATGCTTTTTTTTGTTTGTTTTTTTGTTTTTTGAGACAGGGTGTCACTATGTAGTTGATACTGACCTGGAACTCACTATGTAGCCCAGGCTGGTCTCGAACTCACAGCAATCATTCTGCCTCAGCCTCCTGAGTACTGGGATTACAGCATGTGCCACTATGCCCTGCTAGTCATGCTTAAATGACGTAATACAGTTAAGAAATTATCATATATCTAATACTGGCCCCTCAAAAGAGAAATGAATGAACCTCAAAGAAAATAAAATTTAATGTAAACTAGCTTAGCATTTTAAATTTATGAAAAAATAAAGATATACAATTAAGAACCTTACTGACTTCTAAGTGAGATAAACACAAAGAAAATAGAGATGGCAATGTCATGATCAGACTTAAAATACAAAAGACAACATTTAAATGTTTAAAAGAGACAGAATAAGGGGCAACTTAATAGTAAAGACTAGGATAAAATTTGGAGATATTCAATTGAAAAAATATGAGCTCAAAAATAATGAAATAGTTTAAGAAGACAGTAGAAAATAACTGATAGATTCCAATGCTTTGTAGAATTATCTTTCAAGCCTAAAAGCAAATTTTAAACATTTAGATAGAAAATAAACAAATAAAATAATAAGAATGTATTTCCTTTAGACTTTCAAAAGCATCATTTCCGAGATTGACACACATAGGGTGGGCCAGAAGGAGATAATATGAGCTAAATTATGTATAAAACAATTAGTGCAATAATATAATGTGACTTTAGTGTATCTGCAGTTACTCTTTTCATTCTTTCTGACTGTGGGCATTTAGATAATTTGGGGCTTTGTAAACATTTGTAAAAAGTAGACAAACTATGACACAACTCTTTGTAGTTGTGAAATCATTATCAGTAGGCCCATATTTCTCATATTCACCATGGATTGAACCCAACAATAATCTTCTAATTTTCCACTTTAGGAACTTAGTACCTTGCTTCATAAAGAAGTGGAGCTGAATAAAAGAGTGACCATCTCAGAATTAAGAAATAATCACCCATGTAAGGACTATGAGGAAGTTGGTGTCTGGGGGCAGCTATTAGAAATAGGGTACCCAAGAGGAGCACCAAGATTGTTCCTTAGATTCATGGCTAATTCTTAATCAGTACATATGCAAAGCAAGACTGAGAGGTCAACCAGAGTGTAGCTTTAAGGTCCAGAAAGCACAGATAACACAGACAAACAGTATTTTTTAAGAAAATTTGAAACTTTAGAAAAAGTTCGGATGCTACTTGAGAACTAAAAATAGCAATGCTCTAACAAAAAGGATATAATTGAGATAAACTTACCTATTAAAACTAAATCCATACCTTAAGAAAGGAAAGATAACACAATGATAAAAATTTATAAAGGAAATGATAAATTGCCTAATACCACAAAACTTAAAACTCTTTAGACAAACTTACTGTATCCCAGAGCACCTCCAATGTACTTCACACAATATATAACATATGTTTACAAAATTATACATATTATGAAGTAAGAAACATTGCTAATAATTAAGACATAGAAATGTATTAATGTAATAACCAAAACTGAAGATAGCAAGCAAATCATTAAAAGTTACTAGAGTAATATATCAAAAATAATAACAGGAATAACAACATACACATTTATAAAAGAAAGATAATTTGGTGTTTATGAAGAGTAAAACTGACAGTCTCTAACAGCAAAATTGCATACATGAAATTAAATATTCATTAGGGAGCAGGCTAAAATTGAAAGATGGAATATGAAAAACTTGAATCTTTGTAAATAACTTGTGAAAAGTCAAAACAAAATTACGAAAAGATTTTGAGAAGTGAAAGCGGATGTCTCAGTCAATGCTTACCAAAGAAGCAGATCAATGCAAGATATACAAATATTTAACAGTTTACAAGATTGATTTATGCTGGCTGCCCACAGAATCAGATGTGGAAGAGTCCAAAGGGACTGTCTGCGTGCTGGCTATCTAAAGGATCCAGCCAAAGACCTGAAGCTCACTGTAGTGTCCATGCAAGTTCGTATCAGGAGGCCAAAAGATCTGAAGTAGAAGAGGGAAGTGTCTGAGCTGGAAGGCTGAAGATGATATCCAAGATAAAGGCAAAGACTGAAGCTCCTCTGAAGAAATAGAAGCAGCAGCTTTCCTTCTTTTATTCTGCGGACTACCTCCCTACAATGGCTCTTCCAAACCCAGAACTCTGCTCAGTCAATTTAGTTGGGCATTTCTTACTCAAATTGACACAATCAATTACACTCGTACATATACTTGGAATTGGAAAAGGAAGCAATATTTTAAGAAATATTGTTTAGGAATTTTCCAAATTAATGAAAGATATCAATCCACAACTCCAAAGCATTCAGAGAACGGTATGAATCATAAATATGAGGAAAAGCAGAGCTTGGCCAATCATAATCAAATAAAAAAACAACAAATAAGTAAGAAAAAAAAAAGTTGCTTGAGAATAAAAACCAAATTACCTTTAGAGACACAATAATATGTTTGGACACTTCTTCAAAGACCAAATATCCCAGAGTTATTTCTGTTTCTTCTATTCTGTTCCACTGATCCACCTGCCTGTTTTTGTGCAAGTACCAAGCTGTTTTAATTGCTGTGGGTTTATGGTATAACTTCAAGTCTAGGATGGTGATGCAATTTGCTTTGCTTTTGTTACCCAGTATTCCTTTTACTATTCTGGGTCTCTTCTAACTCCATTTCAGGAAAGTTTCTCTAGATCAGTAGAAATTATGTTGACAGTTTGATTGCATTAAACCTGTATATCAGTTTTTGAAAGTATAGCCAATTTGATTATATTGGTTCTGCCTATCCAGGAACAGAGGCTATCTTTCCATTTTCTGATTCTTTGATTTCCTTTATCATACTGATGTGATTTTCATTATGGAAAATTTTCACTTCCTTAGTTAGGTTAATACCTAAGTATTTAATTTTTCTAATGCTATTATGGATGGTACTTGAAAAACTGGATAACTGTGTGCAAAAATTTAGTTTGGACCCATATATCTCACTACACATTAACTAAAATTAAAATAAATCAGATATAAATGTTGAAAAAGAAGCACTTAATCCATTAGAAGATAAATTAGGTTTAGCTCTTGAAGACATAGGTATAGGTAAGGACTTTCTAAACAGAACCCCAAAAGCACAAGAAATAATACTGAGAATCAACAAATGGAATCATAACAAATTAAAAACTTCTGTACAGAGAGAAAACCACCAACAGAGTGAAGGGATAATGTACAGAATGAGATGTTTTCCAGCTATTATTTGGGCAGGAAATTAAAAGTGGACTACTTCTCAGCCGTAAAGAATGAGAAACTAGAGACATTTGTAGCTAAGTGGATGCACATTGAGGCCATACCTTAAATGAAATAATACACTTATATGTAAATACCATATAGTTTCCTTGGTGTGATAAACTAAAAGTGTAAATAAGGGTCAAAATGTATAATTGGTACTTTATAATAGAAAGAAAAGGTCTAAAGGTAATGGGCAAATGGGATGGATAGGGGAAAGATAAAAAAGGGAAAAGGGAGAAAATGAAAGCAAAGTCTTGATAAATAGGGAAGAGCAAAGGGGAAAAGGGAGACTAAGGGAACATGGAAAAAATAAGAGTCAAGGCCTGTCATGTAGAGGTACAAGATACTAAGGATGAATGTAACTGTACTGTATATCTACAATGTACAAATAAAGATTCAGTTTATAAAATTTAAAAAAATATATAAAGAATTTTAAAAATATTTACTTTCACCCAAAAAGACCTGTGATAAAAACTAATGCAACCACAATACAAATTAGTTTGGAGATTCCTCAAAAAGCTAAACACAGAAATTTCATTTGACTCAGCTATCCCTCCTCTAGGTGTCTTTGCAAAAGAGTTAATATCATCATATCACAGGAATGCATGCATACTCATGTTTATAGCAGCATAGTTTTTAATAGCTAGATGTTGGAAACAACATATTTATCCAATAATAGAGGAATGGAATAAAGGAAGTATGGTCTTTACACACAATGGAAGACTATACTTCCATAAAGAAAGATAAACTTGAGGCATTCATAGTTAAATGGATGCAACTTGAGAAATAATATTAAGTGAAATGTCAGACACACAAGCTCAAACATCTCATGGTTTCTCTTATATGAGAAGCGCAAAATATAAATAAAAAATAAAACAGAGAAAAATAGGAAGTAGGGAGAAATTAAGATACTTCCTAAAAACTATATGTTTTATTGCTTTAAAAATAATTCATATATATGCCAATTTGCTTCATTTATACTGATAGCTTATCTTAGATCATTGAAAAAAATTTGTTATCTGTGTTTTTTTCCTATTCAATGAAAGAGAAAAGTGATAACAAATATCTTGTATAACCTGTGAAATCAATTTTCAAGACTTCAGCAAAATAAAGATAATATGAAACCTAATAGAAATGTTTACTGTCAACATTAAATTACGATAAATTATGAAATAGTTCTCATGTGAAAGTATAATAAATAAAGGTGACAGAAGAAATAAAGAAAAAAGGAATGTAAATATGTGTACCAAGAGTGATTTCTTTTTCTCATTGAGTTTATTGGTACATTTTAGGTATACAGTACATTTACATTCATCATTAGAATCTTGTATCTTTACATGACAGGTCTTGGTTCCCATTTTTCCCCTTACCCCTGCCCTCCATTCACCCCCTCCTCCCTTCCCTATTTACAAATACTTTATTTGCATGTTTTCATTTTCTCATAATTCTTTTCTTTTCCCAGATTTCCTTTCCCCTGCCCTTCCCACTTCCCCTACAACTTTAGCCCTTTTCTTTCTATTTCACATTGTCAATTATACCATTAGGATCTTATTTACAATTATAGTTTTTTACACCAGGGAAACTATTTGGTATTTACACATGAGTGACTTATTTTACTTAAGAATATATCCTCAGTACACGTACATTTTTCTATGAATGACTCTAACTTCTCATTCTTTATGGCTGAGTAGTATTCCACTTTATAGAAAAACACATCTTTATCCAGTTTCCAACTGATGGGGAAAGGGGCTGTTTCCACATTTTAGCTATTACAAACTGTGCTGCTATAAACATGGGTGGTCTCTTCAATGAAGCTAGTTTCATTATACTATGTAAAAAAAGTCTACTAGGCTTTAGAATTTAGAGATAAAGATACTTGAATGTTTTATATGCCAGTATATATATATATATATATATATAT
>NW_022900914.1:30319367-30360983 GCF_012274545.1 Fukomys damarensis | reverse complement strand
TTTTGTATTGGGAATTGAACTTGGGACCTTGCGCTTGTGAGGCAGGGGGCAGAACCACTGAGCTAAATCTCAGGCCCTAAATGATATCTTTTTTATTTTATTTATTTATTTATTTATTTTTTGGGGGTACTGGGGATTGCACTCAGGTCCTTGTGGTTGCAAGGCAGGCCACCGAACCATTGAGCTAAATCTCCAGCCTGATATCTTTTGATATGTATAATCTACTCTTTCCTAGAAAACCAAGGTGTAAGCTTTTTTTCTTTACCACATTAATCAAACACAGTGCACTCTCTGTCACAAATAATTTAATAGGTTAAAAAAAAGAATTTAGTAGGTGATGTAGAATTTTAGAATGGTGAAAGAAGTGAATCATAACTTGTTCTCTAAACTTAGAGTGCTGCCAAGAAACTTTAATAGAGTAACACCATAATTATGTATTAAGGGATTTTATGGTGGTCTGTTTGCTTTTCTATCCTGTGGGGTAACCAACATTATAAAAAATTCTACATAAATTGACTAAATAAGAAATCTTGTGAAGTTACTATTCCCAGTAGCTCAAGTGATGATTGATGATTTAAGTATTATCCTGCCAGAAATCAAGGTATTGTTGAGCATATATAGTCTGAAGAAGATGAATTTAGATGCTGGTATTTGGCATTTACTTTTATAGAAATAAATTTAGAAGACAAATGACAAAAGGAATCTGTATTCTATATATAAATTTTCCTTTCAAAGTTATTTTCTGGGGCCAGAGATTTAGCTCAGTGGTTTTGCCGCCTGCCTTGCAAGGATAAAGACCTGAGTTCAATCCCTGATACCAAAAAAAAAAAAAAGAAAGAAAGAAAAAGAAAATTATTTTTTGTCCCTTTACAAGAAGATTCATTATTTAAGATAAAGATTTTTAAGATAATGAATTCTTTTATTATAGATCCTCTATCCTCTATTGAATTTAAGAAATGTTTGATTCACAGAAAATCCTTAAAATATCACTTATTTGTGGCTTAAGAATTATAAAATTGCCTATAAACCACAAAAGCTCATCTTCTTTGATTCAGTCTGTGAAATTGTTAATGTGAATTGATTATAACAAAATGCAACTTAAAAGACTGAAATTATTTATAAATGACTAAATTCAGTATCAATTTTTCTGAGCTCAAAGTATTTGGAAGAAATTGCCATTCTACATTTGAGGATATGTTCTGCCGAAGCGAGCACTACAATTCTATACTTGAAATAAAAACCTATTCATCTCTTACTCAGCAATGTTGAGTTGTGTTTATAGTATGTAGTATCTATGCAAAAAGAACATCGCCAATTCTATATATTGGTTTGTCAGAATAAAAAATTGGTAAGCTTTTAGAAGCAACAGTTTGTGTAAGGGTATGTCTTTTGTCCTCTATTAGCTGCCACAATCAAAAGTCTGAGATGCTCTGTGATAGGCTGTTGCAGTTCTCACTGGTTAATTGGGAATGATTTAAAATTAGCTCTGATTTTTTTTTATTGAAGTCAAATTATAACGTATTTCTGTAAGAGAATAAAAACATTTTACTTTCCAATACAACAACAAAAAATGAATATAACTTTGAACAGGGCCAGGGATTTAACACAGTGGTTCCACCACTTGTCTCACAAGTGCAAGAATGTGAGTTTGATACCTGGTATAAAAAAAAATCCTAAGAATATAACTTTGAACAATCAGAATGCAGATTTTCGATCTTCACTGTCTGGTATATTAACCGATAGTAGTAGCCAAAAAAAAAAAAAAAGTCATTCTAGGTTAGTTGTAGACATACGAAGATAATAAAACCTCCATGTAGGAGCCAGGTGCTGTGAATAATAATTTTAAATCAATTCTATGAAACAAATTTAAATTACCATCCTTTAAAAGAGATGGAAAATATCTGCATGTTTTGTTCATATTAGCAATAATATGGTATTTTTGTGTTTTTTGCTTCACATTAAATACAATAATTCTTTTATTATACCTCTTAATCCCAATTATGTACAAGAAAAAAAGTAAAATAAATTAGTTGTCTCTATGATGCATGAAAAACTAGTTCAATTTTTTGCAATTTTTTACCAAGTCTAAACATTTTTCCTATGAGATCTTCTATTTGAATTTCTTAAATATTGATGTAAAAAACTAAATATATCCTATGTATTTATCTTCAGAATTTAACTATGACGCTAAAAAGAGCTGAAGAACATTATGTTACAGATAAGGAGAGGAAATGGTATTCAATTTTTTGTTGAATTTACCTTATTTTTCCAGGTTTTGCTCCATGTAATCAATTTGTTTTCCCCCCTTCCTCCCTCCCTCCCTCTCTCCCTCCCTCTCTCTCTCTCTCTCTCTCTCTCTCTCTCTCTCTCTCTCTCTCTCTCTCTCTCTCTCTGTCTCTCTCTCTCTCTGTCTCTCTTTCTCAATCTCTCTCTCTCTTTCTATTCCTGATAATATCAGGGAACGAACTTAGAACCTTTCGCTTGACAGGCAGATACAGCACCGCTGAGCAACACCCCAGCCTGCATGTTATTCATCTCAATTTCCACAGTAACTGTCTTATTTCCATTATGCAAGCAATAACATATAAATAAGTAGCCTTTATTGTTAGACATTTTCTTGATAGTCAAGTTCCATGGTCAAAAAATAAATGTAAGCATCTGGAACTCAAAGTTAGCCTTACTGAGCATCAAAGCCCATGGGAGCTCCATGGTAAAATAAAATTAAAATTCACTTCCTCCACCTTTCTTTATGTGAATTAATATTCTTGATGAATTATTCTACATTGTGAATATCCAAAATATTTGACTACGGGACTTTCCATTTGTTATTTATGCTTTTTACAATATTGGGGGGGGGTAGAACAACCGGATTTTCCAAGTGGGCTTTGTTGCGTATAACTCTGCTACACTCTTCAGCAAATATTATTTATAGAGTTTCCCACTGCTCTGCAAATTGAGCTATATACCATCTACAGTGAAGTGCTTGCCCAGGAGGAATTAAAGTAGGGCAGCTCTAATGGTCTATTTTGTTTCTTAAAGTGTCGGCATTCAGCTTATTGGAAGGTACGTGATACAACAATGTTTCCCCCTTTCCAGTAAATGATGCTACATTTCATATTTTCCAATTTTCTAGTTCTCTGTAGCACTCAGTTACTTTTGAGCTACAATTGTGATTGTGTTGGGAAGTTCATTAGTCAATTCCCTCAATGCCCAAGGATCCATTTTATTTGGTCCTGCTGGTTTATGTATGTTCACATTTTATAAGAAGTATTCCCTGGTGAGCTTTAGTCAGTAGTTATATTTTCATTCTTTTTTCAATGTTGTAAACTTCATTTTCTTTGCCAGAGTTACTTTCGTAGGTTGTTACACCATCCAGTTTATATTTTCTTCTTGTTCCCTGTGAAACATGGGTTTTAAAACATTAGCTAATTTTCATCTTGCAGCAGAAAAACTGCTTATTTCTATACCTTTCTTTGCTCCATTTTGCCCCATCTTAGATTCTATTTCATTTATTTCCTTTACCTTTACACTTTTTTATTAGTTGCATACATTGGCATTTTCCCTTCTGTTCATTAGCATATGGATACTCCAGCTCTCAGCTTTTAAGTTCAGTACCTAATTGCTTGATAGAAATAACATCCACAAATTAAAAAAAATATAATGCTGTACATGGTCTGTGGGGGGGTATAAAAGGGATGTAAACTATGATCAAACTTTCTGTTGCCTAAATCTAAATATAAACACTTATAATATGGTTTATGAATAACGACCCCTAATATAAAGCATGTTTTGGCTTTCACTTTAGAATTTTCATAGATACTCTGTTTAGCAAAAGGACAGGAGATAACAGTATTGAGAGAGCATCCTAAACCAGAGGTGCACATAGCTTCTGTTATGTTTCTCACTCCATGTATCAACAGTTCCTTTCTATCCAAAACATAACTTCTTGGGAGCCAGTTGGGGTTAATTAATTCCATCTGTGATTTACACAAATGTTGTGCCCTTTTTTCAGGTTCCAGATAAGTGTATGTAGGTAGCTACCTTTATAATGCCAAGCATCTTTTCACGATTACTTAGTTCCTCATCTCCTCCGTGTCTTCACCTGCAATGCTCTCATGTTGGCTTTGAAAACAGAATGACACTCTTCCTGGGTTTCCTTTTTTGAATGTTGTCACTGTTAATGGCTTCAAGTCTTTGCTGCCATACCGACGATATGGCAGAAGAGCTCCTGAGGACTAAGCAGCAAACTTTTCACACCACTATATTTGCTTCACTAGGATATCTCAGGAAAGTGCTTCCGGATGGAGAGCATTTCAACATGGAGTATCAATGATCATTGATAAGCTGTTACAATAGAGTCTATGTACCATTTTATTTTATTTTATTTATTATTATCATTTTTGGTACTGGGGATGGAACTCAGGTCCTTGTGCTTGCAAGGCAGGTGGCGGAACCACTGATCTAAATCCCTGGCCTATGTACCATTTTAGAGACAAATAGCATTATATGTAAATGCAAAATGTGAAAGGTTATTAAATGTCATACATGTATCTTTATTCATAAATTTCAACCAAGGCTTATTTTGTACTTAACCTATATCATCGAATCATATATATCATTGCTCCCTTATTATGATTACATATACGAAGTAGGAACATAGAATAACATAGAACAAAGAAGAGTGTATTAGCATTGTCCCTGTGCGACTTATCAAAGAATAAGAAAGAGTTTTGGTGGGGGCTGAGATGATAACAAATGCTCAGTGGGACAGCACTTATCTACATGTGCAAGGTATTTAAAATCTCCACCACAACACACACACACACACACACACACACACACACACACACAGGAAGAAAGTAAGACTAGGCTTCTACGATATTGATACATTATTACTAAAATAAAGTTAGCTTTTTGTCACTACTCAGGCTGAATAGTCAGGTAAATACACAGCTTGAGAAGAAAGTGCATCAGTTCTTGAAGTTCCACATCACAAGCATGTGTTCAGAAATAAGAACAGAGAGATTACTGAAAATAAAATTATCAAAGACATAAGATAGTGGTCAACAGTTAAAATATAATCAAAGCCTCCACGATGTTCCTGATGGTAATGAAAAAGGCTATATCTAGACATATTTTGATAATCTAAACTTTTGGAACATAAAATAAGAAATCAGACAAAGAAGGAAGCTATTACTCAAACAAAAAAGTAAAATAACCAATCCAGAAAAGGAAAAGAATTAGCTAACATAGACATATCACTAGCATCATCATATTGTCTGTAACACCAGACATTAGTGGTCAATAGTATATAATCCTCTCAAAATATTATCGAAAATTTATATTCAACATTGAATTGTATATCTAACCAAAAATTTCACTTCAACATGAAGGCATAATTAATATATTTTAAAGATATTTTATAACTCTAAATATTGCACATACGTTTAAAGAAATTCCTTGTTTCTCCAGAAATTACTAGTTATCAATAACATTCTCAATTTAAAATCTATACTTATGATTTTATTTAAGTGGTAGCTGATAGTTGGTATAATCCTAGTGACATTTCTCTGTGCATTGTGTATTTAAATACCATGTCTATTATATTTTAAATATGTCTCTTTCTTAGCTAGCAAACTTATATTATTTTATCTATATGTGTTTACGTACTATTTGTACCATTATTTAGTGAATAGACTTCTACATTGGCAATATAATGCTGTTCATTTTCATCCTATCTTTAATATTTTGACTTAAAAGCTTTCTGATATTTTTCCATGATGATATAGAGAAATCAAATTGGTTTCTAAAATTTCTTATTTTATTCTTAATATGTGGCATAAGACATAGGTATGAAACCAGAGAAATTAAACTTTATCACTAAGGCAGCACGGCGATTCTGTGCAGAAAAGAATAATCTTTTTAATAAACAATGAGGGATCAGTTAGATGTTAATATCATATTGAAAAGAATAATCTTTTAAATAAATAATTCTGCATCAATTAGATATTAATATATTTATTCACAAATAGCAAAAAATCATTTAAAAATGATGGCTTGGGCTTACATAAAATTCAGAAAACTGGATGAACTAAACTGTATCTCCCTAAAATTCACATGTTGAAGTCTTAACTCCTCGGACTGTGCTTGGAAATAGAATACAGGAGGTAATTAAGGTGAATTGAGGTCATAAAGGAATGCTGCAATCTGATAGAAGTGGTGTCCTTATAAGAAAAGGCACACCAGGGAGGTGTTCACAAAGAAACAACGGCTGAGCTGTGTGATTCTAAGGAGACAGTTGCCATTTCCAAGCTGGAAGAAAGGACTCATCAGAAACCAGCCCGGCAGCACGCGGATCTTGGACCCTAAGCCTCGAGAACTGTGAGAAAATAGATTTCTGTTGTTTAAGCAATCTAGGTATGAAATTCTGTTTTGAGAGTACAAGCAGACTAATATTATCCCTGCACCGTCATCATGACAGACTCAGGTTCAGATTGTTAAAAGGCACTTTCACCAGTCAAAAAGTAAATGATCAACAACTTTGTTTAAAATAGGCATATGATTCAGATACTTCATAAAACATAGTATCCAAATAAGCAGAAGGCATACCAAAGGATACTTAAGTTTTTATAGCTATAACAAAAATTCAAATTAAAAAACTAAATACAACACTTTACATTAGAATGACCAAGATTAAAAACACTGCCAATATTAAATATTGTTCAGTGTATGGAAAAACAAATACTCTCACACACTGGTAATAGAACTATGAAATGGTTTATTACTTTTAATAACAGTTTAGCAATATATATTAAGGTAAAGTAATCATATAAGTTCTTTATATTCTGTCAATTCTACTCTTGTGTGTATTCCTGTGTTTAGAAAAGGACACATACAAGGAATGTCTTTGTGCACAATAATCATATACCAGAAATAACTTAGAAATAAATTCATCAAAGTGAGTGGCCAGTCTGCAGTCTTTAAACAATGAAATAACATGGATAAAAAGAGCCAACTACATTTACAAGTAACAAAATAATGTGTGTCACATCCATACAATAAAATGTGAAAGCTAGACAATGCATGCTGCAGGATTCATCACTTCAAAATTCAAGAATAGAGAGATTGTTTAAGGTGATTAAGGAGGAAAATATGTTCATTCTAATAGATGCCAAGCAAAATGAGCTATATTTGATGGAGCTAGAAATGAGATTTTATGTATATAGTTATATAGTTATGTGGTATAATAATTAAATATGGTGAGCACGCAACGAACAAAAACTTTGACAATCATATATGTGACCCAGATTCCAAGCGGGCATTGAAGGAGTGTATTATGTAAAATGGGTTAATCAATGATTTTCAGCGGGGGATTTAGCTCAGTTTTGCCGCAATCCTCAGTAAATAACACAACACAACAATACAAAACAAATCATGATCTTGATGCAATGGAATTTAAAGATGCAGAGGTACTTATCAAAAGAATTTAGGAGAGAGAAAATAAAAAGCTGAAATTTGATTAATCTTTGTAGCAGGATTGTGGACGAAAAGTGTTTTTAAAGTATATTATTTAATGTATACCTTTAAACAATGCACATGTTTTATTTTGATCATTACAAGCTGTTTACTTAGGTGTTTACCAACAGTTGTTGCACACAAGCAGCATAAAATTATTGAGCAAGCAGTTGAGTGATAACTGTGTGATTAAAACATAAGTACATTTTAACACAGAAATTCCCCTAAGGTATTTCTCAATCATATATTTTTGCATTAGAGTACAAAGATGGAAGAATATTTACAATAGAGTTACAGTAAAAGACATTAATGTCCTTTGATAGAAATTGGTTAAGTGGTTCTGCTACAGCCGTGCATTGGATTGTTCTATTTTATTTTAATCTCTATAGTGTTTTGAAGTATGAAAGATATATTGTGATCACATTAAGTGAGGCATTGGGCAGAACATTATTATATTACTATTACAGTTTGTGTTTCAGGGACTGACACTGGGAAAAGATGGAAAAATGGAGGGCATTTTGGTTCAGGGATTTATTTCAATCTTTACTGCTTAAATTCTAATTCTGAAATGAGTTATACTTCTATTTATTCATCTTTGTATGTTTTTGTTACTCAGTTTCCTGTATGTGCTAGGTGCTTGCTAACAGTTAAATCTATGAATCCCAAATGAAACATGCTAGCAGATACAGAGTCACCTCTACTACATGACACAAAGGAGAAACCTAAACAAGATATCCTCTCACTGGTGTAGTAGTTAACCAACATTAAGAGGCTTAAAAACTAATTGAAAGGGTAGTTAAGGTCCTTGATAGAGGGCTTATGTCTGTGCACTTCATTGTAATTAGGCTTAACAAGTCCATTAGCTGTATCTGTTATACTGTCATATTACCAGCCAGAGGACACCAAAACTGCTGTAGTTCTGCTCAATTTGAATCAGGATTACTTTTTTCTAGGGAAGAAATTCATTAAGATCCAATATATAATGGAGAAAGACATAAAGATATAAATAACGTATGATTATTTTTTCCCTTAAAATTTTCACTCAACCATCTGTGGCCATTTTCTCTATGTTACGTCAGAAATGGCGTACGTTTAGAGAGGTTAGCTATTCCATAATAAGCCTACTAGAGAGTGGAGAACATATTAAAGATCCTAAATGATATGCTAGATTATATATACCATGGTGTGTTTTTCCTTGTTCTGTCAAGTAAATTTATTACCCTAAAATCTCACAAATTAAAGAATATGTATAAGAATACCAAACAACACAGGAATTAAAATTTTAATGATCAAATTTTCTTGGAATGCTGTGCCATCTCCTACCCCGATTTGGATAAGATCACTCAGAAATCCTTCTGTCTTGATTTGTGGATTGCTTGACTGACACTTTCATTAACTTAACAAATATTTACTGAGAATTTATTCTATGTCAAATCTTCAAAGGCAAAGAAAATATTAGTAATCCTTACTATCATACAGCTCTAGTCCACAGAGAAAGAGAGGAAATGAACAGGTAAACACACAAATAAAGCTACAAAAGATAACTATAATGCTAAAAAAAGACCAGGAGTTCAACAGCAGAGAGAATGACACAGTAGTGGAACGAATTTTACTTATGTAAAACTTTTATATAAAGTTATTCTGAAGAGAGTTAATTTCATTCTCTGCCTTGCACAAGTTAGAAATTCCCTAATTCCAAAATGTACCCAAGAAATGTAGTTTTATAATCATTCATCTTTATACAAATAAATGACTCATTTTCAGCTCAAGTTTCAATTTCTTTCTTTTATTATCACAAAAATTGAAACTCTGCACTAAGAACTCTCTCACTGTGAATGATTGAAGTTCCATCTGTCTTTTTAGGATGTCCTCTTTTTTTAAAAATTCTTACATAATGGATGAGTGCAAAAAGCCTTTTTTCAGCTGCCTAATAAAATAGAAATTAGAAGAAAAGCTTGGAATTATTTATTAAAGGCTACTAATGCATTTGGGTATTTTTCCAAGAAAATTTGTGGTTTGACCATTTACTGGCAAACAAGTGAGGAAAACAAACAAACAAACAAAAAATAAGTAACAATAACAAAGTGTAGGTCCAAGGAACTGAAATTGAAAATTTTAATTGCATTTCAGGACTCACAGCAACTTTCAGATGGTTTATGGAATTCCTTAGATGGTACATTACTTGCTGATAAATCAAGCTTTAAATGGTTGGTTTTATTTGCCAAAGCATATATCATCAATACTCAATCTTTTCCAAAACCCTAAAAAGAACAGAAATGAGAAAACCAAATGAAAAGTAACATGTCTATTGGATTTTAACTTTGGCCTCCTCTAAGTAGTTCTAATTTGGGGTACAAAGCTCAATGAGTCATTTGAATATATAGTAAATAATTGCTGTTCCCACCTCTTCCTTCTGTCATCTGCCACCCTTTGCCAAGGAAGGAATTTAATCTCATCGATTTTCTTGTTTTGAGCATTTATTATTTTCCCCCATCAAAACCCTGTAATAACATTAGGCAAGATGGATTTATTTCTCTTAATCACTCATTGCTTCTTCCTAACAGTCACAAACATAATCCCTGTGTTTGTGTAGATTCATGGTTGTCTATGATTTCCAGGATGTCCTATTTTCATTGTTCAATTTCCTGGTGTTTTTTGTCCAAATTTGTCCTTTTTATCCAGTTGAATTGAAGCTTTGTAGGAGTAAATAGGTTTGTTACCAGAATAATTTTGAAGACTTTTGAAAGTCTTCTAAATTTGTCAAAATGATTTTAGTATTTCATTACTCTATCTTCCAAGGTTGAAGTCCCATTTTTCACCAGCATAACTCTTAATGCTGACACCTGAAAACACTGGACCTGAGAAGCAGGAAGTCATGGACAATGCATTGATTTTGGCCAGGTTTGCATTCCTATGTGGAGATTTACCATTCTCATCAAGTAAAATAAACTTGCTAGAGAAGCAATAAAAATTAATCAGTGCATTAATGAACTATGCAGCCAATAAGACCTTCCATTTCTGCAATACTAGTGACATAAAAATGTCTTAGATTCATAGAAAACTCAAACAGGGATTAAGTGGAAGACTAGTATTTTCTATTTCTTTTCCATAAAATCTGAAAGGTAATCTTTAATAATTTTTTGATAAAATATTACATTTGTATCATCCACTGTACCACAAGAGACAATTGTCTAAGAGGTACAGAGGATATGTATGTTTATCATACTATGATTATATCTAACATTTGAAGTTTATCATCATGAAATTTTTGTGTAGGTACATAACCTTTATTTTAAAAGATTTTTTTAATGCTTTGTTTCCTCATTCTGTAAAAATTATAATGTGTGTAGAACAATATTCTTATGAAATATATACTTTGTTCATTTACCTAATAAAGTTTTAGTCTTTTACTTATTGATTTCTTTGGAATCTTGATATGGGGGTATTAATACTTTTTTCTGTTACATCTAACTTTTCAAACATTTTTATTTTTATAACGAGGTGATAATTTTATCATGATTAAAGTTTGTCTTAAATATACTAACTTGATTTTTCTATTTATAATTTTATGGTTCTAGATTTGGATAATAATTAGAAAGCTCCTCCTTACTGCAAGGTAATAAATTATTCTCCCGTATTTTTTGAGTGTGTGTGTAATTTTTTTTGTTTTACCCTTAAACCTGTTATTCATTTAGAAATTATGTGTGTCATGAGATAATGGATCTAAATTCTCTAACCCAGTAGACACAAAATAATTTATTTACAAAACTGTCTTAGTTCCACTATTTTAACATATGTTATGATACAAAAATTTCTATGTGCATTTTGTTTTTCTCATTCTTTCTTGTTAGCTCTGTAGGTCTACATATCAATTTATGCATCTATAACTTTGTTGTGATTTATTTTTCACAATTGTTTGAATAGTCTTGCTTTTCCCCATAAGTACGTAAATCCAGCCTTCTGTTATTAAAACATAATTACTTATATTGTTTTGTTTGTTTGTTTGTTTGTTTTTGTACTGGAGCTCAAACTCGGGACCTTGCACTTGCGAGGCAGGAGGCGGTACCACTGAGCTAAATCCACGACCCTGTTTTCTTATTCTTTTAGAAGCAGCTATTTTTACGAGCTGATCATATACATTTCTATATTTGAAGATTAAGGAAGTATCTTATATATATGTATCTGTCTTTCTGCTGTTGTACCTTGGCAGTTAAAACTGTTCAGTGATTCTCCATAGTGTTTGGAATCCAAACTATCTAACTTGTCAACAAAGAGGTCCTTAAGCCTCTTCACACACCCTTTGGCCTCTCTCTCTGTACTCAGTTTTGTTGGTAATTTTAGAGCAATTTCTGCTCAAATGACAGGATACTTTGCCCTTTTTGTGGAATCTAGTCCAAATATTGACTGTCCAGAAATGCTTCCAGATAACCCTGTCTGAGAGAGGTACCTGTTTTTTATATTCCTTCAGCTTGGATACACGTCTTTCATAATTTTCTTTAAATATTTTTTTCTTTTTATTGAGTTTATTGGTACATTCTAGGTACACAATACAGTTACATTGATTACTGGGATCCTGTACCTTTACATGACAGGTCTTGGTTCTCACTTTTTCCCCTTGTCCCTGCCCTCCCTTCACCCCCTCCTCCCCTCCCCATTTACAAACAGTTTATTTCCATTTTTTCATCTTCTCATATTTTTTCTTTTCCCTTATTCCCTTTCCCCTACCCTTCCCAATTTCCCTACACCTTTAGCGCTTTTATTCCTATTTCACATTGTTAATTATCCCATTAGGATCTTATGTACTATTATAGTTTTTCACACCAGAGAAACTATTTGGTATTTACACATGTGTGACTTATTTATTTCACTTAAGAGTATATCCTCAAAATGTATCCATTTTCCTATGAATGACTCAGCCATACAGAATGAGAAATTAGAGTATTTAAATGTTGACCCAATGATTACTTAAACCTTTCACCGTGTTCCTTGTGTATATGGATTTTGTCAATGTGTATGCACCCTCTCTTGAGACTAGCATAGCAAATCTCTCTAAATCCTTAAATAGCTGTAGAATTAGGTATTGTAAAATATTTTTATAACAGGTGAGGGATTATTTTAATTTTTCTTTAACTGGGAGATCAGAGGTCAAACTCACATTCAAAATTTCACTATGTTGATAGTAGGAATGAGATCCCGCCCAACCCAAGATTCCTGGTAGGAAATGTGGTATTTTTTCCATTGTAACACAATAGACTCTTCATGAAAATCTTTCACCAGTGCTAGATGGCTACATGAAATATGTGCCAATACATTAAGGTATGAGCACTAACACTGGACCATTTCTATATCATTAGAGAATGGTGATTTTAAAGCCATTTTCAACTTGAATAGCTACAATGTGCTAAATAAAGTAAATGGGCTATAAAGGGTTAGTGTATATATTGTATTATTGTGAGACTATAGAGCATTAGTATGTCTGATTAAAAATTAAATCTCCTTCTCCTTCTGAAGAGTATAAATTCCTCTAAGCAGGTCAAAGTACCTCTAGCAATGAATTGACAAGAGATTGTTTGTGGTCTTAGTGGAAAACAGGCCTGTCTAAATATGACATATGTCATACAGCATAAACGAAGTGTCTTATAGATATTCTACATGAAATAAAACTTTTCTGTGTCAAAACAACATAATCTTGCTTTGTAATCTACAGGAAGATTATATGATCTGACAACGTTCAGTCTACTTATATAAGTAACACGAATACGAAAAATTTTAACTATATGGAAAACATGCTGTAAAGCAGACAGTCACAGATATGATATAGATGACTAAATTGCATCAGTTGCCAAAGAAGTGTACATAGGTGATAAAAACCAAGTGCAGTGTAACAGGGTCACACATATATGTATAACACAAATAAAAAGCTGCTTTTTTCTTTTCTATATCAGGTTTAGTTTTTTTACAGTCCTTCAATTTTCTGAAGTGTGAGAAAATATTAAATTTTCAGTTAGGAGTTTTGTTACTTTTCCTGATGTAAATCATTTTAGGCCTTGGCAAAAATATAATAACTACTTCTTTCTAAAATTCTTTCTCTGCAGCCCTTGGTCACACAGACTAATTTCTAGATATCTTAAATATATCAGCTTTATTACAATGCTTTATATTTTTGTCCCTTGACTAAATGAAGTCTGTTCTCTAAATATTCATAAACTATTTTACATTGTTTTCGTAGTACATAGAAAAACATACCTAATTGAGTAATCGTTTAGGAGGCATGGTCAAAAATATCTCGTCAATGTTAATTTTTTAAACATTTATTACATTAAGACACATTGACATTAATTCTTCTCTAAATACTCTTCCTCACTTTGATCACACTTACCCATCACTCCTACCCTTTCTGAAGCAGTTCTTGGAGTCATGTTTCATGAGTGCTTTTGTGAAAAGTGATCTAAAGTATGGTAAATATTGCTGTGCAGTGCCGACCAACAGGAAGGTAAGACATTGAGAAGTGTCCTCCACCTTATTCACCAGATCCTCCACCATGAAACTTCTGGCTCTTCTCCAAAGTAACAGTGATCATGAAAGTTAAGCATGAATTAATCAGGAAATCAAGGCAGTCATGTTGGGAACTTTAAAAACGCTCAAGAAAGAGGACTTTCAGAACTGTTTGGGAAAGTAGAAAAAAGTGATGAAATGTTTGAAGGGAGAAGGGAGTATTTTTGAGAGGATTAATAGTAATGTGTCCTTTACTATATCAAATTTTTAAAATGTAAACATTCACCATACATTTCAATCAAACCTTATATTTCCTAATTTAAACTATGTTTCTGTCAAAGATTTCAGATTCTATTTTATCGATTTTCCCCAGTAACCAAGGTAGTGTTTTGAGAAGACTTTAAAACTGTCACAACATTTTCAGATGAATAAAGAAACAAAAGATAGGATAAAAATTTTGAAGGTAAAAATGAGTATACTCTCTCATCACTCATTCACTGGAATTTATTCTGAGCCGTACAATAAATTTTTGCATTTTCCTGGAATACTTAGGTGTTTTCCAAATGTTTATAAATAGATTTACATATGAGAAAATAATCAGCATCAAATACTAAATAAAAAAGCAGATTTGTATATTATGCTTTCATTTTTATAACATAGAAGTACCCATGCTCAATATTTATATACACACACATATATATATATATTCAAAGCCATTATGTATGTTATTTTTCTATGACATCGTCCTTTTATGCATTATTATGTTTATTTGTTGTGTTGAGCACATTTTTCTTCTATTTATCTTCAAAACAGAAATCTGAAGGTAATATTAAATGACATCATGGGGAAATTGTGGGATTGTTAGTAATTGTATATCCTTTAAGATCTGACATGTGTCAGAATAATCTGATGAAATTACTGGGAAAAGTTTGGCACTATCAGAGGCATTGTTTGTAAATAGGGAAGGGAGGAGGGAATGAGGGGAGGTCAGGGGTAAGGGGAAAAAATGAGAACCAAGACCTGTCATGTAAAGATACAAGATCCCAATGATGAATGTAACCATACATTATACCTAAAAAGTACCAATAAACTCAACAAGAAGAGAAAAAGAATCACTAAACTCTACATATCTAGCTGAGATTTTGGAAACGTATTTTTAATTTTCTAACTCAGACCATTGACTTATAGAAAACAACCTTGTGGATTCAAAAGGTGAATACATTTTCAAAAGCTTCCTGTAATATGACAGTTAGTTCAGGATACCTATCATTACTAGTCAATCAGGCTCTCATGTCAAGGCTGGATTAGAGGATTTGGAATTCAGCTCTCTTGTCCCAGCTATGTGGTGCATTGTGCATCAGCTGGCACAGGTTAGGAGGAGAGGTGATGAGGAGCTTCCTGCTCCTGATGGAACACCTGACTTCCAACAGGGCCATGTTTAGAGTCAAGACAAGTCTAGTTCTTCTGAATTCATCCCTCTTCCCGCCAAGGCACTCCTGCTCACAGGTCCCACAGTGGAGGACCTGACTCAGGGTGCTTGTTCAAGCCAGCTGTGGCCTTGGAACACAGGAGGGGGGTCTGAGGCTGGCTGTGACAGGTGTCTGTAGGACGTGTACACATGCATTGAAAATCCGGTGTGTGTCCTGGTTGACCACACCAGCTGTAAGGTACCTTGTCACCTCATGTTGTTTTTACATCCTTAAAGGTGTGAAGTAGAAGCAAGAATAGAAATTACTTTCTTTTTATATCTAAAAGTTAATAAAATCGAGAAAGGTGAAAATAAAGCAAATCAGTGTTTTGAGACATATTGAAGATGATTTCAGGAATTATGGACTTGACATTACCTCTTGCAGAAATGCTGTAGTTGCTGTGGTGATCACATAAATAATATGGATTTAATTTTTAAAATAAATAATCAATTAAAATTCACTGACTTCTTTCATCTTATGAGTCTTATAATATCTTGTTTGATGTGCAGATATTTATTATTCTGCCTTTAATAGACGTACTAGTGGCTAGATTATGTTACTATCCTCTGTCAGTGACCCCAATCTTAAAAGAAATATATAATCTTAAATGAAAGAAAACAATCTCCCAAATTAATTTCAGCATCATTTTATTAGCAACAACTTTTATGAATAGGCACAATTTGTTCTTTTGTTTAATTTTAATTTGTATGTTTTGGTGGAATATGGCAATGTGGATCTTTGGTTTTGTAACTCTAAAAAGAAGAAATTGGGAAATCGATTGTGATGCCAGAGGCTGAAGAGGAATTGAGTGCCCAAGATCTGAAGGTTCATTTTAATCTCTGTACATAATCCCATCATTTTGTAAATCACCAAGTTAAAACTATCATGGAAATAGCTAAGTAAACTCAATTTTTGTATTCTTTCCCCTCTTATGCAGAAGTGGAAGCAAAGAATCAAACAGTATATATAATACCTGACATGATGTATGAGCATGAAAAACAAAATTGACTTAGAAACAGGGGTACAAACTGAGTAACAGTGATGACGTCTAGTGTTCAGCTGGCACCAGGCAGGACTACTGCAGGATTCTTCCATCTTACTCTGTTTGCCCTGTTTCTCCTCTAGAAGTCTGGCAGTGCAATGACAAGATATGATAACCTCTGCTTGGAAGGACTGTCAGGTAAGTAATGAAACCATTGTCCTGCCTAAACTTAGATTTCCACTGCATTCCTTGCTGTGAGGAAAAACCACACTGGAGAAAGGATACAAATGTTTGAGAAAGTCCTGAATTCAAGTAACAATTCTAGAGTTTCAGATGGCTAATTTTTGGCAACTTCTTCCAATGAGCTCCTATAAAATTATGAGAATTTCATGACAAAGGATTGCTGAGTAATTAAAATTAATGAAGATAAAGACCATCTGGATTAACTTCTCTGTTTTTTAAAATCTCTACTTACATGTCAATTACTTTATAAGCCTTGAGCACTTGGGTTAGCCTCCTCTCCTAGATTCTAGTCTTTATAAAGCTGAATGGGGAAATATCTACTTTTTAACTTTCCCCACTATCTATGCACTATGTCCTGTACTTCTTGCTTTATTTTTCCCATGATTTATTATAGAGATTTTTGGTTTTTATTTTCCTTAATAAAATGTGGCATTTATAAGAAAGTAAAGCTTTGGCTGTCTTGCCCATTGCTGTTTCCAGAGTGTATAGAACTGCCTGGCATAAATCCGATTACTAATAAATACTTTTGAATATATGCATGAGTGGAATTACTAAAACAAAAATGTTATTAATAGTATGTATTTAGAAAACAGTATACACCCATAGGATAGTACATATAATTTGTAAGGAGCTATTAAAATATAATATGCAATGCTTAAAATATCACAAGATAACAAACTAATATATTGTCTAAAACAGTTACCTCCAATATTTAATAATTATAAACTTTGAAAATTTTGAAGCTTATAGCTTTTCTTTTTTTCTTTTTCTTTCTTCTTCTTCTTCTTCTTTTTTTTTTTGGTACAGCAGAACCACTGAGCTAAATCCCTGGCCCAAGCTTATAGTTTTTCAAGTACTATGAAATATGAAATAAAATAATTTCCCATTTTCAGATATTTCAATAAACTCTTGTATAAACAAAGTTTGTACACAGGTAACTAAAATGCAAAGTAGGGGATGTGATTAAAAGAGCAACAGATACAGTAAGTTAACTAATAAGAGGGGGCAATTAAGGGAATTATGGCTTGTTCAGAAGTATTCCATAATTAGGTAGCTAAAATTGATTAATGTTTTAATTTTACATTTTAAGAATCATGGTCTTAGGTGGAATCAAACTAATAGAATCCAGAAAATGGTACTTGTTAATGATTTCCATCAGTTCTTCTCACACAATAACATCCATTCGAATCAAACTAGAATCCTCTTAAAATGCAGATTTTGAGTCAGAAGATCTTGCATGGAGCCTGAAACGTGCATTTCTGATTTCCCAGGTTTAACTAACAGCCAAAGATGCCAGGCTGTGAACCAAACTTTGAGAAGCAAGGAACCTCGACAGCCCCATAGCAATTAAGCAATGAAACAGAGTTTTACAAATAAGCCATCAAAAAGTTCATTTACAAAAATTGATAACTCATTTTATCATTTGGAAAATGCCACTTTAATGCATTCTTGAATGGATTTCCACTAGCTCTGCAATGAAGCAGCAGTTTTGTTGTCCTGCTCAGAAAGGCAGGGTGTGATGCAGGGTGTGAGCATCGTGAGATTGCAAACCTTGCCTGCCCTAGTGCACCCTCACATATTCCTTGTCATGAGACAGCACTTACGAAGAGCTCACAGGGCTCCTTTGCAGCACCAGACATTATACAAGAGGCCATTTAACAGAAACACTTACCTCCTTTCCCAGTTCTGGTCAACTAGTCCCCATCCAAGACTCTCAGTTGTAAAAACTGATAAAGTATTTATGACTTAAATTCATTTTGGACAACTTTGAGAGTCTCATTAAAGACTTAGAAAGTTTTTCAGAGCTTAGTGCTTCTTGAAGCCTCATTTTTAATCTGATCTTTTACCAAATCCCTGTATAGGGAAGTCACTGAATTAAAAGTACATGAAGGAGAAGATAATATTGTTCTTCTCAATGTTGGAATACATATATGTGTAATAAAGAAAAGAATTTCTTATTCTGTGTCTAATAAATATCGTATACCCATGCCAGAAACAAGGAGTTAACCTAGCTATAGTTGAGAAAATTAAGTCTTTTCCACAAAACCACATTTGTGACAGGAGTCTCAAGTATGTACTTGTTCACGTACAATTTTTTAAATGAAAATTTATGTTTTATGCTTTAAAAACTAGAACTGCAAGAACTTTTAAACATTGTTATGCAAATGACATTAGAGACTTTTCCAATGTTTTGCCACAATATCAAAATTCCCTTCTACCCTATAACATGATATTCTAGTATCATGTTGTTTTCACCTCTTAATGCGTTTTGTAATTGTGTTATTCACTTGTCTTTTTCTCTTACCAGCTTATCAGCAGCTAGATGACTGCTTTAGCATTTAAAAAATAATTCCCATTTTGGCTAGTAGTTGCTCAAATATAGTTTCTGAATTTAGAAAATATGAACAGACTTTTATGGTTTTATCATCTAAAACACTTTTCAGTTTTACTTATTGCAAGCCTGAACTCCATTAAATTTGGGGAAAGAAAGGTTTAGAGAGTATTTATTGGGCCTCTATCATGTGTCAGTTTCAATTAAAAAATAATGGGGGGGCGGGTACCAGGGATCAAACTCAGGACCTTGAGACGCAAGGCAGGTAGCAGCACCACTGAGCTAAATCCCTGGCCCTCAACTAAGATTTTTACATGTCATTATGAATAAACATTAACAACCCTGTGCAAAAGTATTTTAATATCCAGGCTTTATGGACAAGAAAAGTCAGGTTCTAAAGCCTGGCTAAAGTCCAGGCAGCTGGTGAATTGAGGAGCTATGATTTATTCAAGCCCGGGTTCTACCTGCCTTTAAAAACCAATGAGTTCTCCATTATAATTCACTGCCTTTATTGTGTTATAACAAAGAAGCCATTAAAAGTTTCTGCATTCCCTATGAGGAAGATAAATGAAAGAAGGAGAAAAAACAGTCAAATTCTGCTATTATTCAATCTTGAAAAAAGCACTTTGATTCCCAAAACAGAGAAAGACCCAACAGAAAAAGACAACTATAGGCCAATTTCACCAATGAACATAGATGCAAAAATCCTCCATAAGGTACTGGTAAATAGAATGCAGAAGATCAAGAAGATCAAGAAGATCATCCACCATGACCAAGTAGGATTTATCCAAGAAATGCAGGGATGGTTTAACATATGCAAACCAATAAATGTAATACATTATATTAACACAGCCATCTTAGTATGATCATCTTAAAAGTTGCAGAAAAAGCATCAGACAAAATCCAACACCTATTTATGATAAAAAACCCTACAGAAAATTGGAATAGATGGTCTTTGTCTGAACCTAATAAAAACCATCTATGAAAAACTAACAGCCAATATTATACTAAATGGTCAAAAACTGAAATCCTTTACTCTAAAATCAGGAACAAGACAAGGATGTCCACTGTCACCAATTTTGTTCAATATAGTTTTGGAAACATAAACTACAGTAATTAGACAAGAGATAGTCTGTTCAGAGTATGGCAAATAGGAAAGAAAGATAGAGATCAAGGGGGAAGGGAGGGAGGAGGTATGTGCATTCAGTCCGTGATTCCACTGCCCCACCTCCTCCAACTATGCTTTACCTCCCAACATCACACTTGGCTATAAATTCATCAGTGGAGTAATCGTACAGGCCCCCGTGATCCAACTGCGTCCCAAAAGACCCACATGAGATTTTGGGGGGACATCAGATATAAACTATAACATTCCACCCGTGCCCCCAAAAGACTTAGGAGCATCTCTTTACGCTAAATGCAATTAGTTCATCTCTAATAGTTGCCCAATTCATAACAAGCTCAGCTTTGCTGAAAAGTTCAAGTCTAAAGTCTCTTCTGAAATGTAAGGCAAACTCATAGCTGTGCTCTCCTATAAAAAATCTAAAGAAGGATGAATACTGCCAACATACAAAGATGCATGGTAACATTCCCATTCCAAAAAGGAGAAATAGGATAGAGAAGAATGAGACCAAAGCAGGACCCAAATCAGGCAGAATTAACATTATATCCTGCAGCTCCATGTCCAGAACCCTGGGCAACTTGTGGCAAGATGTGAATTTCAAAGAGCTGGGGTGGCCCTCCCCATACACCACTGCTGGTAATTGTATCCCTAGCCATTCTGGCTTCTCTCTTGGTTTGGCTTTGCTCACTCCTAGTGGCTTTTCTCAATTATTTCCTATTCCTGGCTTTTTCAATTTCCTGGGGTCTCCACTACACCGTCAGCTTCATTCTCACAGCTTCGTGCATTGCCTCCTTAGGAGGACACTTCTGGTCTCTTAAGCCTTCTTCTAAAATCTGGGTGGAAACTTTCCTGACTTCACATCTCTTGTATTCTGCATGCATGTAAAACCAGCACCATATTGATGACACCAAGGTCTGCCATGAAGGACAGTATTAGCCAGACTTATTTCTGTCATTGCTGTTGGGGTCTCTAATTTCCTGGATGTCTGAGCTCTGTGAGCTGAATCCTGAGGAATGAATTCTCTATATAGCTATCATTCTGAAATATGGTGCCCTGGGGCTCTTTTTTCAAATCATAGTCTTTCACTTCTGTGATTCTGAGCTCACCATAGTGTGGTTCCATACATACCCTCAATGCATCCCTCAAGGTGCCAGTTGTAAGGTACTTGGCTTCTTTTCAATGCTAATCAATTTAGCAACCAACCTTTTTCTTTGCAGGCCCCAACTTTCTGAGAGCTTTTTTTGTGAACAAACTCAAATATTTTTAAATCTTTCAGCTGGTCTGCTTGTACTTGATTAGTAATGTAGAGCTGTTTTTAAAAGCTCCCCAAAGTATTCAAGGCACACCCTGAATGCTTGGCTGCCTTGAAATTTCCACCACTCTCAATCTCATTCTCCCTTAAAGTGTCAGAACATGAGAAAAAGTGATTTTATTTTATTTATTTTATTTTTTTGCAAAAGCATAACACCCATGGAATGGACTCCAAATATCAACGGAGTCTTTGTTCCCATCTGAAACCTCTTGAGCCTGGTCTTTACTACAGGGCTTCTACCAGAATTCTGGGCTCTGGACCTCTGACCAGACTCTCCCATCAAGCCCAGCTTACAGTCTTCTAGGACTGCTTCTTCAGCCAACATCTCCATACCTTTCTAAACTCCTCTCATGAACCAGTTCCAAACATTTTTAAACCACATGGTCATGTAACATCATAGCAACAACCCTGCTTCTCTAGTAACACATATATTGTATTAAGCTACAATACCTGACTCACACAACTCAAAAGAGGCACAGTTTAATTGTGCCTCATTTTTTGTAGAGGTTTAAGCCTCTAGGAGGGAGCAAACTAACCCAAGAGAGAAGCCAGGATGGCCAGGGCTACAATTACCAGCAGTGCTGTAGGGGGAAGCCACCCAAGCTCTTTGAAATTCACATCTTGCCACAAGCCGCTCAGGATTCTGGACAAGGAGCTGCAGGATATTATGTTAATTCTGCCAGATTTTGGTAATTTTTGCAATGGCCTGAGTATTTGCATATACCTTCATGACCCCATGCACACAACTATTTTGTGCTTTTTGACTTGCTTTTCTATTTAAATATTCTGAAATGCATAGCAGATTGATAAGACATTTTAGTTTTCTAAAAAAAAAACAACTAAGGTAAATTGGGCAAAGATATTGTCTCACTCCATCATTTAGATTTAAGCTATTTGGGTCTTAACTCCACATTATCTTGATTGTTGAAAGGTGTATGAACAGAAAATATATGTAGTAAATTACAGTGCCAATAATGATATTCTTCCTTTGAAGTAACCAAGTATAAAATTCCCCTTTAAATGGTTTTAAGTCTCATGAGAGTTATATCTAAGCTAGTAAATACTACAAATTGTGATAGAAATTTGAAGAAAAAGAGGAGGAAAAGTAGAGAGAGAAAATCAGTAAAGGCTGATTATTGAAAAATAATTGCAGACATAAAAAATATTTCCCAAAGCATCTTATTACTAAGAACATTGTTTAATTTTTTATCAGAAATATTTCTGAGTGTATTTGGTTGTGAGACTTTTACCTTACTGCTACACAAAGCAGCTTGAATGTATCTCATTTTCTCATACAACAGGGATATTACCATCCTACTTTCTAGTCCCATATGCAAACTAATGGCTCTTTTATATGCCTCGATAAATTCTGAATTTAAATTAGGCCATGAAGGTAAGTGGGGAGGAAAAACTGCTAACATTTTTCAATGTTTATTACCTGAACTTCTGAATTACTTGAAGAAAATCACAAACTTCTCTAAAATTAAAAGTAAGCACAGATCAATTATTGCATTTTTATCCATGCAAGCCAGACAAATAATTATATTGTAAGCAGTTATTGTCCAAGTCCAATGTTTGTTATTCTTCTAGCATTTGAATTCTATAAGACATTGTAGGGAAGACATGAGTTCTGTGGCCCTATTCCAGATGGTTTTAAATATTGTGTTTATGTTAACTGTTGCAGTCTGATGAAGTGAACTGTATAAAACTTTGCGTACCTAGTGAAGTTGATGGAAATAAACTCTATAGTCTCTAATTTAAATAGTAATAAATTTAAAAATTTTTAAACCTTTAACTATCATCTTTACTCTCCTAATGAGGAACAGACATCTTAACTATGCAGAATATTATATGTTGAATAATACTCACCATCCAACTTTCTGAACAGTTATTCTCTTGTTGCTTAGATCTGTGTGTCTCCTCCTCTGCCTACCTGTCTCTCTTTTCACACCACTGTGATTTATCTATTTCATTCTCTTATTCCCCCTCTTGCTTTCTCTTTTGAGTGCAATGACACAAGCATAGAGTCACATAATTTACTCGACAACCTTTTACATGTCACTCATGACAAGTATTCTGCTAAGCTTTTGAAAGAAAACTAACTCATTTTATCTAACGGAGTTCTTAACAACAACTTTTTAAAGCAGGCATTGTTGTAATTTCCACTTTTCATATGACCTAAGCTGAAGGTCTGAGAAGTTGAAGTGCAAAGGTAACAAGAGATCGGGGTTTCGGTACAGATATACCAGACCCCAAGGAAGGCCGCCGATGTTTTCTTAGTGCTGTCATCTTTTCTATCGTTTTGTTTTGTTTTTGTTTCATTTTTTGAGACAGGGTCTCACTATGTAGTTTTGGCTGGAATGAATTCACTATAAGCTCAGGCTGGGCTTTCACTTGTGGTTATCCAACTGCCTCTGGCTCCTAAGTGCTGGAATTACAAGTGTGAACCACTGAGCCTGGTTTAATACTGTATCTTTAAGTAAGTGTTCAAGTAGAACACAGGGTCACACATTATGTGACAGGCATTTCTAACTCATTCCTTTAAAAATGAAGCAGTGGGGCTGGGGATTTAGCTCAGTGGTTCTGCAGCCTGTATCACAAGTGCAAGGTTCTGAGTTTGATCCCCAGTACAAAAAATAAATAATGAAGCAATGACTCTAGTAGTTTATTAATCATCAGCTTTTTCTTTGTTCTATGGATATAGACTTTTTCATGAAAATCCAAACTTGTAGTCATAAATGAGCAATGATTAATGTGAATTTCAGTAACAATTAAATTTTATTAAGCCTCTTCTTTAAGTGTTATACTGCTCCTGCTTTATCTAAATTTCCTCCATTAATATTCACAACAATCCAGGGAGGGAGGCCAGGCACTGTTATGACCACAAAATTGGAAGTAAGTAATTGAGGCTCAGATAAATTAAATAATATTGTGATTCCTGTTATTCCTAAGTGGCTGTATTATAATTGTATTGGTCTGGAGAATAGGTTATTTAGGTTATTAACATTGGTCTTTTTCTTTTGTGATGGAACACAAATAATGGATAAATCAGTGCTTTACTGACTTTAGATTTTACTCTACACACTGCCACAAAGCATCTGAGTGCTGCTCTTATTTCTTCCAATCTTGGTGTCTTCTGTTCATCTTCTTTGTTCTTAGGTTTCAAACACTGAAGGAAATATTAAGAAGTGAAAATGAAAGTCTAGTTCCTAAGAGCCAAATCCAGTGGCTTTATATTCTATAGTAGAAGTTCTGCCATTTTTTTTCTTTGTCTTGGATTTCTGTACCCAGGATGCAACTGATTTGCTTGGCAATGGCACACATTTGTTTCTTACTGCTCTAGCAAACCTTGCTGTATAACTACATACTCAATCCCACCGATTCTTCAAACCATTTCTCCTCTGCTGTGTAGCCGCTCCCTCCTCCTGCCCTGATTGTCTGGCTCTGATTGTCAGCATCTTCTCCTCCACAAAGGCACAGTTGACTGTGGCACATGGTAGTGAGTTTTGCCTCTTTAATGTCAGGCTTGGGGAAATGTGTTGATTAAAATATTAATGTCTCTATTTTTACTTTATTTTGGATATGAATCTTAAAGAATTTTCCAGAGACACCAGCACATAGTAAATATTTAAAGAAGATTTCCATAGAACCAGGAGTAGCTTTAAAGTACAGGCAGGAAATGTCACCTTTGGGCATGGGGAAATCTCACCAAATATGATTATTTTATCAATTAAATGATCTTTAAAGTCTTGACATTTATTTTCTGTTATTACACACTATTATTTAGCAAAGTGTCTTATTCTTTTTATGAACCTAAGACTTGAGTGTTTGTACTTCAAAGTATTAGCAAAGATCTCTCTTGACAGAGATTTTTCTTTCTTTTTTATATTCAACAACATAAACAAAATTAGTTGCAGTATTTAAAAGTTTTTGTCTAATGGCAACCAAGGAATAACTAGAAAATTTCTTCTGCACTAACAAAACATATTGAAACATTAAGAGTCATCGTTATGTTTTGGGGGAATACTTCAGTTGTAAATTGGAGTATTTGTTCAGAAGTGTTCAGGCCAGGGATTTAGCTCAGTGGTTCTGCTGCCAGCCTTGCAAGGGCAAGGACCCAAGTTTGATCCCTGGTACAAAAAAAAAGCAAAAACGAAAAGCAGAAGTAAAATGTTACTCTGTAAGTCTCTTAATGAAGAATGAGTTATATCTGTGAAGAGTATTTGGAAGACAAAGACCTGGCAATTGAGTTGTCCAAAACCAGGGGAAATACTCTGAATGAAAACTACTGAGACAAATGAGAAGACTTCTGTACAAGAAATAGGAGAATTTGTGTCCCTGTCCTAGCAGTAATAAGCAATTTGCCATTCGAGTCATCTTACTCCTTTCCATCTAAATAGTGCCTTTTTATAAAGAGTGACACAAAAATCTTTAAAAATGCATTTACTTTTACCTGTAACACTGACTGAAATGCTTTGGTATTAGAATTAATATATAAAATGACATTACTTACTTCTGTCCCTGGGAATTTAGTCCATACTATCTGTCCACACAAAAGATGGACTTGTTGATTGCAGGAGTTTGTGGTATTTACCTAGAAATTCTAGCTCTGCAACAAACTTGAGCTGAAAGTTTAAACAGATAACTTGATATCACAGACCCTCATAGTTTTCATAATTACAAATTAGAAATATTAATATGTACTTACTTTTGAAGATATTATGTGGATTAGTCAAGAAAAAAAAGAGCGCATATTTTAGACTCCTTAACTTTTTATTTTTTCTTCTTAGTATCTTAAATGTCTTTCTTTAAAGTACTTTATTTTTATATGCTAAGACTTCTTATCAAACAACTTTTTTTTTTTTTGATAATTTGGAAGGTACAATTTAGTCAGCAAATACTCAGCATCCTCACTCACCTGCTGTTTATTGCTTTGGAAAAGGAAGTTTATTAATCTGGTTTAATGATCACTGAACAACTCTGGCCATTACTACTTTTTATGTTGATCCTTTTTTTTCATTTAAACAACACAAACAATTATATGTAAAAATTTAAACATTTTTAGCTTTTTTATGAACACACATGAAATACAATGATAAGCTAATAATTGAAATAAAATGAGCAATTAAAGCAATCGTGTTTTTGTGTTGATCACAGTAATATTCTTTTGTTGAGTAAAGATCACTCAGAATTAAATAACATCATAGTAAAAATATAAAAACAATCTAATATTCTAGACTATATTTTCTGGTGTTACACAGAAACTTTTTCCAAATTAAATTATCCTTTTTTCTATACAACCTTGATTGAAGTCTTTGCTTATTTATAAATGACTTTTGTAAGTAATATGTAGATGTAAATAATTTTCTGCATATAAATATTGGAAGCATCAAATCAAATATCACAAGAACAATGCTTGATCCAGCAGTCTTTATAGTCTTTATTTTTTTCTCCTTAATTATGATTCTTCATGTGTTTCAATATAGCTATATTATAATATTGCATACAAAGTACTATCAAAATGCCACTGAGGGTATTATATAACACAATATACATTGTTTTTTATCTTCTAAAAATTGAAAATGGAGTATTCTGGCTGTAAATATTTTGATAAAACATTTGGAACTCTCCTAAAAATCATAGTACAATTACTAAGCTTCATAGGATTAAATGTGATAAACAACCAGTATCATTAAAATGAAGATTTCAAATGCTGACCTATTTGCTTATTTGTATGCCCTATGTTGTCCCTAAAAGTTGTCTCTTGAGCCACATAAAACTTTATTTTACTTGGGCAAACTTATTAAAGCGCCCCAAATTTGTGTACAGTGGACCCTTAAATTACAAACAGCCTGAGCTATGAACAAGTTAGGTTACAACGGGAATTTTAGTTTTAACTTATGAACAAAGTCTTGAGTTACAACCCAAATGCCAGCTGCTTGTGATTTCAGATGGTTTCAGATACAGATTTAACCCTTAGTTGGTTCTGGAAGGAACATTACAGCATCTTTTCCTGCGTGGGGTTGATAAATCCTGGGCCCATGTCTCTTTAAGGACACTGAGATCTCCCTGAATACAGGAGAGAGACTTTGAAAGCTGTGTAGAGGAGCCTGAGCCTTCAATTGACCAACCTGAGTTACAACCAGCCTCAAAAAGACATTTAGTTCATAAGTCAAGGGCCCACTATTCACCTCATTGCCTGACTAAAGTCAGTGTAAAGCTATCTTTCCCACAGTCAATAGCATCTAGAATTTCTCAGTGACACTCTCAATTTTTCCATAAAAGTGTGTGTCACTCTATTTCCTGTCATACATCAATGTTAAGTCCAAAGGGTTTGCTTACTCAAAGCTTTGAACCTTCATTCCATTTCCTCCTGATGATTGTCCTGCTCTTGCTTTTACAGACATAAGTTTATAACATGTGCCAAAGGAGGAGAAAGATAAAACTATGAATGATGTGTATAGATGTCATACTTGTCATAAGCATTTATCATCATCTTCTTAGAAATAAAATAATATATACTCATGCCATGAAAAATTTCTGCTCAAGTAAGCTGTGTTTGCAATGGAGATTATTATGGTCGTGGTTGTTATTTTTAAATTCTCTGGCTCCCAAAATTTCCTGATGTTTATTATTGTTCTAATTCACCCTCACACTATATTTAAAGTTAAATGTTATTACAGGTCCAGAACTAGCAGCCTGTGCAGCTGCTTGTGCAATGAGTGAGGTCAGTGCAGACTTCAGTGAACGAATTGAAGCCTGTGTTTAAAATATGAGTGCATACATTTCCTATAATAGGAAATTATTTAAAGAAATGAATTATGGTATACTCATATACCATACAATTGTAACAGTCTACAATTATTAAAAACTATAAAATACAAAGCAATAAATTTAAAGGTGAGAACTTATCAGGGAAATTTTGAAAATAATATTTAAAAGCAATGTGGCAATATAGTACCAACTTTAAAACATACACATTTTAGATAATATGTATTTTTCCAAAAGAGAAGGGAAGCTTCCTACGTGAGACTCACAACTGCATTCTTCTCTTTCCTATAAGACCTTTCTACTTGTAGGAACTGCAAAGAGACACAGATACTATGCCGCTTACAAGCTAACAAGTATACCTGTATCAGTTTTGTTCACAGTGACTGAAAGAGTATGATTCCTAGGACGGAAGATAAAGAACTATGTTATTTATGACACAATTATAACATTTAAGCAACAGGAACTTTCTGTTTGCATTAGCTCAGTTTGCTACTAAATCACAGAGAGGTGAGGTGGAGGCTGCAGTGGGTTGTATTACAGTGAGCCGACTTCAGTGGCGGAGCACAAAGCTTAGAATTTTGATCTTAGAAAATCTTTCTTTGTTGTTGTTGGTTTGTTTTTGTCTTTTGAGACAGGGTCTCCCTATGCAGCCCAGACTGGCCTTGAACTCCCCATTATTATCCTGCCTCAGCCTCTCAAGTAATGGGATTACAAATGTGCACCACCATATTCATTGTGTTTACAAATTCTTTGAGAGGACCGCAAGAAAACCTCACCAATTTTACCCCAAATTACGACATAATCTTGCATTTCCCTTTTTAATTTAAAAAATTTATCCTTATGATTATTTTTACATATTTTTGTGATTATGGTAAGCACACATATCATAAAAATCTGCTATTTATTTTTAAGTGAAACATTCTATAATATTAAATTGATTCACGTTGTGCAATCATTGCAACCACCAATCTCTGTCATCTTGTAAAACAGATTTTTCTACCCATTAAATGATAACTCCCGTTTTTCACTCCCTCCACTCCCTGATGACCAACATATTCATTTCTCTTGATTTTTGACTATTGCTAAAAAACTTACATACATAAAATCATACAGTATTTGTCTTTTGGGGGCTGACTTAGTTTTCTTAGCATAATGAACTTCATTCATGGTATGATGTACATCAGCATTTCCTTTTTAAGGCTGAATGATATTCCATTTTATGTAGACATCATATTTTTTTATTCCTTCAGCTGACAATGGATGCTTGGGTTGCTTCTAGATTTTAGCTATTGCAAATAATTCTCACTACTGTAGGAATATGAGTTTACAAATTCTCTTCAAGATCTTGCTTTCAATTCTTTGAGCTGTATCCCTAAGATGTGGAATTGCTGGATGGTATCACAATAATATTTTTAATTTTCTTGTTTGTTTGTTTGTTTGTTTATAACAAGGATAGAGCTCAGGTCCTTGCGCTTGTGAAGCAGGCAGTGGAACCACTGAGCCAAATCCCCGGCCGCATTTTTAATTCTTTGAAAACATGCCATGAGAGTATCAACATTTTACATGCCCAGTTAATACACAAGTAAAGTGTTTTAACTTCTCTACTCCATCATCAATGCTTACTTTCTCTTATTTTTACAGCAGCCATGTAAGTTGGTGCTAGTTGTTTTGTGATAAAATTATATTATTTAAGCAATAGGTACTTTATATTTGATTTACTTCAACTCTCCATCAAATGTCAAATGTTGGTCTGATTTTCATTTACATATTCATGAGTGATATCTTTTCATGTGTTCTTTGGCCAATTATATATCTTCTGAGAAATGTCTCTCCTATGACTGTTTTATGTGCCAACAAGATATTTATACAGTGGCATTTAAACAATAAGTGTAATTTAAGTTAAATGAAAGTTATAGGAGTTAATCACTCTGAACATTTCTGCTTCCTCTATACAATAAATCAAATAGTTTTGTGTTCTGTAGAGTGCAGGCCTCTCTTCTTTCAAAAGTTCTCAGTTTTCTTGGCTCAGAAAGATCTCTCTCATACTTTCTTGTTTTCAGGACAAATATTACCTCTTTCAGTAGTAAAAGAATTTAAAATATGTCTGTGTTGGCAAGTTTTTCAGTGCTGTGACAAAATATCTGACCTAAATCAACTTGAAGAAGGATTTATTTTTGTTCATGGTTTTAGAAGTGTCAGTCCACCGTAAGCCAACTTCAGGCCTATAGACAAGGCAGAAAATGATGATGGAAGGACGTGGTCAAGGAAAGCTGATCAGCTCATGGCAGCCAGAAAAAGGGGAGACAGGTAGCCGGGAGGGGAGGAGGACTAGATATATACAGTCTCCCCGAGGTCATGCCCCTAGGATCTTTTGTTTTAATTAAAGCCCCACCTCATGTGTCCAGCATATGAAAATATGATTTCATCAGTGGATTAATCCACATGGTGAAGTTAAAGTCTTATAATTCAATTACTTTTTAAAAGCCCATCACCTAGCCACCAACCCTTTAATACATGACTTTGGAAGCAAAGACACACTCTTTGTTGCTATAAATAACAAGAAATCCACTGTTTTACCCACAAGAAGATACCTATCTATTTTTCAAGATTCACTTCCACACAATGTTGAGTACACATTCCAGGACAATGGGTGTCTGCTGGGTTAGTATGTGCTGACAGAGATTGACTTCCAATACTACTAAACTTGATTTATGTAAATAATTTACCTGCTTTATTTCTTCTTCCTAAAACTAATTGATACATCAGTAAACAATTCATAGTTTCTTGTTTGAATTTCAAATTAATGAAATATTAAGTACTTATTCTTGATAGGGTATTGAAAGTGGGAGATTATTCCTGTCAATAAAAACATGTACAAGTTATCTACTTTTGTTACTTTATATTTCATTGTCTAAATATATCAGCATATACTCATGTGTTGAATAATCCATCTAGCTCATTTCCATTTTTTGATTTGTGTAAAAATTTGCCATTAAGTCTTTTAAATATCTCTCAGTGTGTATATGTAAGTGTTTCTCTGGATCATTTTAATCTGAGTAGGATTGTTAGGACAATCTTAAGCACACAGTGAACATTATATGACTTTATATGATTGGTTGAATTTTGAAACACTTGAGTACTTTACTGATGCCCATTATCTGGACCACCTGCAATGTATGGAAGTTTCAGGGGCTCACTGTTGTTCTTGCCAATACTTAGTATCCCTGCTTGTTTGTTTTGCCTATTTTTGTATATTTTTTTCTAAATGATTATCCAAATTCTTCACATTTCCTTGGTAGTACTAATAAAAGGTGAATAATATTTATTGCAACTATTGCTCCAGTTCATGGCTTTCCTTTCCATTGTTACTCTAATTTTTACTTGATGTCTTTTCATCTTTTCATGATTATGGTATCATTTTTTTTTTTAAGACAGGGTCTCGCTATGTAGTTCAAAGTATCCTAGAACTCACTATGGAGACCCTGCTGACTTTGAACTTGCAGTGATTCTACTGCCTGCACCACCCAAGTGCTGCGATTACAGGCACGCATCACCACTCACAGCATTATATTAATTTTAAAGTAGCTAAATTCATTAGAGTAATGCTTTACTTTATGTTTCATTATCAATGTCTAATTAGTATTTTTATGTTATGATAATAAATATAACTGCAAATATTAACTTTTTTTTTTTTTTTTTGGTACTGGGAATAAAACTCAGGATTTTGCGCTTGCCAGGCAGGCACGGCGCCAGTGAGCTAAATCTCCAACCCTACTTTCTTAATTTTAGGAATTTCAGGAATCTACCCCATCTATGTATGTATGTATGTATCTATCTATGTATGTATCATCTATCTGTACAGATAATCAATTACTTGTCTATTCTTTCCTATGGATCTGAAATAACAAATTAGTCAACTACAATTTCCTACATATAACTATAAAGAGATACACATGAGTCTTTTACTGGGGTCCTTTTGTTGAGATCATTTCATATTTCAGTTCTTGGGCAAATAACAAAATTACTAACTGTGTAATAATAATGAACATCAAGTAAGCAAATCTTTCCATTTCTGATACTTCAAGGAATTCCTTGGCTATTTTATTTCTTTCTCTTCCATACAAATTTTAGAAGCATTGTATCCATTGTCCTCACCTACCAAATAGTGTATTGATAATTAAATTAAAATATAGCTGACAACACCCAAAAATCAATAGCCTTCTCATACACAAATAACAGACCCACTGAAAGAGAAAATAGGAAAACAATTCCTTTCACAATAGCATCCAAAAAGTGAAGTGTCTAGGAATCAACCTAACAAAAGAAGGAAAAGATCTCTGCACTGAAAACTACAGCACTCTGAAAAAAGAGACAGAAGAGGATATAAGAAAATGGAAAGATATCCCCTGCTCTTGGGTAGGAAGAATCAACATAGTGAAAATGGCCATACTACCGAAACTGCTATACTGATTCAATTCAATGTCAACTGAAATTCCAACACTATATTTCATAGAACTAGAAAAAATAATACAAAAATTAATTTGGAACCATAAGAGACCTAGAGTAGCAAAAGCCATCCTAGGCAACAGAGAAATGGCAGCAGGTATAACAATTCCCCAATTTGAAACTATACTACAAGGCCACTGTGATAAAAACAGCATAGTACTGGCAAAGAAACAGACCTGAGGATCAGTAGAACAGACTAGAAGACACAAAAACAAATGCAGATGCACTCAGCTGCCTCATCTTTGACAAAGGAGCTGACCACCCCCACTAGAGGAAAGATAGCCTCTTTAATATACGGTGTTCTAAAAACTGGATCTCAACCCGTCAAAGATTAAAACTAGAACCTTATCCTTCACCATGCACTAAATTAAAATCCAAGTAGATTAAAGATCTAAATATTAAAACAGAAACACTAAACTTGCTGGAAGACAAGTAATGCAGAACTCTTGAAAACATTGGCATAGGAAAAGACTTTATGAAAAAATCCTCAGTAGCACGGGAACTAGCACAAAGAATCAGCAACTGGGATCTCATCTTATTAAAAAGCTTCTGCACTGCAAACTATCAACAGAACTAAGAGACAACCTACAATGTGGGGAAAAAAAATTTACCAGTTGCTCCTCAGACAATGGACTATTATCTAGAATATATAAAGAACTCAAAATAATCATACCCCCTTCAAATATAAAGACACAATGCAAAAATGGGCATCTGAAATGAACAGACATTTCTCAGATAAAGAAGTAAAAGCAGCAAGTAAATATATGAACAAGTGTTTCACATCACTGGTCATTCGACAGATGCAGATGGAAACAACTCTGAGATTCCACCTCACCCCACGAAGAATGGCTGCTATCAAGAAATCAACCAATAACAAACGGTGGCGGGGTTCTGGGAAGAAAGGAACCCTTTTCCATTGTTGGTGGGCATGCAGACTGGTACAACCACTATGGAAATCAATATGGAGATATCTCAAAGAGCTGAGACTAGAGGTTCCTTTTGATGCAGCTATCCCTCTGCTGGGTATCTTTCCAAAAGAATTAAAAGAATCATATCACAGGGATATATGCACACCTATATTTATAGTGGCACAGTTTGTAATAGCTAAAACTTGGAAACAGCCCATCTGCCCATCAGTTGGAGACTGGATAAAGAAGATGTGGTTTTTCTATAAAATGGAATACTACTCAGACATAAAGAGTGAGAAATTAGATTCATTCATAGGAAAATGGATACATATCGAGGATATACTTCTAAGTGAAAGAAATAAGTCACATGTGTAAATACCGAATAGTTTCTCTGATGTGAAAAACTATAATAGTACATAAGATCCTAATGAGATAATTGACATTGTGAAATAGAAAGAATGGGGCTAAAGGTGTAGGGAAAGTGGGAAGGGTTGGGGAAAAGTTATAAGAAAAAAAATAGGAGAAATTGAAAAAATGGAAACAAAGTGTTTTAACCAGGGAGGGGAGGAGGGGGTGAAGGGAGGGCAGGGGTAAGGGGAAAAAATGAGAACCAAGACCTGTCATGTAAAGGTACAAGATCCCAATAATGAATGTAACTGTTCTGTATGCCTAAAATGTACCAATAAACTCAATTAAAAAATAAAATAAAATAAATTATAGTTGAATCTATAGGTTAATTTAGGAAAGATGAAATGTTTTGACTATTAAGACTTTAATTATTTAAACACATATCTTCCTCAATATAGCCTTTTAATATATTTTACGTAAATATATAGTAGTCTCATTAAGATTTCATACATACTTAGATCATTCATAGTTCACCTGTAGTTTTTTACCTGTAGTTTTAATACAACTGAAATCATATCTTTGAAATTTCATTTTATATGTTTATAATTGATGTACAGAAATGTGATTTAATTTAGTATATTGTTTTTGTACCCAAAAAATATTCACTTTGGTTCATTAACTATAGTTTTTGTGGGTTTTCTCCATACTCTTCAGGTCATCTAGATATTAACATGTATTTCATCTTTTCATTTTTGTAGATTTTTTTCTTCTGCTTATCTTATTGGATTGGCTTGGATGTTCTGTACAATATGTAATAGGATATTTGTAGACTTCATCATATTTTTACTGATTTTGAAGAAAATGTTTTCAAAATTTAAAGTAATTATTGTGATTTTTAGTAGTTTTAATAACTACCCTTTTATAGTATAGATTCTTTCCTCTACATAAATTGCTGGGAAATTTTTCTATTTTTGTTTAATAAAGCATATGACCTTCAACAAAGTTGTGATTTTTAGCTCTTTGTTTTTTCTCATTGGTGTATTGCCTGTGATAGGAAAAGTGACTGATAAGTGAACAGAGATATCAATTGTTGAACTGGATGTTGAATTGTACTCTCTTTTCCTACATTTATTCTGGCAATCGTGTGACTGTTCACATTAATTGACTAATGTACTGGATTTCATGAGTGCATTTCCTAAGTGAAACCAGACTGGCATTTCTAAATTTTTCCAGAAAAATGAGGAGTAAGAGGTATGTGAAACATTGCTGGGCCAAAAAAACTGTAGGAATGTTTATTGTTTTAAACAAAGGTGTGTGACATTAAGGTGAAATTATGCACAGCGTGATATTATTATATTTCTTTACTTTTACCTTGGTATTCATAGCAGAAAGGCAGGAAGATCAGACAACCTATTGCTGCCAACAACAGTTTTTAAATTCCTCTAAAGATTGAGATTTCAACTCAATGTGTGAAAAGATGGGTTTGTGGGATAAAGCAAATAATGGCAATAATTAACATCAGTGCACTGAGTCTGTGGAAAAGTCAGTGATAAAAATTAGCTTACTAGGGAGTTACATTAAATCACTTTCAAGATGTAGTCCTCATTTCAGCATACTGGCCCATTGGAATAAAATTCTGTGCTAGAAAAGTTATAAATCTTAAATTTATTCTGCTCTATTAATTTTTTTTTTTTTTGCTGTAAACCTTTTTCTTTCCATATTAAGGTTGTAAACATTCTTTCTGCTGCAGGCCTAAGAGATAGTCTTCTACATGCTACCCACTGATTCCCATGTCAGCGTTTCTTAGGACATTTACAGAATTATTTTCCCAGAAAATGAAATCTAGACTCTTATTACTGCTTACCGACTGCTTTTAGTGTAGTAATAATTTACAGAAATAGGAAATCTAAATTCTATGGGTAAAGGGGGAGTTATTGGTAGAATATTTTGGGGCCACTTTGATGTTGATTTCATTTATATGAAATACTAATGTTTAATTTTGATTCCATCTAATACATCTCGTTCCTATTTGGGGAACTATAGTGATGTTCTCTGCTGACTCATTGCAGATTCATTATCAGTCTTATGTTTTTATTTCACAGTAGCACTGGTTAATCACAGAAGAAAGAATAAAACCAGACTACTCATTATATTGCTTTTTCCTAAATGCCATATAAAGCTAACCTGTGGCAGATGTGAGTCATCCTAGTCTAATTTCTTTGGTCCTAACTGAAATTCATGAAGTAACTGTTACTTTTTGAAAAAAAAAATGCTGTATAGATATAAGAATGGACAATGCTAGCTCTGCATAAAATATCAAATTAGGAGATATAGTACCTTTACCCACTCACCATTTGTATGATGCCTTGTGTTCTGTTCATGTCAAATCCCTGGGTTTCCTATACTGTCCTAGTCTGGAGCTAGTTCTGCTATACCATAAAACTTCAGTTTATATCCTTTATTCATGCATGGGTATGAGTGATTGTCTTTGGTACATTTTTTTTGGAGCTATTTATATTCAACCAAAGCCATGGTATGTATCTCTAACACTTCCTCTTTTCATTACAATGTTGATATTTGTGCAAAGTCTATTCCAAGGCACATTGAACTTGCTATACTCCTTGGTTACCACTGAGGAGTGTTGGGGAGGTGATATGCAGAAACAGACAATATTCTGTAAAAGTATTTCAAGCTGAACCAAAACGACAAGGATATTCCTGAGGTTTCTTCTTTGGAAGGAGTGAATACTGATGATGTGGGGTCTTTGCAATATTGTGCTGTCAGCTTTATTTGGCATAATATCAAATGCAATTTAGTTGTCCCCAATTTGGACAACATTATTTATGTAAAACTTCTGTTACATTCACAATCAGCTATTTCTCCCTGAACAGTATTTCCAAAAATGACTTATAGAACACGTAGTTGGCTCTGAAATATTGATTAGAAATAAGGAATGCTAATTGACTCTTTTATTTTTTTCTTTGAAAATTTTCACACCTAAAATACCTTGTTCAAGATTTCATCACAACTTCCAGTGACAGGCCGGGCATGGTGGCTCACACCTGTAATCCCAGCACTCGGCAGGCTGAGGCAGGAGGATCAATGTGAGTTCGAGACCAGCCTGGGCTACATAGTGAATTCTAGGTCAGCCTCAACTATACAGTGAGACCCTATCTCAAAAAACCAAAAAACCAAAAAACCAAAAAAAACAAAAAACAAAAACAAAAACAATACCAAAAACTTCCAGTGACACTAGCCAGAGTGTAGAAAATGAATTTAAAATTTCTGTGTGAATTGTATTTGTATTTGTCACCCATGCTGCACAATAAGAAGTGTCTGAGGCTTCGTTCACACTTTATAAAGTGATATAATCAGGTACTTATATCTGTCATGGATCCAGAAAAGGCACAGGCCAGATCCTGTGTCAGGCCACTCCTGGCTTTTAATTATCTGATGGAATTAGAAATTTGTGATGTGTGAGGATCATGCATGGCTTTTGCTCACTACAAACAATTCCAATGCTTTTGAAGCAAATTATTTTCCTTATTTAGATTTTTTTTTTTTTACTTGAATAGTTTTCCTTGACCACAAAGTTGAATGACTTATTCTGACTGGGTAATGGAGAAGTGCTCTTAAAGATTAAGGTGTAGAAGCAGGGCGAGAGGCTCAACTTGTTTTACACTTATTTAAGCTGACAAAATCACAGACTGGCAGTTTAAAACAAAATATTACTTGTTATACTTCGGAATAGCAGTGCTATTCTTTGTAATTTTAAAGAACTTATCTACTAAATATTTTGCATATGTATTCTGCATAATGACTACCCAAAGTACAGAACTAGTAGTATTCTTACTTCATGAAGTTTGAAACTTGACACACCGTAAATCAAAATATAGTGAAGAATCCATTCTATTTTAAAACTATGACATTTCTGTTCTACATCTTTATATAGGGACTCAGAATAAAACTGTCCACAAATAAAAACTGTAGACACTAAAAATAAACACTTATTTTAAAATCTAAAGTGTAAGTTTTATTTCTTATTGAGATTTGGGGGATTTTTTTTGTTCTCTAAATAAAAACAAAAATGTTTTTTCCTATCATGTAAATAATAAGCTTGCCTGAAAAACTTGGTCTTGGGATTCTTCCAAACATTCTTTCTAAAAAATAGCATGATGTTAATATTCTACAAGAACATAATTTTTTTTATGTCTTTTACATACAGTCAGTGCAGCATGATAGGGGTCTCTGCCTAAAGGATCAGAATCTTATATTTCATTTATATCTCTTTCAGGCTTTGAGCCCATTTCATTTTTATTTGGCAAATGTGTCTTCTTGAATGTGACCAGAGTAGAAATCTCTGAAAGCTTCTGAAGACCAGTGTTTGTCACTTTCTTAGTAAATTAATTTCTTTGGGTTGTTCTGTGTTTTTGGAACACAGGTTGAGGTAGTGCTGTTTTAACAATTGCTCAAATATCTCAGGTTTAAATGCCTTCCCAAAACTTCCTTACTTTCATAGCTGATAACGTTTCCACCATTTTCTTGATGTCTGTTGGGTCAACTCAGCCAAATGCATTACTGTTTATAAATGTAAATTTAGTGGTACATATCTCACATTGTAGGTTTTAGTCCTTTCTGATTTTTCCATGAAGATTATCTTCTACCTCTAACTAAATTCGTATGTCTTGGGTGTTCTGTAAACCCTAAGGCTTAATTTAGTACCATTATATTATAAGGTACCGGGGTAGTATTTACTGGTTAATTAAATTGGAGTCACTGAGGAAAGTTCCATGCAAGGGAGAAGTTTGGTCTCCAGGATCTACCACTTAGCTCCAGTTTGACCAAGAGCAGAAAACTTATTTGATATTTTACACCAATTATTGTCACTTCTTGATAAATTATTATGTTCAAAGAATTTAGAGACTGTGTCACGGTTCAGTAAGCAATGCCATTATTGGTATTTTTTTCCTACACAGAGAAAGTGAGATTAGCATAATGAATCACATGCATGGGTAGCTTATTACTATATCTTATGTGTTTTTAAAAATTTTACCCTAATTTTTCTTTAGGAGAATCACAATTATTAATTTAATGAATTAATTAAAAAACAATTCTAAGCAAATTATTTCTGAGCAAGTCATCAATGTTAAATCTACATAATTACTTTTAAAATGCATAGATTTCTTATTACCAATAATGCCAATAATTATAGCCAAATACAACTAAAATAAAGTTGTGCATTTGTAGTTTAAATATTGATATCAGTTCTTTCCTTTTATTCATGAAAATGATAATACAATTGCTTTTAAGATATCAAGCAAAGGAAATCATCTTTTGTATTCATGTTTTTTTCTTTAATTGAACCAATTATTGAGGTGTTTCTTACATGTGTGGATTAGAACATTTGTAGTCATTAATTGTTAGGAGCTAATGTCACATACCTTGGCATCAACTTAGTTTGGGTGGAGAACGGTAACACACATGCTACCCTCTTTCTCTATCATCCCTGCTTGCACTTCCTTTGGGAAATTATTGTTTTGCTTAATATGGATTAAAATGTCCTAAGTAATCATACAAATCTTGTAGTAACCACGACAACTTATGTATTCCCGAAATTAGTAATCCAAGTACCAGCATTTTATTCGTGATAAATTCTATTTTTCTTTTATATCCTATACCTCCTTCTCCACTATTTGTGACATCAAGCAGAACATAGACCACAACTTACAGTTTATTTCATTGTAATCATTGTCAAATGGATGAGAAATTATTTTTCGTATATATCCCTGAGAAAAACAGAGAAGTCTCATTCATTTTTTTAATTCCTAGCATCTGTCATAGTGCCTGGCATATAAAAGGTTTTGTCTTTGTGGTTATAGAATAATGTTTGCAACCAAAGTAATGTGAAAGACACAAATAAGTAATAAATTTTTATATCATTGAAACAATTTTATTTCAAAAGTCAATCTTTTTATATTAGGAGCTATACCAATACTCTATAAACCAGCATTTTCAATTTTACAATGATAGTAAAATCTTTACAACCACAGAACTACTTTGGATTACTAGAATACCTTTTTTTTTTTTTATAAAGCCCCAAGTGCTTTATAGCAAATGATATAGCACTCTAATTATCTTGTTTTGAGGGACAAATAATTTACTGACAATTCCATACAGCTCATTATCATCTGGCACAAAGCATTATAGTGAAGACGATCTGGGAGACTACATAGAAGAACCACATCTTCTAACAAAGGTTTTAACCCTGTGATTGGAATTTGGGTGCGAGTCATTCTGACTTTGCCACGTAGGCTTCAGCCAGACTTGCTTCTCCAACAAGCCAATTGTGGGGTCAGCTTTTTACACCTTGTGTTGCCTGCTGCCTGTTTTTGGGCATAGTGAATGGGGCGGTCTCCCACAGCGGCACTTTTCACTTATGACACTTCTATTTGTTTCTTTCCATTTCTCTGTTGTTGTTGAAATAATTCTGATGCTAATGTACAGCTTTTTCTATTATAGCTATTTTAAATTCCTTGTAAGAAATTTCGAAGATCTGTGCCTTATTTGAATCTCATTTTATTCATGGGTTTTTCCCTTGGCAATGAGATTTTTTTCTAGTTTTTCTTTTTCTCTTCTTTCTCCTACTTCATTCTTCTTCACTATCTCCTCTTCCTCCTCCTCCTCCTTCCTATTTTTCTTCTGCACTCAGGATTAAACCTCAGGCCTTCACACTGAGCCTCTTTTCCAACTTCTTTTCATTTTTAAATTTAAGACAAGGTCTCACTAAATTGATAAATTGCCTAGATTTGCAATTCTCCTGCCTCAGCCTCCCAGAGGGTTGGCATTACAGCTTTATGACACCATGCCTGGCTTCTTTTTTTTATGAAAAGCAGATTCCTTGTGTATGACAATCAAGATGAATGTATATAGATTTTATTCCTGGAAATGAGAACATAATTTCTACTACTAGTGTTCACTGAAGATGTGTATAGTAATCTAGTAGGAAGTTGGGCTGAGTTTGAGTACTTTGTCTGTGATTATCTTCCACACCACAACCTCTAGTGACTTTATAATATCTCAGTGGCATAAGACTGTTTTTCTTACTTCATCCTTGGCTTTAGTCCTTCCTGTTGCATTCCACCTCTAAGAAGATCCGTCTTCATGGGACGGAAGCTCTTCTGTTCCTATTCCACGTTCACTCTATTACCACGTTCACATGTGGCAGCTTCGTGGGGAAGGGGAGCGTGGAGGTGCTTTCACAATTTCTGTGACCCCCCATACACCCACATTTTAACTCTTGCCCCTGGCTCTCAGACTGTGACTGTCCCTGGGTTTCTATACATCTTTAGGGAGTCCTGGCCTGGAACATACTCTGCTTTCTCCACAAAGAGTAATGGGTCTGTCTGTCCATTTCTCACCGCTGAAATGGGCTTGAAGTCAATGCCTCGATGGTGCCAGTGTTTGTTCTTCTCCCGTAGATTGAAACTCTTGTTTTACAAGGCTGATATAAACCGAGGTCCAGAAGAAAATACTGTAACTTCTGGTATTGAGTATTTCTCCATGCTTTCAGACTTTTACTAAAAAGTGCCCTTCCTCAAATTTCCTGCTCTCT
>NW_022900914.1:30302977-30319280 GCF_012274545.1 Fukomys damarensis | reverse complement strand
ATTTATTTATTTATTTTTTTTTGTATGCGAAAGTCCGTGGGGTCTGTGGGAGAAAAAAACCTGAAAGACATATGCCCTCCTACATCTGTGGTCCTCCTTGCGGAATGCTTCTTAGTCTATTGGCAGTTTCTGCCATTTTCTCATTAACTTTTTAGTCAACTCCCACTTGCGCCCGTTTGTATCTTTCCAAGGAAGACAATTGTTTGTGTTTGATTTCTCCTGCAGATTCATTTTTCCTTTTTGGATTTTAAACTAATTTGGTCATTCTGAGGCATCAAGTTCCAGTGGACTAAAAAAAAAAAAAAAAAAAAAATCATGGACTTGTACTTTTGCCAGATTTTTCTGTTTTTACAGAGAGGTTTTTCATTGCCTTGTACTTCCAGAAGGAAACTAAAAGTACCTATCTTTGTTATAAATAGTATCTGAAACAGCTAAGTAGTAGGTTCAAAAATTCAATGTGTAGATGTCTGAGTCTAGTACAAAAAATAATTGGCAAGTTTTGGGTTATATAAACAGAATAGGAAAGGGAGCAGCAGGACAAAATAAATTATAAGTAATCCTAAAACTCAACAGACTGTACTTTTCAAAAATTTATGCAAGTAGTACAAAATGTACCACTATAAATTCAATGAGATAAAATAAATTCCTTGATTAAAACACAAACACAGCATGGGTTCAGAGGAATTACATAAATTTACACCAAAAACATGAATTATACAAATGTTATCTTGCAAAAAATTTCTGAAGAATCTTTAAAAATATCACAAGAATTTATCTACACCTAGACATTAAAATATAATAGTACATAAGACCCTAGTGAGATAACTGACAATGTGAAAGAAGAAGAGAAGGGCTAAAGGTGTAGGAAAGTGGGAAGAGAAGGGGAAACGTAATAAAGGAAAAGAAAAAAAAACAGGAGAAAATAAAAAAATGGAAATAAAGTATTTGTAAATGGGGAGGGGAGGAGGGGGTGAAGGGAGGGCAGGGGTAAGGGTAAAAAATGAGAACCAAAACCTGTCATGTAAAGGTGCAGGATCCCAATGATGAATGTAACTGCACTGTAGACCTAAAATGTACCAATAAACTCAGTTTTTTAAATAAGTGCATACCCAGGAATAGGAAGTTGCTTGTAGTTAATGCCAGATTAACTGCCTTGGGGACAGGGCTTTTCGGAAGATACTATGTAGACATAATCTCAGTTAAACCTACTGCAGATTAGATGGATTTATTGAAGGGCTGAAATTTCTTAAGATATTTATATAAAAATGACTCATGATTCCACTTTACCACTTTCTGCCTCTTTTTATAAATAAATATGCATCCCTATGAACACGGCTCCCTCCTTTACGTTGTTTTCTTAAGTATAATGCAATTCTGACTGACATAGAAAATTTGTACTAAGTGGGGTAATTGTCATCATCATACCTGATTATGTGGTTTGGAAGCCTTTAGAACAGGTTCATATAAGGAATTTGGAAAGGTTTGGAGAAGCAGTTTAAGGAAAACCTAAAATGTTAAGCAGATCTTAGTGCAAACTCCTGGTCTGAACTTAAAAGGTCAGAATGTTAGCAGGAATGCAAATAGTACAGGCTTGCTCTAAAAGTTTGGATGAGAGTAAAAACTGTGGAGAATTGGACTGAAGGCCATTTGTGGATTCTCAGCCACTGTCCACCAGAGGAAGGGGTATATGAGGGAAGATCGGAGGGAGTGTGGGGAAGGGTAGGTTCCTGGATATGGGTGAGGAAACAAAGCAGATATGAAGACTCAGTCTGAAGGAGAAACCCACCAGATGGGCACCAGTATCAGGGGGTGGTTAAAAAGGGAATCAGGGTTCCCTCTGAATCATAAAACCGCTTACTCCTGGGTCTAGTGAGTATAAAATCTTATCTAATATTCCCAGGGAAGGAATACTGCTGCCTTGGATAGGCTTCTAATATATTCTCCCTCCCCTCTGGAAAAGGTAATGGCAAGATAGCCTCAGATTTAGGGACCCAGTGAAAGAGAAAGCCAGAGAATAACCTTAAGGAAAGAGACTGACCTACTACCTACAGGCTGCAGAATAAGTGAGGGGCAAGGACACAGCACTGGTTAGGGAGCTGGCCACTGGGAGAGCCATGACTCAGGGAGCCAGACTGCAGCCAGCAATACCCAGGGGAGAAAAGTGCCTTCAGTAGTCCCAGGGTGGACACTGATCACTGTTTCCTAAGCCCTGGAAGTTTTGTTCCCATGAGTTAACCTGCCCACCCCTGACTTCATTGCCCACACAGAGCACCCCATCACCAACCAAGGCCTGGTAGATATCACAAGTGCTGGGCACCACAGAGTTCACGGGAAGGAAAGTGATGTTTGTGATACGGGAAGAGGGAGATGTGGGAGGAGACTCAGAAAGACAGGTGTTTTAGCCAGAGAGTGATCCTGCATGATCAAGCGGAGCCTCATTTAAAAAGAGAGAGAACTGAGATAGATTATGTGCATGTATCAACTCCACATGAGGAATTTGATCATTATGTACTACCAATGTGTAGAAATAAAAATTGATGAAAAAAAAAGAAATGAGCACAGACCTGAAAGAATTATCACAAATAGAGGAGAGCAGAGACTGGGAAAGTCATTTTAGCATTCAATAAAAGTCCTGGTATTGATCCAGCAGCACTACATCCTTCCCAACTCTAACTCAACTGAAAACGTCTATCAGAAGAAAACCGAACAGCTCTGGCTAGCCATGCCCACAGAAGCAAAACTGAAATTAGGCAGAGTGTGGCCTACAGAGGGATCCAAGCTGAGAGGTCCATCCAGGCCCCCAGCTTCTCCACTCACTGGCAGGCAGCAGAACAAATTACAGGAGGGGACCGGCTCAGGGAGTTGCAAGAGTGGACTGAGAAGGGAAAGAGGAAAGAAAGTTTGTGGACACAGTGACACTCTGGAGTCCAGAGTTCCAAGAGAGAACCAGACACAGGAATCTGTCTAGATTACCTCTTAAAGTCAAAATTTCTCCTTTTGTGAGCATGAGGGAAAGAGCTCATGTGTTCAATTAAGACTATAGCATAAGGACCATTTACTTTTTTTCTTGTAACTTTGTGGGTTTTAAATTTTTCTCTTTCTTTCTCTTTCTCATTGCTTTCTCTCTTTTCATATATATATATATATATATATATATAGATAGATAGATAGATAGATAGATATAGATATAGCTATAGATGTAGATAGATAGAGAGTGTGTTTATAGTGCATATAGTATATATGTGTATAATATACATTATATATACACTTAATACATGTAAGAAGGAGAATAAAAAATAACCGATGCTTTACTCTAAATAGTACTTTTCACGGGTAAGTCAGAGTAATTCTCACCAGAATTTCATATAGAGGATTCAGTCACAAGCCTACTATCAGCATATCATCTTTACAACTTTCCTCGTTCGTCAATTACACTTCCCTTCCTCTGTGTCCTTCCTTTAGCTCTCAAAAAAGTATTTAAAATGTCCCCTCCAACTGCCCTCTACTGAAGTTATAAAAATAATTTCAAAAAAGTTTGATCTCTTTTTCTTTTGTTTTTTTGGTCTCAATTTTCTTTCTTCTCTTCTTTCTCTTCTACCCATGTACTTTTTCTTCATTATTTTTGCTTCCCTCACCCTCTACATCCCACCCAATTTATCAGTATACACTATGGATCATTGTAAAAGGGTCAAAATTTTAAAACCAGTTTTATTATGTTATTTACATATAGTTGACTCTGCAGATATGGATGTAACTGGCAGGGATTCTCTCATTTAGCACAGTTACTGGCTCTGACTCTATTAGATTAAATGGGTTGAAAAGATACATGAATACAAAACATACCACCAAAGCCAACATCACAGCATTGGAAAACACACACTAACTAAAAAGATGTCAACACTGGGAAAATAATCTTAATTCCGCTGTACATGATTCTAAAGCCACAAGACAAAAATCAATGGAATTAAGAGAAAATAAGGTAACAGGATATTTTTCAAAATTTCTAACTTCTCAAAAGCTGACACCATGGATGCAGATAGGGAGGAATCAAAAAACTAATGACTGGAGTGTTTAAAGGAATAAAAGAAAAAAAAAGCAAGCAAGGAAAAACAATACAAAAAAAATCAGTAAGATGGCCAACAAGTCCAACAATGATACAAATAAATATATGAGGGGCTTAATTGACAAAATGATTAATAAGCTTAAAGAAAACCCAAATAAAAACTAGTTGAACTAACAAAGATGATATTCCACATGTTGGCATTTGCAAAAAGAAAAAAGAAAGAAAGAATGACCATTTTAAAAGAACTAGAGAACATAAAATGATATCAAACAGAAAATATCTTTTTGAAATATGGGCAGGAGAAACTGTCAATGCAAGGACAGACTGACAAAATTAGAGGGTAAGGTAGATGGAAGAGACCATATATTCAATGATTCCTTAAAACAAAAAAGAGACCATGAAAACTGGAGACAAAAGCTACTAGGTGATTCAAAGAAAATTAATCTAAGAATTATAACAATTGCTGAAAAATTAGACAGAATAAAGGCCATATCCAGTTTATTTACAAATATCATAGCAGAAAATTTTCCAAGTTTAGTGAAAAAATTAAACTTCTAAGTAAAGGATGTATTCAGAACCTCCAAAAACCACAATCAGAAAAGAACAACTCCACGACACATCATAGTGAGAAGATGTAGCACAGTATTGGCACAGAGACTTATTGATGAATAGGATAGGATAGTACACGGTAGGGCAGGGTAGGGTAGGGAAGGACAGATGATATGGAAACAAAGCATAGGACTTTCAGATGTCTGATTTTCAATAAGATGGCCCATACAATTCACTGGGTAAAAGATAGACATTTCAAGAAATGGTTGGAAAAACTGATTATCCACATACAGAAGAGTGAAATTTGTTCCATATCTCTTATCCCCAAATAAAAAAAATGGATGAAAAATTTATATATGAAGATAGAAATACTAATATTCTTGGAGGAAAATAACTGGCCAAATGCTTGGAGATACAGGCATAGGCAAGGGCTTCCTGAACAGGATTCCAGTTGCACAAGAAATTAAAACCAAAAATTGGCAAATGGTATTTTATCAAAATAAAAGCTTTTGGGCAGCAAAAGAAACAACCAACATAGAGAAGAAACAGCTGATTAAATGAAAAGAAAAAATTACCAGCTATTCCTCAGACAGAAGACTAATACCTAGATTATATAAAGAATTCAGAAAATGCAGACCTCCAAAAATATAGGACACAAATTAAAATAAGTATTTGAAATTAATAGACACTTCCCAGAAGAAAATAAACACCAATGGCCAAAAAATACTTGAACAAGTATTCAGCATCTTCGTCCGCTAGAGAAATGTAAATCAAGCGCTAAGAATTCACTTTATTTCAGTAAGAATGACTAACATCAAGGACTAAAAACAACAAATGTCAGCAAGTACTGCATGTAGAGAAAAAAGAACCAGCTTATATTTTTTGTGGGAATGTAAGCTAGTACAACCTCTTTGGCAAAGTGTGGTGATTCTTTAAAACAACAACAAAAAATAAGCCCCTAAAAATAGAAATTCCTTTTGAGCCAGTCACACCTCTACTGGATATCTTCCTGAAGAGCAAAAATTATCCTACCACATAATGTTTGATTTCCAATGTTAATAGCAGCAAAACTCACAACAACTAAATCAAGAAAGTGGCATGTATTTTCATCACAGATGAATGTATAAAGAAATGTGTTAAATATTGTAGGAACCAGCCTATGAGCTTGAACCTGACCAAGGGGTGACAAGAATGAAAAATAAGAAACACAGAAACAGGTTCAAATTTGGAGGGCCAGGGGGCTCATGTCTCCTTTGCACATAGGGCCCCAAATGACTGGTGCACCTTGGCTTTATTCACTCAGAGGAGGGTACAAGCAATTCATCTGTCTCTCACCCTCCAAGGCACTTGTCCATGTAAACAACTTATCCTCAAGTATTTTAACTTTTCCCCACACTGTGCCAGCAGGCTAGCATGCCCTCTTTTTTCTCAGTGCTCACCAAGGAGGCCATTTAGGTCTCTTTCTTCCTGTCTGGTCTCACACAATATATAATCATAGTTGAGTGCTATTCAGCCACAAGGAAGGAAAGACTTGAGTTTTTTTTTTTTTTTTTTTAGGAAAATGGATGACTCGAGATGATAAAACTAAGTGAAATAAGTCAGAAACAAAAAGTTAAATGTCACACGCATTCTCTAATATGAAAGATTCAAAATATAAATAAAGAGAAAATATAAGAGCCACGCTAAGAAATAGAGACAGACTCTGTAGACACGGGAGGGGGTGTGTTGAAAGTGTGTGTGTGGGAGCAGCAGTAGCAAAAATCATCAAAGGTGTATCAAATTCCCAAGCTGCACATAACCACCATGTATCACAAACATATAAAAATAAAATTTTGAAAAATAAAAGGGATAAATATCAGAAATTTTATGTATTAAAAACAAAGTTAATTTCTGTGACATTCTGATAAAAATTTATTTACATTGTGTCCATCTTTGTAGGAGGCTGAGTTCAAGATGATGACCTAGTTAATCAGGCACCCAAAATCTCAACACAGCATAGCACTCAGGCTATGGTATAGGTATTGGTGACTTCTTTTAGGCAGCTATAATTTAAGAGTGAAGAGCTGAAAGCTTAGGGAGAAGATTTTAAAATCTTGTTCTTTGGCCAGAAAAGTACATGTATGTGGCCAAACTGGGTGCAGCTGCTGAAAAGATTAGCACCATTTAAAAGAATTCAATTACTTTTCATTGGAATAATAGGAAAGATATCTTAAGAGCATCTCAGTCATTGGCCAGACTAAACTGATTGCAATGTCAAGGGGGTAAAAGTATAAACACCTTTGAAAGACTTTGCTTTTTTTTATACAAGAACACTGGGCAATCCCACTCACACAATGCTACCTTGAAAATTATTTCTTTGGGACTTATTTCACCCTGTTCATCTGTCCAGACACTCAGAGGCTGCTGCTTTCATTGTCCGAGGGGGGCTGGCTACTGCTTCTGTTGCCTTCAGATCTTGTCCTCCTCCATGCGATGCTGGTTTGAGAGGCATGCAGAAAGCAAGTTATGGAATCATTGAAGCTCCCACCACGGTCTAAAAGAAAAATGTGAGAGGCCAGGTGACGTATGATAGAATTGGAATCCCAGTTACTGGCTCCCACAAGGAAGAGGAGCGAAGCCATGAGGGTGAAGCTGACGCTGCAGTGAACACTCTCGTAAGTCAGAAAGGCCAAGGACTTGCAATGTCTTCTGAGGAAGGCTGCAGGCAGTGAGCAGCAGTTCGCCCAATAAAGAGGCCGTATGTACTGCAGCCCACAAAGCCATAGGGATTGGGCGGCCTAATCCCTTTTGGGCTGACGTCCTTGCTACCACATGGCCCAGATGTTGGATGGGAAGATGTTGGATGGGAAGTTTGTTTTACTTTTGCCACATCTCTCCTTTTATGCCCCCGTTCCTCTCTTTTGGAATGAGAAAGTTTACTATATGACCCTGTATCTTGGCAGTACATAATTTGCTTTATTCTCCCAAGGGCTTCAGCTAAGAGTTCACTTGAATCTTGGAGGAGACACTGAACATAGACTTTTGAGTAATGTTGGAAGTGTGAAGATAGTGAAGTTTTTGCGGGCAGTTGGGATGCACTTGTATTGTGAGACCGACATAAACCTTTTGGGATGCAGGGGTGGAATGTTAAAGTTTAAACGTAAAATACACCACAAAATTCAGATGTTGGAAGCTTGGACTTAGTTGGGTATGCTATTGGAGTGTTGTGGAAATGGTAGAAGATGGGGCTCAGTTGCAAGAAGCAGGTCATGCTGGCAATGTCTTTGAAGGCTATATTTTGTCTCTGAGCCTTAGTGCCTCTTTTCTTTCTCTCTGCTGATTGGCTACAGTGAGGTGAGCATCTTCGGTCTTCCTTGCCTGTCTGCCACCATTTCTTCTTCATCTAAGACCCAGCTCAATGGAGCCAGCTGATCACATACTGACTCCTTGAAAATAGTCAAAAGAAATCTTCTCTCCTTTAAACTGTATTTCTCAAGTATTTTAGAAGAAGCACAAAAGAGAAGAAAAGGAAAAAGGAGGAAGAGGAGGAGGAGAGGAACAGAGGGAGAGGGAGGAGAAGAGAAAGGGAGGAAGTAGAAAGAGGGAAAATAATATTATCGTGGGCTGATAAATTACAAATACTTCACTATTCATTTTCTACTATTATTATTATTGTTCTATGAAATTTCATGACTCATGAATGGTTACTATCAACCTAACAAGCTGTGTCAAAATCTGAATGATGACATTTGTGCTTCAAAGCAACATAAAAGGAAAGCAGTGTTCAAAAATTTCAGAAAGTTTAATTTGAAATATTCTAGCAATTTAGTCCATCAAAGATACGCTGTTCGATTTTACTTGTAACTGCAGTTTTTTTTCTTTAAATATGGTTTTATTATATATGATTTTGTAAAATATATTCATTTGCATTAGGGAGTTCAAAAACTTTTTGGATGTTGCCAGGCATGTAGCTCAGTGTCACTGCACCTACATTGCAAGTGTAAAGTTTCGAGTTTGATTTCCATTACTGGGGGAAAAAAAAAACTAAGAACAGAAACATTGTGGGTTCTAGAAAATCACTTTTTCTTCCTAATTTCTGTAATCTATAAATTCTCTTGTTCTCTTGAGGATTGCTAAACTCTGCTTTGTTTTTTTCACAATTTTGTGTTTGTTTTCATCTTCACCTATTTTGTATTTAATCTTCTTTTGCCAGACAGGTCAATTAAAGTCCAACATCTCAGAGTTCACAGAAAGAGAACAGATAACAGAAAGAAATTTCATCACTTTTGCAACAGAGCCAGTGACTGGTTTGGTCTGTAGTAGGAATGTTCTTTTCCTGGGAGTTCTCACTTTAATTTTAATGGTTTATTCATGGAAAAGACTTAAACTTTCAAAAAAATGGCTCATGAGAGACTATACTAATTAGCCCAAAGAACACATTTTATGTTATATAGTTATTTCATCATGTTTGTCTCAATTTCTATATTATTATGTCTTCATAGGCTTAGAAATTATTTTAAGTCCTATTTTTTGAAAACAAAGAACAAAATATCTATTTGTCTCAAATTAAAAAAAAGTATTCATTTTTTAAATTAAAATCATTTTGGTATTGTTTAAATATTTTATACAAAACTTGTCAAATAAGATTTATTATATGCTGTCTGTATAAAAGGTAGTGAATATTTAACACTTAATCATACACTTTTTTTTTTGCACTGGGGATTGAACTCAGGACCTTGCTCTTGCGAGGCAAGTGGTGGAACCACTGAGCTAAATCCCTGTCATTTAACAATACACTTTTTTATTTAAGTGACACATTGCTTTATTGCTTACTCTGTGACATTTGAAATTGTTTCAAATATTTATTCAATTTGCATAATAAATCAGTGAGGTAGACAGTATTACTATCTCATGTCCCACCTAAAAAAATCATTCAATAGAAAAACGTTATTGCTAACATTCAGCTTACATGTACTATTTAAATTCACTGTCTAATTAGAAACTCCTAATTTTATGGCAAATGAAATATTTGAAAAAATCTATTGGTGAGTAACTGGAAATATAAATGTTCACTTCACATTTGGTGAATCTGTCATATTCTTGGGAAATTTTTAGCACATTGTAAGTACTGACTTTTTATTTCTTAATTTAATTGGAATTTGTACCCCAAATTTTATCTGAATAATAAAGGGGAATAATAATAGGATTAGCTTATTGCTACTCAGTAAACAAGAGGTGCTTCTCTTTTATAGAGTGCAAATCTACTACTTAGAGAAAGAAAGAGCACATAATTAACTTTATAAAATGTGTCTTAGATAAGTGTTCCCTAAAACTTGGAAAAACTGATAAATGCTACTAAATATTGTATATATTAAAGATGAAATTGTAATATAATTTCTAAAATATTTAGAAGTGAAGAAAAAAATTCAATTTTTATAGATCTTTTAGATTTTAAAATCCTATTATAGAATTTACAGCTAAATACATATTCAGTAAAAGCAAATTCAGAAAACAAATGCCAAAGTAAACTTGAATAAAGAGTCAGATTACTGAAGATGACCTGGAACAGCTTTATCTCCCTCTCTTTTTCCTCCATTTGCTTGCTCCTTCCTGGCTTCCATGATATTAGCAGCACTGACTTTCAGATGTTCCATCATACCCTTCATGCCTTGGGGTGTGTTGTCTATGAGCTAAAGCCTCCAAAAATGGGGAACCAACATAAATCTTTCCTTCTTTAAATTGCATGGATCAGATATATTGTTCCAGTGATAGGAATGTGACTAAGAAAAACTGTACATGAACAAAAAACTAAGATGAAATTAATAAAAATGAAGAAAAATAGTGATAAATCCACAAAATTCTGATTTCACTAACAAATTATCTTTAATTAAGAAAAACATTGCAGAGGCATTTAAATATTAAAACTGAGGCAAAGTGAGGAAGACTATGTGAAATAGAGATTAGAATTCATGGAATGATATAGTAAACAGATGTATATGCAAATATATTTGAAAATTTAAATGAATTAGAAAATTTATAAAAATGTAATTTCCTTAAATTATTTTAGAAGGAAATTAAATTTAAGATTATTATATATACTTAGAAAATATAAACAACAAAATTTCATACAAATTAATTCACAAGGGTCAGGTAATTTCAAATTTGAGTGAACTTCAAAGAAATTTTAATCTTTCATTAATATGTTATTCCATGTAATTCAAAAATGGAATATTACTCAGCCATAAAGAATGAGAAAATAGATTCATTCATAGGAAAATGGATACATGTTGAAGATATACTCCTTAGTGAAATAAATAAGGTACACATGTGTAAATACTAAATAGTTTCTCTGGTGTGAATAATCTGCAATAATACGGAAAATCCTAATAAGATTACTGACATTTAGAAATGGGAAGAAAGGAGCTAAAGGTGTAGGGAAGGTGGGATGGGTAGGGGAAGGGTAATAAGGGAAAAGAAAAAATGTGAGATAATGAAAAGATGGAAATAAAGTGTCTGTAGATGGGAAAGGGAGGAGGGGGTGAAGGGAGGGCAGGGACAAGGGGAAAAAATGAGAACCAAGACCTGTCATGTAGAGGTACAAGATCCAAACAATGAATGTAACTGTACTGTATCCCTAAAATGTACCAATAAACTCATTTAAAGCTAAAAAAAAAAGAAAGAAAATCATCCTACAGTATTACAAAGGTATTTTTACCACTTTAATAGTAAAATTTGACAAGGTTAGAAAGAAAAAAATCAGAGGTCAATCCTTACAAAGCAGTTCAACAAGGTACTTAGTGAATTTAGAGATCATATAACCAATAAATAATTTCCCTAAGAAAGCAAATGATAATAAGTTTAAAGAAGGCACCAATAAACATTTAGCAGATATAAGAAAGTATTGTAAAACATGAATGTCCAGCACAGTAAAGAATGGGCATCTATAAAAAAGTCCCAAACAGAATTCCAGGAGATCAAAAAATACATTTGAAAGCATGAGTAACAGAAGCAACCAGTGTGAAGACAGTGACAGTTCTAGTGAACCGGACTGAGGTCAATGATAAATTGATAGATACTTTAAAAACAGCAAGAAAGCATGAAAAGTGGATCTAACAGCTCGTAGATTACTCAAAGAGGGGTAATATAAGAGTAATTGGAATTAGTGAAAAATTAGAAGACAGTGCAAGAGGGCGTTTAAAAAAATCTATATATACAAGTAATAGAAAATTTTCCAGACCTGGAAATAGAATTTAATATAAAAATAAGTGAGGATATAGAGCCCTGATAATTGAGATCAGAAGCAAAAATTTACTCCATACAAAATAATAATTAAAATACTAAGAATAAGACACAAGAACAGAATCTACAGGTTGCCAAAGAAAAGCAGCAAATCACCTACAAAGAAAAACCGTCAGAATTACTAGAAACTTCTCAACACAAACCTTACAGGTAAGGACAAGACGGAATGAAGTGTTTCATGTTCTTTAAGAAAAACTTTTCCGACTAGGTTGTTATATTTTGCAAATTTATCTTTAAAAATAAATAAAATAAAATGCTTCCATGATAAAGAAAACCTAAAAAAGATTCATGACTACTAAACCAACACTTTAAAATTCTCAAAAATATTCCTAGAAGGAGAAAATGAGGCTAAAAAGGCCAAAAGATCCAATATCAGGTAGGTCTAACACTCAACTAGAAGGGAAAAAAAGCAAGATAGCACAATGACGGGAATAAGTCAGTATCTATCAATATATATATTGGTTGCAGTTCACAACCACAGCATGGCACAAAAGGAAGTAAGATTACTGAAAGATTACTCAGAGTCAGTGTCCATACTCCAAGACGACCCAGCGGGGCTGCCATTAATGAGAAAGTCTCACAAAAGTCTCTGTGGCTTTTTATAGATAGAACCAGGAAGTAAGGATAAAACAGGAAAAAAAAAAGAAGAGGTGTCTGGGTAGGAAATTAGGAAGGGGACAGGGCATGAACAGGGAAAGTTCATTGTTAAACAACTGATCTTGGGACCAACCTAAACGGTAAATATTGAGTACGGGAAGGACAGTGCAGAGCATTCATTCCTTTGAGGCACTTCTTTAAGGTCCCTAGTCTGTGCAGATCCGTCTCATGCACACCTCTGATCTACACCCCCACACAATGTAAATGGACTCAACTTGTCAATCAAAAGACAGAATAGGAGAGTGGATCAGGAAACGAAATCCTATAGTGGGCAGCATAAGAGAAATCTTTATCTCATGATTAAAACACAGGTTTTTATCTATGCATGATAGAAGCCATTTTTTAACAACCTACTGCTAACATCATATTAAATGGGAAAAACCTGAAAAGTTTCTTTTAAAGTCAAAAACAATAATAAAAAGTGTTCATTGTCACCACTTCTATTCCACACAATCCTTGAATTATTAGCCGCAGCAATCACGCAAGAGAAAGAAATAAAATAAATATATTTAAGAAAAGACAAAATCAAAATATCATTATTTTCAGATGAATGATCCTTCAGTTATAAGACCCAAAAAACTCCATCAAAAGACTCTTAGAATTGATAACCAAATTCAGTAGTGTAACAGGATACAAAATAAACAAAAAAAAGGAATAAGATTCTTAGACACTAAGAATAAAGTCTTTAAAAAGCAATTAGGAAAATAGTAGCATTCACATTAGCATAATAATTAAATACTTAAGCATTAACTAAAGAAGTAAAAGACCTCATAGTGAAAAGTACATCACTAAGAAAAAGAAAATGGAAGAAGACATCAGAAAATGGAAAGCTATGCCCTGCTTCTGGACAGGCAGGAAAAAAATAATCAAAATGGCTATACTTTCAAAACTCATATACAGTTTTAATGCAATACATATCAAAATAGCAATGCCATTTCTCACAGAGCTAGAGAAAACAATCCTAACAATCAGAAGACAGCCACAATAGCAAAAGCAATCCCAGGTCACAAAAGTAAAGTGGGTGGCATCACAATCAAGACTTGAAGTTATAGTACAAGGCTACAGTGATTAAAACAATATGGCACAAAAATAGAGAGGAGAATTAAAGAAAAAGTACAGAAAAAGCAGAATCAACTCCAGCCACATACAGTTATTTAATCTTTTACAAAGGAGCCAAAAACAAGAACTGGAGGAAAGATAGGCTCTTTAATAAATGGTGCTGAGTAAATTGGATATCCACATTCAGAAGACTGAGTGTACACCCACATATCTCACCATGTACTAAAATAAACTAAATTTAAAATGGATCAAAGAATCAAATGTTAAAAAAATGCTTAATCTGCTGGTAGATAAGAGAGGTACAAGTTTAGAAGACATAGGTATAGGCACAGACTTTCTGAAAAGAAAGAATACCAATGGCACAAGAAATAATACTAAGAGTCAGCAAATAAAATCATGTAAAATTTAACTTATGCATTGCAAAGTAAACAACCAGCAGAATGAAGAGATAATTTAAAGAATGAGGAAAATGTTTGCCAGCTATTCCTCAGATAGAAGACTAATACCAACTATATATAGAGAACTAAAACACACACACACACACACACACACACACACACACACACACAAAATAAAAGATTCAATCAAAAAATTGGCATACGTCTCAAAAGAGGAAGTACAAATGGTCAATAATGCCGGAAAAAAGTCTTATCGTGGCTGGCCTTCAGAATTAAAACTATACTGAGATACCATTTTACCCCAGGAAGAATGGCTATCATCAAAATCTTATAAGAAATGCTGGGGAAGATGTGGGGACAACAAAACTCTTTTTACGTTGTTGGTGGGAATATAAACTAATACAACCACTGTGGAAATCAGTATAGAGAGTCCTGAAAATACTAAAAATAACTCCATTGACCCAGAGTGTTAGTTACTTTTCTCTCATCGCTGAGACAAAATACATGACACCCAAAGTTAGAGGAGGAAGGGGTTTATTTGGCTAACTGTTCAGGCCATAGTCAGCTGGTTCCATGGTAGGGTGGTGTGGCAGACACATATTCCACAGGAGAAGTCACATGGCTTGCACAAGATAGCAAAGGCAACAAGGGACCTTAACAGTAACCTTCTGTTCCTTTTATCTGATTCAGACTGCTGGGATTAGGGCTGGGCCAAAGCAGTCACTCACATTTAGTGATCGCTGGCCCTTCAGCCTACCATTACATATTCCAGATTTAGCTACCTTCAAAAGGATGGCATGAAAAAAAGAAAAAAAAAAGGATGGCATGAGGCTTTGGGGGGACACCTATACACAGACAATAACACTCAGCTCTCACCCTTTTAGATAGTGTTGCAAAACAGTTGAAATTATCTTATTATAGGAATACTTGTGTACCATGTTTATAGAAGCACACATTATATATTTATAAAGAGATGAATAAGTAAGGAAAATGTGGTATTTATACACAGTTTAATAGCACCCTGCCATAAAGAAAATAAACTGGGGTCATTTATAGGTAAATTGACTCAACTTGAGAACATAATATTAAAAGAAGTAAGTCAGACACACAAATGCACATATCACAGATTTATATGAGAAACACAAAATATATGTATAAGTAAAGACTGATATAAAAGAGCTAAATAAGAAGTATGAAGTTCATTTATTTCATTTCTACTACTAGTTTATCTTAGATCATTGAAAAGAAAGTCCTGTGTTATTATCTGTTTGTTTCTTTATTGTAAGAATCATTTTGGCTTATGTCTTATGTCTTAAGACTGTCTTAACTCCACTGTCTGCCTTGCAAGCTCAAGGACCCAAGTTAGATCCCCGGTACCAAAAAAAAAAAAAAGACTGTCTTAACTATTGTTATTCTCTCATTATTTTGTTATGAAATATTTTTTCATAAAATAAAAAATTGAAAAACTATAAATCTAATAATGACAGTTATGTAAATATAAGAAAAGCTTAATCAAAAAGCATTAAATATGCACATATATTTAAAAGGTTACTTTTAATATAACTCAACACCTTAAGAGAAATAATCACATGCGCAATAATATCTTGCATCTAATAAATATCCAACATATTAATATTTACATAAAATCCGTATATTATTTAAATAAAAAAAAATCTTCCATTCTTTGACATCAATAACATTAATAAAAGAGTAGATATTTTGTTTTGAAAGTCAGAAAATATGTATTTACTGTTTGTACTATTGTATGAAAATTCTGGACAAAGTAACAATTGAAAGAAAGAGAGAAAAAAAGAAAGAAAGAAAGATTAAGATTAGTTGAAATTGTGATCATCTGTAGAGTAGTAAAATAGAACACAACATAAATGATTAAAATTAAAAGTCTGAAAATATGTATTTACTGTTTGTACTATTGTATGAAAATTCTGGACAAACTAACAATTGAAAGAAAGAGAGAAAAAAAGAAAGAAAGAAAGATTAAGATTAGTTGAAATTGTGATCATCTGTAGAGTAGTAAAATAGAACACAACATAAATGATTAAAATTAAAAGTCTGATTTTTTTTTTAATTTTATTGAGTTTATTGGTACATTTTAGGGATACGGTACAGTTACATTCATTGTTGGGATCATGTACCTTTACATGGCAAGTCTTGATTCTCATTTTTTCCCCTTACCTCTGCCCTCCCTTCACCCCCTCCTCCCCTCCCCATCTACAAACACTTTATTTTCATCTTTTCATTCTCTCACATTTTTTCTTTTCCCTTTTTGTTCTTCCCCTAC
>NW_022900914.1:30285294-30301102 GCF_012274545.1 Fukomys damarensis | reverse complement strand
CCACTATCACCACTTCTCTTCAATATAGTTCTGGAAACATTAGCCACAGCAATTAGACAAGAGAAAGAAATTAAAGCAATAAAGATAGGAAAGGAAGAAGTTAAACTATCATTATTTGCTGATGATATGATACTCTACATTGAAGATCCAAAAAACTCCACCAAAAAACTTCTAGACTTAATTGACAGATTCAGTAAAGTATCTGGATACAAGATGAATACCCAGAAATCAATAGCCTTTCTATACACAAATAACAGACAGACAGAAAGAGAAATAAGGGAAAAAATTCCTTTTACAATAGCATCCAAAAACATGAAGTATCTAGGAATCAATCTAACAAAAGAAACAAAAGATCTCTACACTGAAAACTACAGCACTCTGAAAAAAGAAATCGAAGAAGATATAAAAAAATGGAAAGATATCCCCTGCTCCTGGGTAGGAAGAATCAACATAGTGAAAATGGCCATACTACCAAAACTGCTATATACATTCAATGCAATGCCGATTGAAATTCCAACACTGTATTTCACAGAACTAGAAAAAAGAATCCAAAAATTCATTTGGAACCACAAGAGACCTAGAATAGCAAAAGCCATTATAGGCAACAGTCACATGGCACCAGGTGTAACAATTCCCAATTTGAAGCTATATTACAAAAGTCTGATTTTAAAAACACATGGTTGACTTTCAAGAAAAGCAGATTTTCTATATATCTAAAAATAATAAAGTAAAAATTAATTGCAAAATTTAATAGAGGTTTTATTCATAACAGTAACAAAATTGAAGTAAGGTATAATCATCCATTTAGTGTACATATGTAAATTTCTAAAATCTACGTAGAGAACGGTAATATTTTGATTAACAATGACAAAATACAAAAGGGTTAAGTAAGCATATTTATGATGGGAAGTTCTTATGTGAAATTTTTAAATTCAATAATAATTCTATTGAAAGATAAAGAATAACTATAATAATGACAATTTAAAGAACAAGGATTATGGATTTTTAAAAGAAATTGTGATTACAATAAGAAAAAATATAAAGGTGAAATACAGCAGAGAAATTTTTTTTTTGTACGAGAGATTGAACTAGGGTCCTTACACTTGCAAAGCAGGCAACAGAATCACTGGACTAAATCCCAGGCCCTGTAGCATAGGATATTTTTTTTAAATTTTTTTTTTTTTTGTGCCAGGGATTGAATTTGGGTCCTTCTGCTTGCAAGGCAGGCCACCGAACCACTGAGCTAAATCCCCAGCTCACATAGAATTTTAATAGCCAAAAAGAGAAATAAATGAATAGTTAATGCATCATATGTAGAATGATCACAAATATGGTGAATGTTTAAAGACAACAATCACTGAATTAAAGTTAAATATATTGACATTGATTCGTCTCAGAATACTCCCCCTGGCTTCACATATACTTATCCAATTATTCTTGATGCTTTCTAAAGCAGTTCTGGGAGTCCTTTTTTACCGAGTGTCTTTAGCTGTGCTGTGATGGTTGCATCCATGTCCCTAATCAATCTAAAATGTTTAACTTTCGACTTTGAGAAGACTCAGAAGCTGCATGGGTGCATATCCAGAGCATAGGGTCCTTAAGGAAGCAAAACCATGCTTTCATGAGTCTGCCTTTCTGTTGCATGACACTGGGCAGCAGCATTCATTACATTTTTGGTCACATCGCTAACAGACACCCATTAAAAAAATACTTCCAAAACTGCTTCAGAAAGTGGAAAGAATGAGGGATGTGTGTATTTGTAGTGAGAGGGAATATATTTTAAAGAGAACTAATGGCAATTACTCTTTTAGAGCAGTGTATTTTTAATGTTTAAAATTTAATCACAGCTGGGTGTGGTGGCACACGCCTGTGATCCCAGCACTTGGGAGGCTGAGGTAGGAGGATCGCTGGGAGTTCGAGACCAGCATGGGCTACATAGTGAGTTCCAGGTCAGTCTCAATTACATAGTGAGACTCTGTCCCAAAAAATCAAAAAAAGGGGCTGGGGATTTGACTCCGTGGTTCTGCTGTCTGCCTCACAAGCACAAGGACCCAAGTTTGGTCCCCAGTACCAAAACATAAACAAAAACAAAAACCAAACAAAAGCAAAAACAAAACAAAATAGCCAAAAAATTTAATTATTTTTCTCATCACACCTTATATATGGAACTAGATAGAGTCAAATATATTAGAAAATGATATGTACTGCATAATTGGAATCAATAAGTTTATTATTCAATAGGAGTTGGTCTATACTAAGTATCTTTCATGTATTCCAAATATATTTCTAAATATCTTTCATATATTCAAATTTCTTAAATTGGCTTGTACGTAGGGATTACCATTTCGAGCCTTTTCAGGGGCACATTGGTACAAATTCACCCTAAAAAAAGCCACTTGGAATTTGCAGATCTTTACCTGCATAGGAATAAGGTGAATATTAAAACATAACTAATGTTCTGTTTAAATTAATCAAATTTACCAAGTTTAAAGAATTCTTCCCCATATACCATTTGAACAGATACATGGAGAAATAAATGAATTTTCATATGCTAGTACTAGCAGTACACTTGCATGAAATCAGTTTGTAGAGCAGATTTACTAATCTAAAAAGGAAAGATGGGCATACTCTCCAGTAACCTTCACAGTACTTTGCTAGGCTTGTTTCCAGAAGAAACATTTGCACACATGATGTTACCATATGCTCACTATACAATTGCTTATGCTAATGAAAAAAGAGAAAGAAATAGTATGAATCAATGAAAATAGAGAAATTGACAGTACACATATTTAAATAAAACAAAATTCCCAGCTGTCAAATATATACATATATATATGTATATAAACACAAATACCCTTAAAATATTAAAAAGATAAATGAAACGATTTGCCATAAAGGTATAGTACCTTTTACATAAATATTGTAATATAAAAACACTGAAATGATTTATGTACATATAGCTATGAAGTAAAAATATACATAGAGGACTATACAACTGCCTATATAAAAGGGCTTTAACTCTTAGGGAAAAGGAAGACAGCTGTAAAATGGCCATTTTTATTCATGAGCTATGTCTAAATATGGCAAAATGGCAATACTTAAGTTTTTGGTGAATAAAGGAGGTATATGTTTAAATACTTTCTACATATCTCATATACCATTTTTAAATAGAAAAAAATTTCTAATTTTTTACAGATTTCACCTGTAATTTCCTTAATGACCATCTATGTTTATACTTAAAATTGCTTTGTACATTGGAAAGCCTATTGGGTTAGGTGGGCTTGGTGGAGCAAAGCTGTAGTCCCAGTACTCTAGGAAGCTAAGACAGGATGATCACAAGTTCAAGCCCAGCCTAGCTAACTTAGATTCTTTCTCAAAATAATAATTAATAATAATAATAATAATAATAATAATAGTAATAATGATAATGTTGATGATATAGAACAAGAAAAGGAAAAAGGGAAAGAAGTTTATTATGTGTGTTTTAAAAAATGAATTATGTAAGTAGGATGGTAAGAAAATGAGTTACCCTGTTTGAAATATGTTGAGATAGGCAATTACTTATTTTCATGAACAATTATTAAATATAATCCTTTCACAGTTGCTACTCTTCCTGCTGCACACAGAGAAAAAGTATACTTTAGATTTCCAGCTTTAACTATTATTAGATTTTCCAGCCAAAATTGTTCTTGAGTAAGAGTTTTTCAGGTGTATGTGCATGTCTGCATACGTATGTTTGTGGTGGAGCATGTATTTCTGTATGTATGTAAATACATGTTTTCAATTTTTTGAGAAAATATCTAGAAATAAAATTGTTGAATAATCTTGTAGATATATATACTTAGCTCTCTAATAAATTTTGAGGAAAATTTTTCCCCAAAGTTATTGTAACTTTTGACATTCTCACCAAAAACAGACGATAGTTTAATTTGTTCTACATCCCAGCACACATTTGGTGAGCTGTGTATTATTACATCCACTATTCTTTCACGTATGAAGTAGCAGACTTGCAATGAATTTGTCAATTTCTAATGTCTAATGATGTGAGAAAATTTCCAGGGGCTTATTAATCGTTCATATCTCACCCTTTGTGAAGTGTTCGAATACTTTGTTTATTTTTGGAAAACTTGAGATTTTGCTTTACTATTCCATTGGAAAAATATATTTATAAGTATGTGTGTATGTGTATATCAATCAATGATATCTCCTTTATAAATTCTCTTTATTATTTGCTTTTTATGCCCTAAGAAATTCTTGGGCAAGCTCAAATGATAAAAATATTCTTCTCTTTTCATCTAGAAATGTATAACTTCGTTTAAAATCTGTGATCCATCTCAAATTAAATTTTGAACATATTGGATAGTACTTTGGAGTTTTTTTTTTCAATATGGACATTCAGTTATTGTACCTTTAGAGTAAACACTTTTTCTTGTGCTAGATTACTTTGGTAATTGTATTGAAAATAAAATAATCGTTTCTACTTGTTCTTTTTTACCATTTGTCTCTTACTATTCTAATTCCAGTACTAAATGACGTTAATTATTGTAGTTTTGAAGCAGCCTACATGTCCATCAACAAATGAATGGATAAAAATATGTGGCATTTACTCATGATGGAGTAATACTCTTCCATAAAGCAAGGTAAACTTGAGGTGCATGAAGGAAAATGGGTGCACCTTAAGATCATATGTTGGGTAAAATAAGTCAGACACATTAGTTTAAATGTCATATGGTTTCTCTTACATGAGAAATCTAGAATAAAAATAAGGAGTAAAATAAAGATAGGTAATAGGAAGAAGGGAAGTGATCTTTGTTAAAGGAATAGAGGATAAAGAGGTGGGCAGGGGTGGACTGGAGAGATATGGGAAGAAGAAACAGAATTGGTCTGTGTTATGTACATGTACTTTACACAAGGAATGTAAACATTACTTACGATATACATGTACTAATACTACATTCAGAAAAAATTTAAAGGTTATGTTTTGAAATCATGTCATCTAATGCTGCAATGTTTTTGCATTTTTATCTTCTTTGCATTTTCCATAAATTTAAAATTAGTCTTTTTAAGAATATTGTGCTGTGGTTATAAATGCATTGAATCTAAAGATTGACTTGAAAAACTGACTCCTTTTTACATTGAATATTTACATAAATTACTTTATTTTCCCATTTTATGCACCTTTTTGTCAGAAAAGATATTTAGTATACTTAAATTTCTAATTTTGAGATAATTTATATTTAAATGCAGTTGTAAAATATGATTCAGGGAAATCACATATTTTTTACTCAGTTGCTTTGGACACTATAACTTGCAAAACTAGTTTAACAGCACTAATACAGTATTCACATTGATGTATTCAAGATAAAGAACACTTCCATGGTGGCAGGACCATGCATGTTGCTATTTTACAATTGTTCTCATTTCCTTCCAATCCCTGTCCTCTCCTTACCACATACTACTTACTAATCCGTTTTCCATTTCTATAATTTTGTCATATTAAGGGTCTAATAAAAATGAAATTTTGCATTTTGCAAACTTTGGGGTTTATCTTTTTTATTTTTTGGAAGCACTAACCCAAGGGTATATCCCTATCCAACTTTTAAGTTTATTGCCCAGGCTGGGCTCAAATTTATGATTGTCCTACCTTGCCTCCTGAAGTACTAGGATTACAGATGTAATCTAGATTATGTTTTCTTTCATTCAATATTATAACCATCGGTTTTGCTCCTTTTGTATTGTCAAATGGAATTTCAATGCATGCATATAAATACTTCATCTATTAAAGAACATTTTAACTATTTGTAGTTTTGTCTACTATTATATAATCTGCCAAGGACATATTCATATTTTGTGTATATACCTTTTTTCTATTTCTCTAGAATAAATGTCTATGAGTGAAACTGTAGTATTTCCACTTTTAACTTCTTTTTAAAAGTGTCAGTGTGTTTTCTTGAGACTTTAAACTGTTCCACACTGTAACATATATCTTTGATCCATTCATAGGTTTGTGGTTAGCAAATATTTTCTTCCACATTTAAGCTTATTGTTACACCTTCCTGAAGGAGTCATGAACAAAACAAATGATCTTAGCTTTGATTAAGGCCAACAACAATCTATCTTGAATTTGTATTACATTGGAGAACTTTTTGCTTACTCCTACATCAAAAGATTACTTTTTATAGTTTTATACTTCCTATAATGTTGTATTCTACATTTAAAACTAAGACCTACATTCAGGAAATATTTTTATAATGTGTGGCATCTTGATCAAGGTTAATGGTTTATTTATGGAAGTCTGATTATTTTAGTACCACTCATTGAAAGTTTAACCGTTGTCCACTAAATTGCTTTTGCGTCTTTCTCAACAATCATTGCATATTTACACCAGTCTATTTCTGGTTTCATTATTCTGGTCCATTTAGCTATGGATCAATCCTGCTGTCAGTATTATTCAGTCTTTATTGGTGCAGATAAATGATGTCTTAAGCATTGGTAAAGTGAATCATATTATTGTATTAATTTTCAAAATTATTTTAGCTATATAAGTTCTCTCCCTTTCCACATAAAGTTTAGAATAATGTTGTCTGTATCTGTAAAAATTTTGATTGACTTTTTAGAGAAATTACATTGAAACTATATATCAATATGAAAAAATTGATATTTTACTGTCCCGTCTCTCAATTCACTATGATTGTGTTTCTCTGTCATTTTTTAGATCAATTTTATATTTTCTATCTTTATCTTCTACTTAAAGTATAGTGAAACTGTGTTTATTTTGTTGGAGTTTCACACAGATATTTTACCACTAGTGCATAGAATTATAATTAATGGTGATGTGTTTTCATTACACCCTTTGAGCATGCTAAACCCATTAGTTTGACTTTTCTCATAGATTTTTGCATATGAGGATGTTAACTTTTTAAATTTAGGAGATCAAAGTAATTATCTAAAATAGCATTTGCATTTGATAGCACTAATTTTTAAAAGCAGATATTTTCTAGTATTTTGTATGTGATGGCTAATTTTATGTATTATTTTTGTTACGCTACTCCCAGTAGTTTAGTCAAACACAATTTAAGATGTTATGGAAGTATTTTGTAGATAAAATTAATACATATAATTAGTTGATATTAAGGAAAAGAAACTGCTTTCAATTAGTTGAAAACTTGAAGAGTAAAACAGATTTTTCAGGGAAGAATAAATTCTTTCTTGATGTTTCATCACAGAAATCTCTTTCAAGTTTTCTTTAAATTTAAAATATGTGTGCATATAATTTTTTTTTCTTCTTGGAGAGACTTGTCTGGTATTCATTGTGGTACTGCTAGAGGAGCAAATGTGTTTTTCATGTGGGAATGGGAATGAATATTTTTGGACAAGACAGTTGACTGTTAGGGGCTGAATTGTGTCCCCTTAAGGTTTAAGTTATAATCTTATCTCCAAGGAACTATGAGCGAGAACTTACGTGTAAATAAGTTTTTCCATATATAATCAAGTTAAAATGAAATTATTGGGGTGGGCCTTACTCCAGTATAACTAGTATCCTTATAAGAAAGGAAAAAAAAAACATATGAAAATAGAGATACACAAGAACTGCATAGACCAAAATAACACAGCTACAAGCAAAGGGCCAGGAAGGATGTTTGGCACCATTAGGAATCAGCGAGGAAGTGGTAAGAAAAGGAGATCATTAGTCAGAGAAACAGCATGGCTCTTTCACAGCTTTATTTCTAGACTTCTAGACTCCAGAATGGATACCACAAAAGTTTCTGTTTAATCCACTCATTTACTAAATTTTATTATAGCAGTTCTAGTAAATGTAAGCAGGTAATCCGCATAAATTGTATTCTTGGTTTGTTCCTCATTAAAAAAGCTAACAATAAAATGTACACTGAAAAATTACAATGAATTAGACTATGCTTTTTAAAACAGATATATTAATATATGCCTGTATATATGAAGCTTCTTTCATTTCATGAAAAATATTTTCTATAATTTCATATGTTTAGTATTTACTTTCTGACAATTACTGAAGATAAATATGAAGATATTTATAAAATTTAAATAAAATTCTCCCATCTTCTATTATATTCTGTTCCTCCTTCCTTATGATGGCTTCTTAAAAATTTGGAATATAGTGGGTGAAAGACACAAATAAAGTTCATACATATTGTTCTTCCCACAAACAGTATTGCCTTACACTTCGTTCATTAGACAATTTGTGCAATCATTAATTGATGCACTAAATATACAACACAATATAAGCCATTATTTCTATAGAATTCATAATATTTCACATTGGATTTATAAAACCTTTCACACATTTCTTTATACAATAAGATTCTATTTGTTCCTGAAGCCTTAAAATTTAATTCTTTATTTTTAAGGCCTCTAACACTCTAATGACATTTTCTACTTATCTCATAAGGACTCCTGAACATAGGCAGTTGGACAGAGGATGAGATAAAATCATCCTTTATAATCAGAATTAATTCAGACTTCAAGAAGCTTTTTGAGGATTTCAGATGGCAGAGGCTGTACATGAATTTAGGTAAATTTAAGTAATTTAAAGGCAGTAAATGCAACCCCTTTTACACTGACTAAAATGACAGGAATTAAGGAAATATTTATTTGTCATTTTATATTTTTCATGGTACTGGAGAATAGAGCCAGGGCCCCATGTTTGCCAGACAAGTTCTCTCCAACTGAGTTACAGCTGCAGCATTAAGGAGGTATTTTTAAAAGGATGAAGACATAAGGGCAAATTGAGATAGAATCTCGTAGAGAAGCAACATTTGGGGTCCTGATACAAAAGAAGACCAAGTAATAGCATTTTAGAAAAATCTGTGTTGAGCTGAAGGGTCCCCCTAAATTTGACCTGTTGGAAATTTAGTCCTCAATGTCATATATTATTACTATTTGAGATGTGAAATGTTTGAGAGATGATTGGGTCAGGAGTTAAAGCTCTCATGTGTTTATTCATTCAGGGATTAATAAATTAAACAGTTAACGGATTATCTCAAGGACTGGTTTATTATAAAAGCCATTTAGGAGTATCTTGGGCATGCAGGACCCAGTCAGAGGTGCACCCAGATACCATTGGTAAGTATAAGCACATGCAGACCCCAGCCAGAAGCCCACTGGGTACACATTCCTCAGTCTGTGCTCTGTGCTCTGCCCAGACACTAGCTGCTTGGGTGCACAGGCTCCAGCCAAAGGCCAACCTGGAAAAGAGCAGCACAGGCATGCATGCCCAAGCTAGAAGCCATCCCAGACACTAGCAGCTTGGCAGCACATTCACCAATCAGAAGCCCATGCAGACCACAGCTCAGATATGGGATCTAGAAGCCCATCATTATGAAACCAGCTTAGGGTGTAGTGGTGAACAGCAGAGAGAAGGCCTCTCTGAGGCTTACTGAGAATCGAAGCCCACCTGGTGAGCAGAGTCACCTCAATAAAGGTGCAGCAGACTGCATTGTTTGAAATGAGTAGACACTTAAGCCTCAAAACTAGACTTCCATATTCCCAAAGACAACCCCAAAGGAAAATGAGATGGAACACTCTGAACTCAATGACCTGGACTCCCTGAACTGGCAAGGAAAGAGGATCTGAAAAAATAAAATCAGAAATAATTTCTCAGATAACTTGTGTCCATACTGAAAGACATGATTAATAGCTCTAGAGCAGAGACAGATAAAAAAATAGAGGAGCTGAGAAACATGATGGAATCCCAGCATAGGACACAAATGGAATCCCTAAAACGGATGCAAACAGATTTCAGGAGATTAAAAACTCCACCGAAAGTTCACACAGCTGAATGAGCCAATGTGAAGCCATAATATCAGACTATGGAAGACAGGATTGTGATTAATAACCAGGAAAAAAGACTTTAATTTAAGCCCAGCTCAAGCCCAAGAGAAGCATTTTTTGTTTTGTTTTGTTTTGTTTTGTTTTTGGTACCAGGGATCAAACTTGGGACCTTGAGCTTGAGCGGCAGGTGGCAAAACCACTGAGCTAAATTCCCAGCCCAAGAAAGACTTTAAAAGTAGTAAAGGAACATAGGAAATCAATACAGCAGCTGCTAGATAATGCAAAAGAAGAATAACATAAGACTGATCAGAGTTAATGAAGAAATGGAAAATAGTTCAGTTAAGAAAAAAAGAACTTTGCACAGAAGTAATGGCAGAAAACTTCCCAAGTGGGATGAAAGAATTTGACACAGAGATAAATGAGGCCAAGAAGACTACAACTAGCTGGGATTAAAAAATTTTTTTCTACACCTTGGAATATAATAGTCAATCCAGAAGCTCAACATTCTACAGGCACTTAGAGAAAAGAAAGAAATCACACACAAAGGAAAGCCCATGAAAATCACAGCAGATTTTTTCAGCACAATCTCTCAAGTCAAGAAGAGCCTGAAGCAAAATATTTCAAGCCCTAAAAGAAAACAACCTCCAACCCAGATTGACATACTCTGCAAAAATGATCTTTCAGCAAGGGATTTAGCCTAGTGGTTCCACTGCCTGCCTTGCAAGTGCAAGGAAGTCACTTTGATCCGTGGTACCAAACAAACAAACAAACAACAAACAAACAAAACAAAACAATGAAAAAAGATTTTTCAAACTTGGTAGAGAAATAAGATAATTTCATGAGAAAGAACACTTGAGGAACTTCATTAATACCAAACTAGCACTCCAAAAACTTTATTGAATATTCTAGGAAAAGACAATCCCACCAAGCCCAGAACAGTGAATCCATCAGGCAATAAAATAAATTAAATACAAAGGGGGAGAATCCAACCACAGGAAAAGGCAATCTTAATGGTCTGAATACACCATTCAAAATAAATAGATGGGCAGAATGGGTCTAGAAGCAAAATCCAACAATATGCTGCACCCACGTAACACACTTCATTCAAAAAGTAACTCGTAGACTGAAAGTTAAAGGTAGAAAAGCAATACTCTATGTGACAGGAACCAAATAAAAAAAAAATCAGGAGTCACTATCCTGTTTGCAGATCAAATGGATTTCTAACCACCACTAATTAAAAGAGACAAAGAATGCCACTACACCCTTGTAAAGGGAACAATCTGAGGAGAAATGACAATCTGACAATCATAAATATATATGCATCAAATACTAGTGTACCCAACTAAATAAAACAAATATTAACAGACTTGAAAAATCAAATAAGCACTTATACAATAAAAGTGGAGTATCTCAGTGCTACTTTCACAAATAGATAGATCAACTAGACAAAAAATGTACAACAAAATACTAGAACACAAAAAATTCTTGAACAGATGGGCTTAACAAATTTTTACAAAGTATTTCACCCCCAAAATCAGAACGTACATTCTATTCTACTGCACATAGCTTTTTCTCCAAAACAGACCACACCCTTGCACATAAAACATATTTAAGTAAATTTAAAGGATTTGAAGTTATCCTCTGTATATTATCAGGTCATAGTACAATGAAATTGGAGATCAATAGCAAAAGAAACCACAAGAATGTCATACAAACATGGATACTGAGCAATGCACTACTGAACAACCAATGGATCACAAAGGAAATTAAAGAAGAAATCAGACAGTTTCTATAATTAAATGACAATTAAAATACAATATATTGGAATTTATGGGATACAATGAAAGCAGTCTTATGAAGGAAATGTGTCGCATTTTATTTTAGTAAAACAGAGCGAACTCAAATGAACAACCTAATGCTGAACCTCAAACTTCTAGAAAAAGAACAGGACAAACCCAAATATCATATGAGAGGAAATCATAAAAATCAGAGCAGAAATCACTTAATAAAGACTAAGAGAAAAATATGAAAAATCAATGAAGCAAAGGGTTGATTATTTGAAAGAATAAACAAAATTGACAAACCTTCATTTAACCCTATCAAAAAAAAAAAAAGGAAAGAAAGGACTCAAATCTATATGATTTGGAATGAAAAGGGTGAAATTACAGTGAACCCAGGAGAAATCCAGAGGATTATCTATGCCTACTTTGAGAACCTATATAGCAATAAGATGAAAAGCACAAGGGTTGGGGATTTAGCTCAGTGGTTCAGTGGCCTGCCTTGCAAGTGCAAGGACCCGAGTTCAATCCCTGGTACCCCCACCCCCCAAAAAAAGATGAAAAACACAGAAGAAATGGTTTCTAGATACATAAACCAAATTTGAATGAAAAAGACCTGAAAATTATTAAAAACCCAATATCAAACAATGAAATTAAAACATAATTAAACACTTACCAACAAAGAAAAGCCTGGGTCCTGATGGCTTCACTGTGGAATTCTATAAGACTTTTAGAGAAGAACTATTGCCACTACTGTTTAAACTCTTCAGAAAAATTGAAAGGGAAGCAATACTCCCAAATTCATTCCTAGAAGCAAACATCACCTTGATCCCAAATGCAGAGAAAGACCCCATTAAGAAGAGAACTATAGAGAACTGTAGGCCAATCTCCCTAATGAATATAGATGCAAAAATCCTCAATAAGATTCTGGCAAAGAGAATGCAAAAAGATTGTCAAGTAGATCATACACTCTGACCAAACGGTATTCATCCCAGGGATGCAGGGATGATCCAACATGCAAATCAATAAATGCAATGCACTATATTAACACAGCCAAGGAAAAAAACACATATGATAATCTCAGTAGATGCAGAAAAAGCATTTGAAAAAATCCACCACCCACTTATGATAAAAGCCCTACAGAAAAGTGGGATAGATGGTCTCCATCTTAACCTTATAAAAGCCATCTATGAAAAACCAACAGCTAATATCATAATAAATGGTCAAAAATTGAAATCCTTCATGCTAAAATTAGGAGGAAGAGAAGAATGTCCACTATAACCACTCCTGTTCAATATGGTTTTGGAAACATTAGCCACAGCAATGAGACAAGAGAAAGAAATAAAAGGAATAAAGATAGGAAAGGAAGAAGTTAAAATGTCATTATTTGCAGATAACGTGATACTCTACATAGAAGACACTGAGATCTCACCATAAGTCTTCTAGACTTAATAATCAAATTCAGTAGAGTAGCTGGATACAAGGTCAACACTCAAAAATTAATTGCCTACCTGTACACAAACAACAGACTCATTGAGAGAGGAACTGGAAAAACAATTCTTTTCATAATAGCAACAAAAATGAAATAGAAAGAAAGACCTAGGAATCAACCTAATGAAAGAAATCACAGACCTCCACTCTGAAAACTACAGGAATCTAAAAAAAGAGATCACAGAAGATAGGTAAATGGGTGCAGGTCATACTCAAGTGAAATAAATAGGACGCACATATGTAAATACTGAATAGTTCTGTGAAATATAGTGTTGGAATTTCAATCTGCATTGCATTGAATCTGTATAGCAGTCTTGGTAGTTTCGTATCCAGGAGCAGGGGATATCTTTCCATTTTCTTATATCCTCTTTAATCTCTTTTTTAAGAGTGCTATAGTTTTCAGTGTAGAGGTCTTCTGCTTCTTTCGTTAGATTGATTCCTAGATACTTCATTTTTTTTTTTTTGGATGCTATTATGAAAGATATTCTTTCCCTAATTTCTTTCTCAGTGAGTCTGTTATTTGTGTACAAGAAGGCTACTGATTTTTGATGTTGACCTTGTATCCCGCTACTCACTAAAAGTGTCAATTAAGTCTAAGAGTCTTTTGGTGGAATTTTTTGGGTCTTCAATGTAGAGTATCATATTGTCAGCAAATAATGACAGTTTAACTTCTTCCTTTCCTATCTTTATTGCTTTAATTTATCTTGTCTAATTGCTGTGGCTAATGTTTCAAGAACTATATTTAAGAGAAGTGGTGATCACAGTGATATACACACACCTATGTTTATAGTGGCACAGTTGGTAATAGCTAAAACTTGGAAACAGCCCATTTGCCCATCAGTTGGAGACTGGATAAAGAACATGTGGTTTTTCTATGAAATTGAATACTACTCAGCCATAAAGAATGAGAGATTAGAGTCATTCATAAGAAAATGGATGCATATTGAGGATATAATCCTAAGTGAAATAAATAAATCACTCATGTATAAATACAGAACAGTTTCTCTGCTGTGAAAAACTATAATGGTACATAAGATCCTAATGATATAATTGACAATGTGAATTAGGAAGAAAAGGGCTAAAAATGTAGGGGAAGTGGGAAGGGTAAAGAGAAAGGTAATAAGGGGGAAAAAAAGAGAAAATGAAAAAAACTGGAAATGAAGTATTTGTAAATAGGGAAGGGAGGAGGGAGTGAAGGAAGGGCAGGGATAAGGGGAAAAAGTGAGAACCAAGTCCTGTCATGTAAAGGTACAAGATCCCAATAATGAATGTAACTGTACTGTATATCTAAAATGTACTAATAAATTCAATGAGAAAAAAATACTGAATAGTTTCTCTGGTGTCAGGAACTGAAAGTGTAAGTAAGGATCAAAATGTATAATAGATAATGTGAAATAGGAAGAAAAGGTCCAAGGTAGAAGGAGAAGTGGGAGGCATAGGGGAAAGGAAAGCAGGGAAAGAAATAAATAATAGAAAAAGAAAAAAAATGGAAACAAAGTCTTTATAAATCTGGAGGGGTGGAAGGGTTGAAAGGAGGTCTTGGCATTGGGGAAAAAATTAGAACCAAGATATATCATGGAAAGGTAGAAATTCCCAATGATGAATGCCATTATATTGTATATCTAAAATGTGCTCATATACTTAATGAATTTTTAAAAAAGCCATTTACGTTCTCTTTTAGGTGTGCCCTTCTTGACATGGGGAACCTTGCTCTACCTCAATACTCTGCAGAAACTGCCTACCAGCAAGAAGGCTTTCATCATGGGCAGCCCTTGATCTACAACCTTCTGGATAGTGAGTTGAATGAATCCTACTGTTTGTAAATTTTTCAGGCTGTGTTATTCATTATAGAAACAGTAAGTGGCCTAAGACACAAGAAAAGCTATATCCTTTAAAACTCAGGCCCTTGGTGGTGAATACCATAGGTGGGGCTATCTGGTATCACATCAGCGCATATAAGTTTTGATACCTGTGTGTATATGGCCTCTGGTGCCGGCATCTGTCGGAAAAATCTGGAGCCCAGCATCCATGGTGCAGTTTTGGAGTTTGGACCAGCTGGGAAAGCCTTACATCTGATTAGACACAGCCAGCTTGAAGCCTGGATCCATAGCCAGGGGCTTGAGTTTTGAATTCACAAAGGCTGGCCTTGCTCTGAGCACAGCCGTGAACCTGGGGTTTCATAGGAATTTCTGTGTATTTGTTAGGGTTCTTTTGAGGAACAAAGTTAACAAAGTTAGAAAACATATGTATAATTATGCAAGGGCTTTTATTAGGCTTAAAAGATCAAATGTGGAAGAGGCTACAGTGATCATCTGCCAGTTAGAGGGTGCAGGATCCCACAGATGCTCAGACTAAGAAGCTAAAAGCTTCAGAATAAGAAGTATCCAGGATGCAGAACCAGTCCAAAGTCAAAGGTCAGAAAGTTCTGTGGAAGGTCGTCTGCCTTGCAAGGCTAAAGAAACTGGAGATTTGGAGATCCATTTCCAAAGGTCATGGGAACAAGTGACAGATGAGCTTCGGAAGACTGGAAGTCTTAAATTGGGCAAATTTCCATTTGGGCATGGTGGATTATTCCTATAATCCCAGTTCTTGAAAGGTCAATGCAGGAGGAGTGCCTCACCTGGCTGGCATAGTGAACTCAAGAACAGCCTGGAATACATAATAAGATCCTGTTTTAAAAAGGCAACGGGACACTTTCTTCCTCCTCCTCCTCCTCCTCCTCCTCCTCCTCC
>NW_022900914.1:30240697-30285024 GCF_012274545.1 Fukomys damarensis | reverse complement strand
TTCTTCTTCTTCTTCTTCTTCTTCTTCTTCTTCTTCTTCTTCTTCTTCTTCTTCTTCTTCTTCTTCTTCTTCTTCTTCTTCTTCTTCTTCCTTCCTTCTTCTTTCTTTTAAATTGCATTCAGGCAAAAAGCCTATTGGTTGGTGTCCATAGGGTGGGTTTCCCTCCTCAAATTGCTGGAAAATGTCAGTCATCCAGACACCCCAGAACTGTGCTTTAATGATCTGCTAGGCATATCACAATTAAACATCCCAGCCTGGACCTAGATATGTGTGCATAAGAGGGGAGTGGTAGAGGAAAGACTAGCAACCTGGGTCTACAAAGCTGGGGTAGAGTCCTGAGTTTATGGGAGCTAAGCTGGTGCTGGGCCAGGCCCCAAAACTGGGTCTGTGAAGGGCCAGCTGGAGACTTGGTCTATGTGGATCAGCTTGGTGTCAGTGTTCACTGAGGTGGCCAGAGTGTTGAGGTCTGCAGAAAAGTCAGGCGCTCGCTCACAATTCAGTCTCCTCTTTCTACACAAAGAGCATCTCTGTGGTGAAAATGCCCTTCATCTCCTCTTCACTGTATCTTTTCTAATTTCTGTATCCCACCCTAGGGCTGTAAACACACACACACACGCTGACGCACACATGTAATTTATAAACAGCTACCATAGTTTTTTATTTGAGAATAATTTGAGGTCTATGTTATTTGATAAATGTTTTTAATCTTTCTGAAAGAAGTTCTGATTTTCTTTATTTAAACATATATTGACACATTAATTTAAATGCTAAATAACCCTGAATATGTGTATATTCATATTTATATTTAGTTTATTAGTTTTGATTTCTAAGTATGGAGTTTTATTGGATTTATTTTGTTTGATTGTTTTTTGTTTTTTGAGACAGGGTCTCACTATGTAGTTGAGACTGACCTGGAACTCACTATGTAGCCCGGGCTGGTCTAGAACTCACAGTGATCCTCTTGCCTCAGCCTCCCAAGTGCTGGGATTACAAGCATGCACCACCATGCCTGGCCTGGATTTCTAATTATGTTGAGTAGGGAAAAGCAAGATTCTAAGAGATCACTACCACCTTGGGTAAATTTATATCATCTTATATATTGTCATACCCTTAGGTTTTATATCTTTTGGGCAGTTCCTATTTTGTAACATTTTGTCCCTACAAAATTATCAGTTTTCAAAGTCTTCATTGCTTTTATTTATACAAGTTCTTTCCACACTTGTGCAAGATATTTTAAATAAAAAAAAAACACTTTTTTCAGTGAAAGACCACACCCAGTGATTCGTCTTATACAACACTGACTAGTGTTGGTTCTTCTGGTGTCATTAATAGTACTCTCTTCTACTCTTCAAAGACTGTTCATGGAAAACAAGACGTATTGTCACACTATCCTTGCTCTCTCATACCTTCACGGCATCATTTGTCCCTGAGTCTACAGGCATTGTTCTACCAGTTACCACAACAACCTTCTCTGAGTGGACAAGGTGCAACTTCTGTCACAGGAAGCAACTTTACATAGCAAAACCCAACTGTTTTATGCCTGAAGCCCTCGTCTTTAATAGATACACCACAGAAGCCCAAGAGAATTGATATTTGTTTGAAAACATTTTTACCAATGGGGAGATGAGCACAAGAACGGATCATTATCTTTTTGTATTTTGGATTTCTTTTTGCATAATTTCTTGTGCTATAATATGTCTTATTAGGAAGGAAATTCTTTAAAAATAATTCATTATTTGAGTTTGACTATATGGTGTATACAGCCATTACTAAATTCGCCTCTTTATTTTTAACCTTTTAAATTATATTTCCCAGTAATGTAGAAAAGTCTGTGATTTTTAGTGAAATATACTTGACTACAAGATATATTCTACTGGAAACCAATGGATAAATAAGACGATTTAAAATTATCTTCAATAGGCCAGGAATTTAGCTGAGTGGTTCCGCCACTTGCCTCTCAAGCACAAGGTTCCGAGTTCGTTTCCCGCTACAAAAAAAAAAAACAAAAAACAAAAAAGGGCCGGGGATTTAGCTCAGCGGTTCGGTGGCCTGCCTCACAAACTCAAGGACCTGAGTTCAATCCCCGGTACCAAAATACAAAACAACAACAACAAAAGAAATGCAAAATTGGACAAGATTAATAACAACATAGAAATGTGTATTATTCTGTTACATGTCCATGGATTAAAGAGTATGGAATAAATATAATTTAATCGTTGTTTTCCCCCAGAAAAGTTTTGTTCATCTTTCACATGAGAGGTGAATTATTTAAAATAGAAAGTTTAAAAGTTAAAATAAAATGGCTGAGCATTTGCATTAGTCCAGGTGCTGTAACAGATCTTTCACGCTTGCCATTATTTCTATTTCCCTCTGATCACTATTCTGCAAAGTGGAGACTTAAATAATGTTTTCACTTTGTATAATTTGTGGTAGATTATAATACTTTCTGTCAAATTTTTGCTTTTCTAACTATATCCTTGGTGTAGATAGATCGCATTTCCTAGCCATGTTGAGGTCACATTTGGCCATTTCTCTTGGTTAAGCAAATGGAACATGAGCATCAGTGACAAAGCATTTCTTACCAGTGTCTGAGAACTTGCAGAGTTTTCCGTGCATAATCTTCCATCTGTTACAGATCTACATGGAGCAAAGTCACAGATCACCTAATGCAATCTCACGGAATGATCTCAGAGTAAACCTCCGTTGTTGTGACTGATAAAATTTACTTCACTTCACAGCAGTATAACAGAGCGTTTGAACTTATGTACAGTTAATAAATCATGATGCAAACACCCAAATGTTTGTCTAAAATGGAGAAAAATAGAAAAAGCTATATTATTCTCAAAGTTAAAAGGTGTTGTTTGGGATATAGAGTCATAAACAAATATACAAAAAACAATAACCCTAAAAAATCCTAAATGAGAGAAAACATTCAACAGTGAGAAGATTTCAGTTCAAACAGTGAATTTTTAGTTTATACAACCATATCTTGTTTTTCTATGGTCATATTTCTTAACAGCCATACCATGAAATTATAATATTTTATTTCATACATTCGCTTGATAAGTGAGTGAACACATTTTTACTCATATGCATTAATCTTTTATTAATACATATTAATAAATGTTGCATATTTTCTATATTAATATATACATTATAATGCATACAGAAATAAGAGATAAGAACCACTAAATAATCCCATTGACTTATGTGTTCTCTACTTATGACTATGATCATTGTCCTTCTGCCATAGCTGTAAATTCAGGATTACTTGCATTTTAATCCATTAATATTATTTTATTAATTTTTTTACTCACCTGACCCACTGCAGTCAGTACAGAATTAGTAACTAAGCATGTATTCACCACAGATCTAATAAGAAATTATGAAATAATAGGTTATATCTCCAAAATATTAATATTTAAAATCAATCTTTGTGAATTAAGTATTCCATATTATCCACTTAAATTTGTTCTACAAATGAGGCTTAAACACTGGAAATGTATCTACAAAAATATTCTCATATATTTCGCCAAGAAAGTTTGGGAAAAATTTTTGCTTAGCTTGTGTATTAGAAAACTTAAAAAGTTCCGTTAATTTACCTGCTCATATTCTTGGTTGAATTTATCATATGTAGACTAGAGAGGAGAAAGTGACAGGACTATTCTTCTTCAGTTACAATTCTTTATTGCCTTTCCCTAGAGATAAGTATCAGTGTGCCTGTGTTATTGAAGACATTAATCTAAAAATACCTGAAATAATGCTAACAATTGACTGGCGAGTGTGATGGCTTTCTCAGCTGACTGATCATGTTAATGAGATCAGTGAACTACAGGAAATATCCCTTTCTTATTATAATACTCTGAATTTGACAGTTTGGGACCTCCAGACAGTCAGTTTTCAGGAAGAGAAGATGAGCCTTGTTTAGAGTTAAAGTCAAAGGAATTGATGTAAAATTAAATAGATGATAAAATAAATTATTCTCACCCATGGAAACCTTTAGATTTCATTCATAGTAAGACAAGTGGAATGTAACTTTCATGTCCAAAAGTTTGGACACATTTTCTCAGAATACTTTACATTATGTGATTTAAAAACAATAAAAGGGAAAGTAGAACATAGCTACAAAATGAATGATGGTTTTTCTTTTTGGATTCTATGGAGAGTCACACTCAAGTGTACAATACTTCCATTAGAGCATGCTCTCGGCACACTGGTGATAATCACAGTGTGGCTCTCATAGAAGCAGTGCCTGATGCTCTGAAGAATCATTCTACTTGGAAAAACAGTAGAAATTTGGAAGGTTATTTAATGTAAATCAGCATAGCAATAATATAGTATCATACTGATAATTTCTGTTAAGTACCTAAAAGAAGCCAGTGAGTGCAGGTGGATGTAGCATTTAGGAGGGATCAAATGAAAAGAGAAGCATATTCATCATTCATGATGAGTTTTCCAACGTATTTTATAATAATTTTAAAAGAATCAAGACCTCAAAATGTGACTCTTCACAGATGATCTGGTATAAAGGAATCTTTCGAAAGCTCCATCATCTCTGATCTAAACTGAACAATTCTCTTAAGTGATCTTGCTTCCATTTTGGTTCCAAGAAATGTGCATTCTATAGTTCAAAAGTCACAGAACTCCTTATAAAAAGTTAATACAAGTTTTAGCTATTACAAACTGTGCCACTATAAACATGGGTGCACATATATCACTGTGGTATGACTCTTTTAATTCTTTTGGAAAGATACCCAGCAGAGGGATGGCTGGGTCAAATGAAACTGGATAAAGAAGATGTGATTTTCTATAAAATAGAATATGACTCAGCCATAAAGAATGAGAAATTAGAGTCATTCATAGGAAAATGGATGCATATTGAGGGCATACTCTTAAATGAAATAAATAAGTCACATTTGTAAATCCCGAATAGTTTCTCTGTTGTGGAAAACTGTAATTGTAGATAAGATCCTAATGGTATAAATGACGATGTGAAATATGAGGAAAAGGGCTAAAGGTGTAGAGTGGGAAGGGTAGGGGAAAGGAAATAAGGGAAAAGAAAAAAATATGAGAAAAGGAAGGGAGGAGGGGGTGAAGGGAGGGCAGGGGTATGGGGAAAAAAATGAGAACCGAGACCTGTCATGTAAAGGTACAAGATCCCAATGATGAGTGTAGCTGCACTGTATACCTAAAATGTACCAATAAGCTCAATGAGGAAAAAAATAAGATGGTAATACAATCTTGTCATTCCTTTGCTTGCCCTTATCATTTTGAATAAGTGCAAAATCCTTATACAATGTATATGATTTGTCTGCAACCTTGTCCCTTATCTGACCGGCACAGTTCTAGCTATATTAGACTCAGAGATTTCAAAAATTCTTTTCATGCCTTCTGCTCCCTGACCTCTATACACCTCCTTTTATATTCCTCTAACTCCTCTTTTTCAAGGCAAGCTTAAAATTCCTTTCCCAGAGTGGTTCTCATCATCGACCTAATCTCAAGTAATTTTCTCCTGTGATTTCTTTTACTCAAGCACCAAATTCTGTTCTTCATAACATTTCACAGAATTTACAGCTGTGTGTTCATATTAATTAAGACACAGGGTAACTTGATGACAAAGAGTAAACAATAATGAAAACTTGACCCCAATTTTCAGTAGTTGGTAGCAGTTGGGATTTGACTTCTCATTCTCAAGACTGTCCAGTGGTGAATGGATTTAGCCTGCAGTAGAAGTACTGCAATCTTATCACATCATTGTTTTCTCTTTAATTCAATACACTTTAAGTGTTTTACCAATATCTTATAGGGCAAGGGGAAGGAAAGAAAGAAGGGGAAGGAAACAAAGAATTTCATATTGAACATTAATGCTATTGGTAGACCATGCCTGTAATCCCACCACTGAGGAGGCCAAGGCAGGAGGATTGCCATGAGTTTGAGGCCTGCCTAGAATGCATAGTAAGTTCAAGGCCAATCTGAATTGCATAATGAGACCCTGTCTAAAAGAAAAAAAAATGTTATTGGCCCAAACATAGTTATATGGTCACATCTAGTTGAGAGAAAGGTTAGGAAATGTAGTTAAGCTTGTTGGCTAAATTAATCCAGTGGCAAGAAAGAAGTAAAGAAAAAAAAGTGGAGGACATTCTTTATGGATCAGTAGTACTCCATTTTATATTTAAAAAAAAATCCAGTCACCATTTGATGGGCATTTGGTCTGTTTCCAAGATTTAGCTATTACAAACTGTACTGCTATAGCGCAAATAGCAACCTTGCAATGTTAATTTAAAAATTTTTAATGTCTCTATTTTTCTAGTAGATTTTAAGCTTTATTAAAGCAGAGAAACTTTTTTAATCATCTAGTGCATATAGAAAGTATACTTTTATTAAATAACCATTAATTAAATATCTTTATTTTTAATTATCTTATTACATTATTTTTTACAGTCCTCATAAGTATCTGATACATAGCATTTATTTCTTTATTAATTTTTTGTATTTCCTTCTAAATTGTAAGCCCCATAGGAATAGGAATTTTTCTATTTATTTCAAAGTTATGATCACAATATTTACCATGCTGTGGTCCCTGAATAAATGCATGCTGAATTGTTGATGTAAAAAATATAATCCATTCTCCATTAAATAGAAAATTTTACAAGATTAAAGAGGTGATGAAGTTCAAAGTTCTTACCTATATCCCAGTCTATTTCTTATTTTGCCAGTTTTTCATATATGCCAATCTATTTCTCATTTTCACTCCCTCTCTGGGAACCTTTTTTGATATTGTTTCTCACACTCCATTCTGCCCTTTATAAAAGTGTGATGCCTCAGATTCTATCCATTTATGTACTGTGGGCCTGTGGAGTTCCACAACCATAGCAATAATAAGATTTTGTTGTCCACCAGGTGAACTCTACCACAAAGAATCATTTGTTTCCTCTTGGAGATAATATAATCCTGGTTGATAATGGTTACCTTATACCAGGATACTTAGCTTTTTAGTTTATTTTAAAATGGAGAGGAAATATCTTAAATGGACCACATAAGATCAAATTAAAATGTCCTAGTAAAATGTTAAAAATTGTGAATTTGAAAATAAAGTATGTGGACTACCAATTAATTTAGTCTCCTTTTCCTTTTTCTTTAATTTACCTTTTTTGCCCATGGATACTTATCATGTAAATTAATATAATTTACTAGACATAAGACTACCACTTCACAAAAGTGGTTTTTTGGTGAGAAGCCGGTTTTGAGGAAGAAATTCACTGGGAAATTTGGATTTGATATACTTCAATATATTATGAAAAAGTAAAAGAACTATTAGTATACCTGGATAAGCAGAGAGATGTTTACAATATGGGTTTAGAAAGGTTAGGTGTAGTTTATTGATTAATTATCAATGCCAATACATAACACAGTAAATGTTACAATAGATAATGGGTAGTATTCAGTTGTAGAATTCCTTTATCATCTTGTATAACTTGATAATGGCTTGATGGTTTCATGTTAGTAAATTTCTATCAGCCTGATTTGAATCTTATGATGCATTTACTACTAATTATTTTTCTTACTTATAAATAAAATAGATTATTATTATTATGACAAGATACTAGGGTTAAGTGAATAAATAATTTTAATAAAATTCCAAAGATTAGAATTATATTTATATATGAAAAATTGTACTTCCTTAAAAATTTCAATAACTTGAGCTTGATTTTCAGTTTATCTCCTACATATGTTATTTTAAAAACACTTTTAGGGGCCGGGAATTTAGCTCAGTGGTTCAGTGGCCTGCCTTGCAAGTGGAAGGACCCGAGTTCAATCCCCGGTACCAAAAAAAAAACAAAAACAAAAAACACTTTTAGTTATGCCAGAAGTGAAGAGAGAGATTTTTCCAGGCAGTCACTGGTGTGTCACACAAAATGAAGTTCAATTTTGCCAATAGGAAGAGGAAAGCAAAATTTGACCTAATAAGTAGTACTCTGCTTACTAAAAAAAAAAAAATCAATTTTCTAGCATCTTCAGTGCTCTTGAACACAGATAAAAGCAGTAAGTCATATAAAAAATAAAAATTAAAAAAAATGAGCTTCTGAGTTACAACCACAAATGTATATTTAGTGCATGGTTTAAGGTTCCTTTAGTTCTCCAAAATGGTGGAGTAAGCCTGGCAGCAAATTATAGTTTGTTCAAGGTCTGAAAAAGACAGACCATCACTACTTATTGAAGAGAAAGAGTGCAAATCAAGAAAGCACCAACCAGAAAGCTAACAGTCAAGGAGAGACAGAATACTATGTAGAGAAAAGAACCAAAGTAGTCTGGACTGCTAGGCTAAAGGGACCTGTCTCTGAAAGCACGAGGCAAAACCAGAAAGGGTAGAACCCCAGTGCTAAACAACCAACTGGCAGCAATAGCCCAAGTGAAACACATAGCTACTGTGAGGTATAAATACAGTGTACAGTTATACTCAGAGAGTGACCCTATTGGCATGGGAGGCTGGCTTTGGAGAAGGGATCCCCTACAGTGTCCATCCTATTCAGGAGGGTTTAATCAGGAACCATCATGAGAAGTTTATTGTTTAACAGTGAGCTACTCTGGGAATGAGAAATCACAGAAAAAAATCACACTTCAAGGTCTCTAGGGTTAACCTCCTACAGTGAGTGGTTGGGAGGTGGCCCCAAGAGAGTCACAGAGAAACAGGGCTGGTTACAGACCCCGTGAGAAGTTTAAGCATTGAGAAGTTCGGGCTAAAAAAGCCACAGTAGTTCTGCCCTCTGTCCTGAGGAGCCAGATATCTCGCCTGTAGTTTTCTGAGAGGGCTGGGCCCGAAAGTAGTAGGACTGTATCCAGTGAACTTCTCGGCCCCCCTCACTACCTACTTCCAGAAAGGAATTCAGAGGTCTGTTTGCTTTCTCCATCTGCCAAGATGATGACAAAGACACCTTACCTTGAGCATTTACCATATCCGGGGGAGTATGACAGAGGGGCATGCAAAGCAAGGAGGTCACCTCATGAACTCACAGGCCAGAAAGCTCATTGGAGATAGCACTGACTTGGAGTGTACACCAGGAGATAGACATTAAGCTCCTGGAGTGGATATACCTTCGAGACAGACAGCGCACCCCAAGGGAGCCCAGGACTCTGCAGTCTTACAACAAAAGTGGGTGTGGTGACGCACCCGGCTCGGGTTGTGACTCCTGCATCCCTGTGCATCCCAATAGTACAGGCACTGGAAAGAAGTTCCCATACCTCATCATGGAGGAATTCTTAAACTCTTCCTTTTTAATCTGCTATTGTTTTCTTCTTTTTTCTTTTTCTTTTCTTTCCTTGTTTGTTTATGGTTTTGTCATATTTAATTATTCTATTTACTTTTTTTTCTCATTGAGTTTATTGGTACAGTTTAGGTATACAGTACAGTTGCATTCATCATTGGGATCTTGTACCTCTACATGACAGGGGTCTTGGTTCTCATTTTTTCCCCTTGTCCCTGCCCTCCCTTCACCTCCTCTTCCACTCCCCCTTTACAAACATTTTTTTTCCATTTTACTTTTTTATTCTTTAATTGTTTTATCTCGCGTTTCTCCCCTCATCTTTTCTTTCTAAAAACGTCCTTTCATTTTCTTTTTACCTACACTTTCCATCTTTTATTATTACTGCTATCAATCTTTAATAAACTTAGCCTTTTAATTTCTCTTTGTTTTTACTGCTGATTCATTTTCTATTGCTATTGGAGACATAGCTGTCCCTTTTACTTGTTTTTTACTATACATTTACCTTTGTGTCATTGACACAATCACAGTTTTCCACCTTTAGGATAGTACTGGGAATCAAGCTCTCGAAAGAAAGCTCACCAAAATGACCCTCAAATAAAACTGGAAGATCAACCCATCTCAACAGGTGCACAAATGTTAATGTATAAATAAAGTGTAAACCAGTCCAGGCAGCAGGAGTCCTCCAAATGCTCACAACGCGTTAGTAACTGAATACAAAGATTTTTAAAGTGAAAGGGAGGGCAAAGAATTCAAAAGACTGATTTATAAAATGACGCAGTTTTAAAAGGAGGATACAATGACAGCTGAATGGATTAAGGAAGACTATAGATACCATGGAACAAATTCGTACAGTGTTACCGATTCTGAAGAGAATCCAAATCCAAATTCTGGAAGATAAAAATGCAGTAAGTCAAATTAAAGTTTAAATGGAATTTTTTTGCCAATAGCCAGGACCACGCAGAAGAACGAATTTCAGAGCTTACAGATGAGGTTGGAGTTAATGTATCCATACACATATACATAAAACATAAGAGATAATAAAGAAAACAAGTTAGAATTCTGGGACATACTTAAAAGACCAAAAATACCCTTCTACAGTAAACAGTTATTAACCTTGGTCCAGCTGCTGTCACCACAATTTCAGAACAATAGATGGCAAGGATGCAGTTGTAAGGAAGGGCTCAGCGTTTGAACATGGGTCCCCCAAAAAGCCCCTTAGCGCCAAGCCATGCTCCACACTTTTAAATTCCCAGAGTGCATGAGTGAAGGACAGCCAAGGCACAGCTGGTGGGGTGGAGACCAGCTGAGGAGCTGTAGCTGGTAAATGCGGACCTAGCTTGTGCTAGGCCAGATTCAGTCAGTGTTACACAGGATTGGAAGATCATTTTGGTACCCTGTCTCCACTGTATGCAGGTGTCTGCATTCAGCACCATTCTGGACACTGACTCCCATGGTAGACATCCAGAATGACCAGAGTTATGTTTTGAGCTTGAGCTCTGCTCCTTATTCCTAGACTGTGCAAAAGAGCCACATTGCAAAACTATAGAAAACTTGCCTCTTATGTTTTACTTTTTTGCTATCTTCCTCTTTCTGTTCTCCCACCCCACACACCTTTTTATTCCATTCATTCCCCCCTTTTTCTTCTAAGGATGTGCAGGTGTGTATGTGTGTTCCTCTTCCTTTTGCCCTTTTCTTCCAATCTAGTTTATACAGAATAAGGGAATTTTCTCTTTTCCTTTTTTATTCTTTCTAGTTTTATCTGTATCTTTTCACCAGATTTCTCTCTCCTATTTCTTATTTGTCCTCTATTTTCCTTTTCTTTCTTTCCCCCTCTTTATCTATCTCCCTTTAACTTTTCCTTTAATATTTATACTATCTGCAGAATATTTTCTCATCCCCATCTCTCACTACTGATTTAATACCCAGTTTTCCTTGTTACTCCACCCAAATGCATAACATACTTCTAACTACTATTAGGATTCTTTGCCTACCTCCTATTTTATCCTTCCCATACCACCTAGCCGAAGACAAAAAAAAAAAAAAAAAAAAAAAAAAAGGTACTTTTCCCTCTTTACTTTTCTTTGCTTTGACCATACCCAATCTCTAACTCTCTGCGCTTTAGATAATTGATTCTATAAAATTACTGTTGAATTTCTTTTTTCATCAGAAGGGACAGGACTACCGCATTTAGTGCATTTTAGCTGTGCAGCAATAGTCGAGCGCTTGTGGTGCTTATGCTATAACCGTGGATTTCTTCTGTGGGCTAAAGGGAGATCTGAAAGGGGGTCACAGGGTGTGTTCTCAACTTGCTGACACAGACATTACTGTAGCTGATTCACTTGTTACTACTGTAGTCAATTTGATTGCACAGGAATACTCCAAGTTCAGAGGATAATTTCATGTCAACAAGCAGTCTGCCAGTTCTACCATCACACCTAGGGAGAGGGATAGCAAGAGTTCCTAACCCAAGAACTTGGACTGGCTCAGACTCTGAAAAAAAAAATGCTCCAAGTTGGTAAAAGGAAGCCCTGAGTGTGAGTCAGCTTTAGCACTGGAGCAAAAAATTCAGCATCAGTACTGGGGCGTGAGGACTCTGATTTTCTGGCAAAGAAACTAAATAACACTTTCTCACTGGAATGTTACTCTGTGTTGCCATCCGGTATTTCATGGGTTTGAGTTTTTGTTCATTTGCTCATTTATTCAGAAGTGTGTGGATATGTCATGTTCATTTATGGTTATTTTGTGTTTTTACTTTTGTGTATTTTTCCCCATTGTCTCTGATTTAATAGTTATCTAGGTTCTCTTCGTCATCTCAGCTCCCTATCTAGTTTCTTCACCTCAAACATCCAAAGCAATACTATTACCATATTTCTTATTGTTTTTCCAAGTACGTAAACTCCTCCTCCCAAGTGTTTAATTTCTCATACTTAACTCCCTTCCATTCACTCCTTTCTTCCTGGTGTTAAGCCTTGATCTTTCCCATCCTCAGCTGTTTGCTCTCCCTTACCTTACCTCACTTGTCCTATCAGCTGCTTCTGACAACCACGTAGCTTTCACCAATCACAAAGTAAACCTCCTTCCTCCCATCTCTTACACTTGCCCCCAAATATCCTCTGAAAACTCTAAATAGCAACCCTTCAACTCAACTAAAAGTACTCCAATAGAATCAGACTTCAATCAATTTCTCGTTTGTCATTATTCACCCCTATAAACCTCACTTTTAGTGTCTTGACAGTTCTCATCCAACCACCTTCCTTTCTCCTCTCTCCATTTCACCAGCATAATTGCACAACAACTACAAATAAGAGCTGGGGATGTAGCTCAGATGTTCTGCCACCTGCCTCACAAGCACAAGGACTCAGTTTGATTCCTGGTACCAAAAACAAACAAACAAACAAACAACAAACCACAAATAATAAACAATCACAGTGTACATAAAGGATAGACAAAGAAGGAAAGGTTTAATTGCAAGGGCTATCATATAGAAGCGTGTATGATTGAATCAGATGTAATTCTTTTAGCAAAACGTAGGAACGGAATCCAAATCACTTGGAGTAAATAACAGAAGGAGTAAATACAAAGCTGGAAGATTATTTATGAGGAGGCTACGTCCCACTAAAAATCTACATATAAGCCACAAACTCTCCTCACTTTTCTAGTCCACAATATGCAGTATCCCCCCCAAAAAAAGGTAAGCGGAAAAAGGGGAATATCTATATTCACAGATGCACATGTGAGCATGGGGAAGAAAGGAAACACAAAATCTCTGAGTTTATCCATCTCAACAAGAAAACAAACACCAGGTAGCAGAACTCTTCATAGGTGGGATGAGGCAAAAAGGAGAGTTCAAAGAGGAAATGAACCAAAAATTCAGAACAGTCTCATTCAAAATGCCTGTGGTGAATTTTGAAAAAATAGGTAAAAATCTGGATGAGCTAACCAAAATAGTTCAAAATCTGAATGACAGATTCAACTACAAAACAGAATTCTTTAAAAAAATGTCGGAGAGAAATACCTGAAATAAATCTATAGAATTAATAAATTTCAGACATGATCAATATGAGGAGAGAATGTCTGATATTGAGATCAAAATATTCATTTAGAATAAAGAGCTCAAAGAAGACAAAAAGAAAATAAGAGACCAGGAGAGGTTTATCCAGCAACTGATACCTGACAATAAGACTAACCTTAGGCTAACTGGAGTTAGAGAAAAACTAGAAGATAGCACAGATGTTTAGAAGATAGCACTAATGTGGTTAGGGAAATCATAGAAGAAAATTTATCAAATGTAAGAAAATACAGGTAAGCAATGCTTATAGAACAACAAATAGTTATGATGAAAAAAGAAACTCACCAAGATAATGACCTTATGAAATTTCCAGAAATGCAGCAAAAAAACAGATTTTTTTTTGTCCCAGGGATTGAACTCAGGATCTTGCACTTGCAAGGAGAAAACAGAATTTTAAAAGCAGCCCAAGGCAAACAAAATATCATGTATAATGGTAAACCAATTAGAATCACAACAAACTTCTGAACACAAAACCTGAAGTCCAGAAAAGGTTGAAGTACTGCAAGCTCTAAGAGAAATAACTTCCAATCTGTATTAACTTATCCAGCAACAGATGGAGAAATAAGGTATTTCCATTAAAAAGACCAGATCAAAAGATATATGAGTACTAAATCAGTTCTTGAGACAATAAGAATATTGTCTCAAGAGAAGTCATAAAATGGACACAACTAAAATCATAGAGGAAATTAGTGAGATTAATGCATAAGTAGCAACAAAAAATCTCAGAAAAAGAAAACAAATGATTCATCAACATATTTAAAAAATAGCAATGATAGTAATAACCAACACATCTCAGTAATATCTCTCAACACTAATGGCCTTAACTCTCCAATAGAAAGACTGTCAGACTAGGGGGGAAAAACAGACAGAATCCAACAGTTTGTTGCATTCAAGAAACTCATCCAACCCAAATAATATTCATAAATTAAACATTAAAGAATGGAAAACAACATTTCATGCACAAGGATTCCCAAAAGAATCAGGGGTATCAATTTTAATATCAGACTTATTAATCTTCAAGCTAAAACTGATTAGAAGAGACAAAGAATGACACTACATACTAGTCAAGGGAACAATCCAACAAGAAGATATAATGTCGACAAATATATATTCAACAAATACTAAAGTACCTATCTTCATAAAATAAAAACTACTGAAATCAAAAGATCAAATAAACACTGAAACAATCACACTAGAAGATTTTAATATCCCACTTTTTCGGTACCTGTATCTAGTGGAATACTACTGGGCTAAAAAGAAAAAAAAAGATTCTGAGGCATTTGTAGGAAGATGAATGCACCTAGAAAATACAACATTGAGCGAAATAATATGGCCGCAAAATATAAACTATCATAAGGTATCGATCATTTGAGGGAGACAAAGTACAAATAAAGAAAATGGTAAAGGATGGATAGAAAGGGACAAGGAAATGGATCTCTTAACATAGGGAAGTGGTCCAAGGGAACAAGGACAAGAGGTGAGGAGGAGGGAAAGGGGAAATAAGAAGAATAAAGCTGCTAAGTTTTCCAGGCTGAATTTAAACTAAGAATCCTCTTGCCTCAGCCTTGCAAGCCTGTGTCACCACGCCTAGCTTGCCTTAGCATTTCAGATACCAAAAAAGTTCTTTAAATTCTTAATTTATAATAAAGATAGATTATTATAAGTATTATGACACTAGATTTTCATTACAGATTATTATTAAAAGATCATAAATTAGAGGTGTGTTCAGAATTTAGAAAATAATTGTACCTTCCTGATTAATTGGTAAGAGGCAGGTAAGTGAATGTTGTTGCCAAGTAACTGAATTTGGTATGAAATTATTTAGAGAACTTTTTCCAGCCTATATTCTTTGTTGTTTTTCTTAAACTACTAGAGGTCAAACTTTGAATTTTAGCAAATATTGTAGATATTTTTTAGTAATGTTTTAATCCCTTTTAAGGTTAGATTTTTATATGCTTAATTAGTTGTGTTTAGAGGAAGCCGCGCAGTTTCTGAACCAACCAAATCTGATTGTAAATAAACACACAATCATACTTTTACTGCATTTTTAAAAAATTCAACCTAGTACTCTCCATCCCTTCTAGGTTTCTCTTCTAATTGGTCTTAAGGAAAAGATTATCTGAAGCATCCTAGCACGTTTTGTCACCAGTACGTTGTGATATATAGTTTCATGCCCCATAGCAATAACTACTACCACCACAGGATCAAAAACTACCTAAATATTAACGGTTAAAAAGTCTTAGAATTAGTGAAAGCAACCTGGATATGGGCTTAACTCTCTTGCTTTACAAAAACAAAACAAAGCAAAACAAAACGAAACCTGAGGTTGATGCTCAGAGGAAAAAAAAAAAAAAGATTGGTCTGTTGTTGCTATATATTAAATAATAACCACCATGCAATGTAACTAATAAATATTCTGCATAGATTAAGCCTTTGTCATGAACCATTCCATTCACTCATCTCAGCAATGCTAAGAAGCAAACAGCATTGCTGTCCATTTTTCCAGATGCATCTTAGTAAAAAAAAGAAAAATTTTTAAGTGTGGAGAACTCTAATACTGAAACGAAGTCCACCACTCCCTGCTACCACGCTCCTCACAGCACATTTAAGTGTATGATTGCCTATTCAAACAAACATGATAAAGAATAAATTGCATCTTTTAAGAATTTTTATAGTTAGTTTAAGAACATGTTGATAATGTAGCACGTTCAGTTAAAAGATGTGGAATGGTCCACTCTGAATATTCAGGGGCACATTTTGGGATGAGAGCTATCTCAAAACTTGATGTGAGTGTGAATCTTCTTACATATATATAGAGCTGATTAAACCATATTTTCCTGAGTCTAAGATACATTTCTTTTCCCCTTTTAGCTATGAGATCAGGATGCTTCTTACTATCAAAAGTATAATATACCTACTTCTGGGATGGAGGCAAATTACATACCATAGTTACTATTAAACACATGCACAAACTTCAATCCATTAGAGCAAAATGTAGCTAGAGAAATGAAACACATATTTTCTTCAATTTAAAAACTATTTAAAGACCATTTGCAAAAAACAAAATGTGAAACATGGTTTTTGTCCAAATATCTTTCTTGACACTCTCTTGTGTGATTAAGAAAATGTCAGCGATTAAACTGGCAGAGAACTCTGAGAGAATGCTACATCAAAATTCTTTGGACAACACAAACTTTAATCTTAAATGGAAACCTTTGGATATCATTAACTCTAAAAAATATGTATCATTCCAATGTGTCAAACCATGCAGACTAAAATGTTAGGCTCTTCTCAATTTGCTGCACTTATCATTTTCTTTTAATGCATAGATAGATTTATATGTTATCAAAGTATAAATATATTTAAAGCAGTTTCTACATATACATAATGCAATTATATATGGTTTTAAATTAATTTTCATAGTTTAATCAACAGTCTTTTTCATAATTACATATTGATAAAACAACTCCTTACATAGACGTAAAATATGTTAGTGTATGACAGGATATAATTGTGTTGAACTACATAAAAGAAAAGGCAATATTTTTAAACTTGTAGGTCAATAATAATAATATAACTATATCTGGGAAAACTAAATTTATATTAAAAGGACAATCAGTAACATTACAAGTATAATGTTGAGCAAAAAACTTGGACTGAAAAGCATGCTTATATTATTCCATGTAGTATGCTATAAAAAGTGACATTAGTATTTGCTTTGGTGTCAAGACTGAGTGAGATAGCACCAGAAAATTGTGAGATGGTTAAGTGTCTGATAATTTGATTATGGTAGCTCTGTGCATGTGTGCTTGGTCGTAGTTCACTGTGCTGTCCATTTATGTGCCGTATGCTCCCTGTATATGTGTTACATGTCACTGTAAAACAGAATATTTCAATAATAGAAGAGCACAAAACAGGAGAAAAATGAAGTCATACTGGCCACTACAAGCTATCTTTAAAAGTTAAGAACAGTAAAAGAGAGCACATGATACTTGACTCATCTAAAATGATGTAAATAGTCAGTGATAGAGATGGGTCATCTGTCTCTAGAATTCCATGTGCAGTTAAATAAATAGGAGTAATGGACATGTAAGATTTAGAAAGAAGTCAGAACACTTAAGAAATAAGGCAAATAAATTAGCACCATTTGCTGTCAGAGAATACATGCTTGTGATCCTAAAGCTTCCCCTGCATGGGTACAATTATGGATGATAATATTCAAACTAAAAATCAAGTTGGATTTCTATGGGTTTAGCTCCTCTCTCACAGGCCAAACTTGAGGTGTGTGACATATACACACAAAGCCAGAGCATCTGAGGTTGCAGCAGTGTCTGAACTTGTGCAGGAGATGACTTCCGTTACTTGGCTGAATACATTCTACAGCATCTCGTATCCAGTACTCTATCTAGCTGCAGAGCAGCCTTTATGGAACACTTGCACGCTATTCCATGATTAATCATCGTTTCTAATTTTACTAGTTATTTCTTCCAAATTTTATTCATACTTTTCTTAGTTACTTTTAAGTGACTTGGCAATGATTGTAATTATAGTTTTTATGTATTTCAAAAGTTTTAAAATCTTCTTCCGATCTATTTGCTTCTATGCTGATTTCTTTAGTGAGTGGCCACAATTTAAATTCTAAAAACAGGCTGTGTATATGTTTTATGTCTTCGTCATTCTTTCAATTCAGCAATATTTAAATGAAATATGCATTTAACTTACTGTTGTCTAGTCAAAAACTGACTTTGTGCAAAAGTCTAGGCACACAATTTCACTGGCAGTCCCAGTAATCAAAAATGAGGACTTACTTTATTCGCTTATTGAGAAACATATAATTTTTGAAAACAATGCTTTACCTTTACCACTGAAGGATTAATGGCCATGATGATTATCTTGTTGCCTGCAATGTGAGAACTGGACAAATATTTTCAGACAGTAGATAACACACAGTTTTAGAAAGACACAAAGGAGAAAATAACTTAATTGCTCCAGAATACCGCACTCTTTCCAGCTATCTAGAGGAAGTCGAGACAAACTCAGTGATCAGACCTGAGAAGACTAAAATCACAGTTTAAACAAATCATGATAGCCAAGTTCAAGCAAATCATGTGCAATTTTCTGACTTACAAAGATCCTGTTTCGAAAATAATAAATAAAAATAAATGAGGGCTAGGAATATTTCTCAGTGCCAAGCACCTCAGTTTAATTGCCAATATTCCTCACAAGAAAAAATAAATCAAAATATCTGGAATTTATTGGGCAGATTGTCAGCTTCTAGAAAAGATTTTGAGACTTGGGGTGAATAATAAATTGTTTCCTTGAGCAAATGCTATCCTGTAATTTGTGTTAACACACACATGAACACACACACAAACACATACAGGGTTCAGACTTGATAGGGTCAAATTAATCTACAAGTAAAATAACTGAATACACAAACAAGTTCAACATTTGTTGAAGTAGTTCTTTAACTGCTGTTGTGGCTTGTGTCTAGATGTCCCAAAAAAGACTTATGAAGTCTTTTTTGGAGGTGGCTGAATCTGGAATGTGTGATGCAGGGATTAAGGGTTTGTGATTATTAAATACAACATGTTTGATTGGTTTGGCACTGCCCTAATCGGGGTAGTCTAGATGGGATAAAAGGGGCAGAAAGATGTTGTTAAGGTCCCTTGTTGCTTTTGCTACCTTGTGGATGACATGAATTGTTTCTCCTCTGTGATGCCCCTCTGCCATGTACCACCCTGCCTTGGAGCCAGCCAATTATGGACTGAAACCTCTACAAACTGTGAGCTAAATAAACACTTTCCCCTTTAACTTTGAGTGTGGAGTATTTTGTCTCAGTGATGAGAGAAAAGTAACTAAGACAATCTCTTAAAAGTTTTAAAACTGAAATCACAACTAGTTTAAGTTCAAAAATTATTATGACTCCAGTAAATCACATTATTTTTACATATATCTTAAAACCATTTGGTGTTTACTTCTTTGGTAGGATCACTCTCAAATTTTCTCAACTTAACTATTTATCTTTTTTATTGTATCTAAATTATGGCCATGCATCTGAGATAAGCTTTCGACTATGTTCTGTAGCATCCAAAAAATGCAGGATATTTTAATTTCTCTGGTAGATTCATATTAACAGCACCGCATCAGTTTATACAGTCTATTTTTTTCTCATCATTTCTTGTGTTTCATTTTGCTTCTTGGTTTTACTTTTTATAGCAAGAGGATTAAAAATAAATCATTTTGATAACATTTCCACTGTTGTCCTAGTAGGGACGCAAACAATCAAAGCTATTTCACATTCTACTTATCCTAATTCATCATTGTCTATCCAGCTTATCCAACGGTAGTATATATAAATTCTATAAAGTATACTGCTACTAGTTAAGTATACTGCTTATAGACACAGTTTGGCTTAGTTGGATTAAGTCCAAAGTCTTGCTGACACCTATTAATATAAGAGGTGAAATGTCAAAAAGATTGCTTCCAATTATATATAAGAATAAAATGTCAAAATATGGATATCTTGTGTGTAAGTTGCTAGCTAATTTTAGATTTTTTTTTTGGTTCAATTCAAGTTCATCTGACAGATTTTTAAGGGAGACCCTTGGCTTGACAAAGATAATTCTATAAACTCATCTGCCTCAAAATTATCTAAGTGGATGAGTGGGTGCTGTTATTATATGAAAAACATATCCTAAGTCCCTGTTAAGCATATAAAATATAAGTGGAAGTTTTCTTTCTCTAGGAATAAAGAATGTCTGTAATATAGTCCTGTCTTGTCTACATAGGATGGAACTTTGCTGCTTCTCTTTTGAATTCAACTAGAAGCATTTAAGTAACACTGCATCATTTCCTAAGTTCTGCTATAAGATTTTGGAAATGATTGGCTTATGCACTTTTTTCACTATGAAGGTTCTGTTAACAATTATTTCAAAAAGTTACTCCAGTGTGTTCATTTTCCATTTAAATATCCAGACCTTGTCATGTGGGATGTTTTCAGATGGGCCTGCTAACTGCACTCCCTTTATTTGAAAAGTGAAACTAACTTCCCTTATCATTCATCTTTTTTTTTAATGAGAGTTTTTTCAATTATCCTTTCCAATTCTTAGTCATTCCACTGTTTTGCAGAGGATACAGATCAGGAAAAGGTTTCATTTGGCATTTTCGCATACTCCTGTGATATTCATGCTGTAGATTGTCATTTCCCTAATCTGTTGATGTGCAAATGAGACATATGTTTCAGAGTTTACATTCTTCAATTTTAGTCTTTGTCAATGTCAGGGTAGAGGGGTAATTAAAACAAAAACCATGAATTTTGTTGATTTCATCTATAAGTGGTGGTGAGGATGTATCTTCAAAATAATAGTACACTTGTTAATTTGGTGAAGTTTTTTCTGTAAGCTATGAGATTTTTCTAAGAGCATGACAAGGCCCATACTTATTTCATTTTCTTATTGAGTTTATTGGTACATTTTAGGTATACAGTACAGTTACATTCATTATTGGGATCTTGTACCTTTGCATGACAGGTCTTGGTTCTCTTTTTTTCCCCTTACCCCTGCCCTCACTTCACCCCCTCCTCCCTTCTCTTTCACAAACACTTTATTTCCATTTTTTCATTTTCTCATATTTTTTCTTTCCCCTTATTTCCTTTCCCCCACCCTTCCCACTTCCCCTACACCTTTAGCCCTTTTTTTCCTATTTCACATTGTCAATTATACCATTAGGATCTTATGTACAGTTATAGTTTTTCACACCAGAGAAACTATTCAGTATTTACACATGTGTGACTTATATATTTCACTTAAGAGTATATCCTCAATATGCATCCATTTTCTTATGAATGACTCTAATTCCTCATTCTTTATGGCTGAGTAGTGGGCCAATGGCACAATGGATAATGTGTCTGACTATGGATTATGAGATCCCATACTTATTTTTGTTGTTAACATCTTGTTGAAATGGATCTATTTAATAATGCATAACTGTGGTCAGCTGGCTTATACAAGCAACCAATGAATTTCAACCACTTGTGAGATTTAAAGTTATTGAAAGGTCTTTCTTTGTGAGGGGAAAGTCATATTAAATTTAATATATACTGCCGTGTTTCATACATAAGAATGTTTAGGTTTGTTGGAAGATTTATTACAGCTTTATAAACAGCTACTCTCAATTAAAAGGATATTGTCAAGAAGTAAATGAGACTCATCCCCATGCCCATGAATTTAACAATTTCTACAGTGAGTGGATTTTACCAAAGAAAATACAGTATACTGATGGCAAATATGCATGTCAAAGTGCACTCAACATTGTTGGTCATTAGGAAAATGTAAATTAAAACAATGCCATGCACTTTCACATTTACCATAACGAAAATTAGAAAGACTGAGAACAGCCACTGCTAGGGAGAACATAAGGAAGGAAGGTTTCCACATTACTGCATGCATGGAAAACAGTATAATACACTGGAAACATCTCAGCAGCTCCATTTAAACATATATTTCCTGCTCTAGGCATTTATCCAAGAACAAGGAAATCATATTTTAAAGAGGTATATGCAATATTTAATATAGACTTATGCAGTGATTCGAAGTAGAAGAAAATCAAGTGACCATTAACATGTCAATAGATTGAAAAAATTGGTATGAAGCAATGCAATGGAATACCATTCATCAGTACAGAGAAACTTCATGTGCATCAGTATGGATGAATAGTTGAAGTTTGGAGCTCTAGGAAAAGACCGGAAATTATCATTATGTTCTATATGATTTAAATTATGTATAATTCTGGAAAAGGAAAATATGTAGTGACAAAAAACATGTCAGCAATTTCCAGAGGCCAAAGATAAAAGAGTCTGTATGATGAAAATAGCCCACATGACACTAAACCTTCTGTACATATTTTAAATATATCAAATTATTTAGTAGAAAGGCAAATTTTATTGAATGTAAATCACAACGTAAAACTGTATATAAAACTGACGTTTTCCTGACATTCCTACCAAAAAGTAGCTTCTTTTTTTTTAGTCTTCATATTTAATTTTTACAGATAAAATTTCTAGAAATTCTATCAGATTATTATATCAGGAATTAATTCTCTTGACACTTTCAGGTACATCTTTTATTTTCATGTCCACTAATGTATCATTTTCATAGTTAATCAGTGAATTTAATTTAGCATTTCTTCCATCATAGGATCATTTTTTACATCATTTAGAGTATTACTAGGATTTCTGATTTATTTAATATTTCTCCTTAATTTCAGTGTCAACTAATGCAAAGTCCAAGAGCAAACCCACAGATGTTGAGTATTTTTCTTAGGCAGGAGTCAATGACCAAAGCCTTTAAATATATTAGTTATCACTTAAAACAACCATGGTGAGTATCATTACCTTCACTTTATATTTAGTAAACTAAGGCACAAAGGGGAGATTATCTTGGCCCAAATCACAGAGCTAATAAATGGTTTACTTGGGATGTGTCATTCCTAAAGTAAGTAATGAGCTCAGACAGCTGTCAATTCTTGCTTCCCATATTGCATATTCCACTGTCCTTCATTATTTTTTCAGAAACACCAAAGAATAGAAAGCTCTAAGGTTGACCCTCTTAATCACATTAAAAAATCATGTTTAAAAGGTTCCATAGTAGTGTCAATGAATTTATTGGTCAAACCGTCAAACCAGAATTTATAGAATCATTTCCAACCAAGAAAATACTCTGCTGAGCATGAAGGGACCTTAAGGCAGGAGGATTAAATCTTTGAACCTTTCCTGGGCAGCTCATTGAGTCAGTGAGATTGTCTCAGAATAAAATACAAATAAATAAGAGGGGCTGGTATGTTGCTGCACGGAAAGGCTCTGAGTTCAATCTGCAGTATAGTAAAATAAAGAAAGAATATATTTTTCTTTAGACACTCTTTCTTTTTTTTCTCATTGAGTTTATTGGTACCTTTTAGGTGTACAGTATAGCTACATTCAATGTATAGGTACATTGGGATCTTGTACCTTTACACAACAGGTCTTGGTTCTCATTTTTCCCCTTACCCCTTCTCTCCTTTCACCCCCTCCTCCCTTCCCTATTTACAAATACTTTATTTCCATTTTTTTTATTTTCTTGTATTTTTTTTCTTTTCCCTTATTTTCTAAAGGTGTAGGGGAAGTGGAAGGGGTAGTAGAAAGGAAATAGATAGTTTCTATTAATATTAAATTATTAATGTAATAATTTTATCTATTAATTTTAAAATCACTTTTCTGTATTAAATTATAATAAGCATGCACATTCACATGCCACCAATGAAACATGGTAGAAATATATTTCATTCCTTCTTAGCTAAAACAATCTACTTTTAGATACCTCCTGAAACTAATAGAAAATGAGAGACAATAGTTTCCCTCTGCCTTGCTGAACACCTTTCCCACAGTGACTGTGATAGTAAGGTGACTAGGAAATGACTTCTCTCTGTGTTATGGGTCACCAAGCTCTCTCAGGTGTTGCTTTTACCAGACGGACAAGCCCATTATATCCAGCATTTCAAGGTATCAATACACCGGCATGCATCATTTCTTCAGTGAGAGAAGCCAATATCCTCTTGTTCCCCAGGGAGTTTGAATTTTATCACAGTTCTCCACTTCAGTAACTCTAGAGGTTCCCAATTAGCATGTCCAATTAAAACCTGGTTAAGTGCAGATTTTGCTGTACCTCAGCCAATTGAGCAGTCGTGGCTGGCTTTCCTGTTTACTCATAATACATATAGCCCTGATGTATTCAAATATTTGAACAAACGTCAGATCTCTCCAAATATAGATCATCTTTCCAGAATTTGTATTTCTATCATTTTCCTCCCCTTTTATCCCTGTATCCTTTTATTCTATTAAAAATGCTATGAACAATCTGTTAGAGAACCTAAGGAGCAGTGTAAATTTAGCCTCAAGAGTGAGAAAGAACCCTTTACTTCATCTCAGCAGCCATTCTACCAAGCAGCAAGTCCTCTCAGGAGGTCTAGGCAGCCACAGCCTCCACCTTTGCTTGCCATTTCCAACCTTTTCCAGGATTATTTTCCCTAGACATGAAATTTGAAACTCTTATCCCTTTATTGGGATTGCTGCTTTAAATATTTTGTTTTCATCCTCCCTATTTGTGATCATGAAATTAAATGCTACCAACAAGTTTCAGTCAAAACAAAGTAATCTTTATAGTAAGAGGGGATTCTCTTCCTTAATCAGTGATAAGGCAGCACCGCCAACTGGGGACTTGATCATCATTATTTGTTCTTTATTATATAGAAAATAGTCACCAGATTTATTAGGCTAGTTTAAACTGGTCTTTTTCTTCCCCCAACCATTAATATAATTTTTTTCTTGAATTTTCATTTGTCTTATTTGTCATATCTATTGGTCCCATGTATGAAAAAGATTTCCCAAGATCAATCCTTAAGACGATGACATGAGAACATACTTAACTGCGTAGACCCAGGATTCATAAGTTAGATTTTGAAAAAAGCAAGACAGAAAAGAAATAATCACCATAAGAAAAGTGTAGTAGAGGGTCACCAAATAAAATAGAGGGTATCCTGTTAAATCCGAATTTCAGATAAACAGCAAATACATATTTTATGTAAATATGTGCTAATAATTTTCAAGGGTTATACTTACCTGAAAAAATTATTTGTCTAAAATTCAAACTTAGGTATATTTTTAGTTTTCTCAATTAGCAACTCCAGTGTGGTGCTAATGTGAAAGAGTAGAGCTCAGTCCTGAGAAATCATGCGGAGTATTTCTCAAAGCCTTTCTTTCAGAGGACAGAGACGCTGACCCTTCCTAGATTGCTGGGGTTGGTCTGATTGCTTTACCTGTGTGTTCCTTTTCCCCCTTCCTATTGCATTTGTAGCCTTACTGCCTGCTTCAGCAAGCTCCTGAATGGTGCTGGTTGTGAATGGCACCCAAAAAAATTCAGCAGAGGAAGAAAGGCGTGGTTTCTTTTCCCCTTTGAATAATTCACATCTTTCCCTGGATAGATGCCCCTCTCCTGATTATATCATTATCAAATCAGCTTTTAGCTTTATTGTCTCCTTCATCACTCATGTCTCTGATTTCTATTCTCAAAAAGACTTACCCATGCAGAGACATAAAAACATTTTTATAATAAGAGAAACTAGATATTTAAGGTAGGCTTGCTTCTAGAATATATTGCTTCTTCAGACAAATGGCTGTGTGTGGCTGGTTGATTGGCAGTATCAACTTCACCTGGGGATTTGTTATAAATACACATTCTGGAGCCCTATCCTGAACTATCAGAACTATGCTAACTTAGATCAGAAGGTCCCCGGGGAAGGCCCAGGAATCTATTTGTTTCTGAGCTCTCCCAGTGACATTTATGTACATTCCAGATTGATAATTATTGCTTTAGATAATATTAGTATGTGAAGCTTTTTCTTTATGTAAATTTTATTATGCGAAATAAATAAAAAATTTACAATTTTAAGTGTACAATTCTGTATTACAAAGGCTTCTTATGTTTTTACACAACATCAACATCCTTCTTCTCCCTTAAATAATAGCTCCTATTCCATCTTCCTTCCAGCCTCTGGCAATGATCCACGGCTTTTAAGCGTCTAATGTAAATAATATCATACATTTATCTTTGGTGACTAGCTGATTTCAGTTACCGTGATGTCCTCAAGGTCCATCCGTTCTGAGCTTCTGAGGGTTCCCTTAGCTTTTAGAACTGAAAAATACAGCATGGTTTGTATATGTCAGCTGTTACTTAAACATTCACCTACCCATGGCTTGCTTCACACTTTAACCACTATGAAAACTGCTGTTAGTATAACGTCATACAAATATTTCTTCAGTGCTTTTCAATTCTTTCAGGGTATAGCAGTGAAATTTCTGGATCATACAGTAGTTCTTTCTATTTTTTTTTGAGACAGGGTCTTATCATTCGGTCCACTGGCATCAAACCAACTTCCTGAGGGTAAATCTAATTTTAACCTTTGGAGGAACTGTCACACTATTTTTCACAATCACTATGCCATTTTACATTCCCATGAACAGGGCAAAAGGGCTTAGAGGCACTTGTTCTTTTCTTTTCCTTCTATCTTAAATTTATTTTTGTATTTTATTTTTTTTTCATCTTTGAGATAGTCTCGCTAGGTTGCTCAGGCTGATTACGAACCTTGGATCTTCCTACCTGAGTTTCTCAAAGGCTGCATTAAAAGCATGAGTCATCACACCTGGCTATATTGTAAAGCGATATCTCATTACAGTTCTAACTTGCGTGTTCCTTATCAATAGTCATGTGCACATCTTTTCATGTGATTTTGGCCATTTGTGTGGATAAATGCATGTTCAAGTCCTTTATCTAATTTTGTTCAACTGTTTTTAATTTTCTTCATATTCTAGATATTCAAATGTATCAAGATTTCATGGTAATTTCCAGAAATTTTCTCCCAATCTGTGGGCTGCCTTTCTATCACTTCACAATGTGAATTGATGAACAATTTTTAAAAAGTTAATGAAATCCAATGTGCATATTTTTTCCCTAATACTTTGCTGTAATTTGCAAAAACATTACTTCCAAATCCAATGTGGTCGTGTTGTCTTATCTTTTTCTAAATATTTTGTAATTTTAGGTTTAATGTTTACATTTTGATCCATTTTGAGCTATTTATATAGTACTAAGGAAAGGTCCAACTTAATTCAGTTTTCCTAACACCATTTGTTTAAAAGGGTATCATTTTTTCATTGAATGATCTTCACATCCTTTTAGAAAATCATCTGACTACAAGTGTGAGTGTTTATTTTTCAGCTCTATCTTTTATTCTATTAATTTGTATGTTTGTTTTTATCTCAGTGCCACACTGTTTTGATTACTGAAATTTTATAATAATTTTTAAATCAAAAAATATGAATCCTTTCACATTTTTTCTTTTCCAATGTTGTTTAGCTACTGGAGATATTGAGATATATGAATTTTTCTGTTTCTGAAAAAGGTATCATTGGCATTTGATGGAAATTGAATTAAACTGTAGATCATTTTGTGTAATGTTGACATCTTAACCATATTGTCCTTCATGAATGTACAATATATTTGTATTTATTATGTCATTTTAATTTATTTCTGTATCACAGTGTTTGGTAATTTCACTAGAAAAGTCTTTCTGTTTCTTGGTTAATTACTAAGCATTTTATTATTCTTAATAAGATGAGATTCCAGTTGTTGATTCTTTTTGCTAGTTCCCATGCTACTGAGGATTTGTTTATTAATCTTGATGTTATTGTAAATAAAATTATTTTCCTAATTTCATTTTCAAAATCTTCATTTCTTATGTATTAAAATGCAACTGAATTTTATGCGTTGTCTTTGTTTCCTGCTATTTTTTGGAGCTCATTTATAGGGAAAAAATTCTTATATATAAAAACTAGGTTTAATCTATCTTGCTTGTAAAGACAGAAGTGCTACCAAAATATAAACCACATACTATTTGGATGTTATGACAGGGAAATATAAATGAAGTAGGTTTGACACTAAAAGAATCTGGGGCTATTGTATGACAAAGTAGTACTTCCAGTGGATCTTACAGATTAAATGAGATTTGATGTAGATACCAGAGGAAAGCTAAGTCAAATTCTTAGAGTTATAAACTCATTTTTTCAGAAAAACATAAATATTAACTCACATCTATTTCCTTGAGATATGAATGGAAGAATATTAAATCAGCATAAGATTTAAGAATTTACTTAGAATGCAAAGTGCATAGTCTGAAAATCAGAAAAGGAATATATAGAATCTTCTGAAAATATTTCAAAATTAAGATATACTTCCTACTAAAATATTTGAGTTAAAATTTTGGAATTATTATAAATGTGATTTATGGTTTGATGACATTGTGTTGATGATTCTTCAGCGGTGAAGAATTTATTGCTAAGTATGGCATTGATTAATGAAATATTTAACCATTTTACAAATACCTCACAGTCTAGCTTGCACATGCACAGGTTGGGTGTTGTAAATTTTACTTAATGGAAGAAAGTCTTCATTATGAAATCATATATTAAAACTGCTTCATTACACACAACTTAGAAGTTCAACTTGATATACTGTGCAATGTTCCTTATCCCAATATTTTTCAGTGTATACACCAAAATGATCATTATCCATTCTTTGTTCAGATGCTGAAAGTAATAAAATTTATTTCAGTGAAATAATGAGCTATCACAGATCTTAGAATCATTTCACTCTACCATTTTAGGAAATTATAAAGATGTTTAAAATTTTATTAGTAGCTTCCTGGAACATAATTTTGAAAATCCAATAAAAATCTTTGGAAATTTTTCCATCATTGGTATTTCTTAGGTACAATATAAATTACTTAATAATTCCATGAAGACTGAGGCTTAGGTATAAAATATGTATAAGTAAAAATATAAATAAATATAAAATAACATAACTCTATTGTATTTTGTAGTACCTATAGATTTTTTAATTGATAGTGAAACTAACATTAGCTATCTATTAAATCATCCATGAAAGAAATCTGTGATGAGGAAAGTTTTCAGAAAAATAGATCATTTACCTCTGTTGGGGAAACAAACCTCAGAACAAATGGTACTTTGGGATTTTGTTTCTATCTCAATGTTGCAGTTGTCCGGTACTGTTGTAACAGAATACCACCTAAGAGGTGACTTAAACAACAGAAATTTACTGCTTAAAGTTCTGGCGGCTGGACAGTCCAGGATCAAGGTGTGGGGAAGTCTGGAGTCTGGTGGTTCTCTTCTTGCTAAGTCCTCACATGACATAGTGCAGAGAGAGCAAGCTCTGCTGCTGCATCTCCTAGGACACTAATCTCATTCATGACAGCTCCACCCTCATAAAAGAATTAGATCTCAATGGTGTATCCACTACTACCATCACACACAGTATCAGGATTCCTCCTATATATGAATGGGGGGAGTGGCAGAAATATTTGTTCCTTAACTCTCAGAAAGAACTTGACTTAAAGAAAGAGCATAAAATAAAATAATACGGGGCTGAATAGTATAGTACTTTATCTGAAAAATAAATCCTACAGGAATTACTTCATACTTTTGTTAATATTTTTACGTACCACAGTCAAATAAGGTTTTGAGTTTTTCTTTGTTTACAAGGGACAATTAAACTTAATTTTTAAAATAGGTGGGGACGGGCCGGGGATTTAGCTCAGCGGTTCAGTGGCCTGCCTTGCAAGCGCAAGGACCCGAGTTCAATCCCCAGTACCAAATAAATAAATAAATAAATAAATTCAATAAATAAAATGGGTGGGGACAATCTGTTTACTCTCTGAACCCCAGCAGTCAGACCAAAGGTTCAGAGGATGCCTGCATCTGTAGCGGTGTGCAGATTAGGTAGTATCTCCACTTTTGTTCCCATTTCAGTAACAATTTTGCAGGCAGTCAACAGGATAGGCTCTATGACAGCTTTCTTGATAGATTACTCACCATGATTACTTAGCATTTGACAGTAACTTAATATGATAGATTTTCTGCATTTTCAATCATTGCCAGGCATGAAGTGAATTGGCCGAGAAATTCTATGTGTTTCTTAGGTCAAAGAGCATTTTGTTGGCTTCATATAATAACCAGACAATTGTTCCTATGCTAAAGAAAAAGGTTCTACTAGTTCCAACATATTAGTAATCTCATACTTTTACCGTAATCCCAAAACATAATTGTAAATGATAATGCCACTAATAATGTAATTAAAAGAAGAATAGTTGTATTCATTCAAATACATTGCATTTTAGAAAACAGTTACTTTGGGGGTACCGGGGATTGAACTCAGGTCCTTGTGCTTGCAAGGCAGGCCACCGAAAAGTTACTTTTCAATTAATAAAATCTAAACTTTTTTTTTTTTTTTTAGTGCAACAGCAAGGGACAGAGTTATGTGCTCACCCTCAGGATTTAGCTGGTTTGGTATTTATTTTGAAAGGCGAAGAAAGTAAGAATTGTAAATATTTTACATGCATCTAATTCTACTTTGAGAATGTTAAATTTGTATAACACATGTACTATAATTTATTCAGAGTAAAACAGGACCATCCTGATATATCACTAGGTGGTTGACTACAGTTTCTTTTTAAATTAAATTTTTAAAGTTAAATTTTAGTCTCATCACTAGAAGAAAAATAAAGAAATACTCTAAAGAAATAGAAATCTACTTTTTTGGGGCATCCAGTGCTAAACCATGTTTTGTTGCTGAGGCATATTATGGAAAGTTCTAATTCACAGGGCAGCAACTTTTTCTCTTCTCTTTGATTAATCTTAATTATCAAATCAATTGAGAGATGTTTAGGAGATGGGAAAAGTATTCTTCTGATTGTTTATGGGCTGGCCTTGGGGAATAACTCTGGATACTATATTTACTCCAAGGCCCCTTCTTCTCTGCTTCCTGGTCACCATGAGAAGAGCAAGTCTCCTCTTCCAGGACCTTCTTCTCTAACAACTCTGCCTTGGAGCCAGCCAATCATGTACTGAAACCTCTGAAACTGTGAGCCACTATACATCTCTCCTTCGCTGCATTACAGAGGTCAGGTATTTTGTCCCAGCAACGGAAGGCTGATAAATACATTGGGAAAGGCAAATCATGATTGTTTTGAAAGGTATTTTATAGTGTCTTTTATTTTCTTTCTTTCAGTCCTGGGGATTGAACCCAGGGAATTTGCCCTGAGCTACAATCTCTTTTTTTCCTTCCTTTATTCTTCTCTCTCTCTCTCTCTCTCTCTCTCTCTCTCTCTCTCTCTCTCTCAGAGAGAGACACTCACTAAGTCACTAAATTGCCAGGGATGTTGGTGGGTGGGAGGGTGTGTGTGTATGTGTGTGTGTGCATTTTAAAAATTTATTACAGTAAAGATACATTGACATTAATCCCTTTATAAGTACTCCCCCTGGTTTTGAACACAGTTATTCCAGAATTATTTCTGCTTTCTGAAGCAGCCCTGAAATCTTCCTTCTTGCCTTTAGTTGAACTGTTTTGGCTGCTTTGATGTCCTTACTCAATATAAAACATTTATCTTTCATGGTCACTTTGATGTAGGGGAAGAGCCAGAAGTTACATGTTGATTGATCTAGTGAACAGGTGGATGAGGACACACTGTAATGTTTTTATTTGACAGAAATTGCCACAAACATCTGATCAATGAGAGGTGATCAAAAGCACAGTGAATGTTTAAATTTAAAAATTTATTACAGTAAAAGACAGAATATATTTTTGATTGAAAGAATGACCAAAACAAAAATTATTATTCAGTCTTGAGTATTTCATGGGCCTCAATTCAGAAATGAATGAAGCGAGACTTTACTGTACTCAATGATAAAATATGATACTTTATGTGAAATTTAGAGTAATGTAACTCTTACATGTGACATTGTAAGTTTGAGAAGATTCCAATGCATATAGACTTCTGATGAGATCTGTGATTATATTGACTATACAGTTTCTTTTGCCATTATCTGTAATGCCAACATCTAGAAAACATTAATAATTCACTGAAAAATATTTTCTAAATGACCAATTTATAATTTTAAAAAGTCATAACTGGGTAAACAAATCCATTCAGAGTGCAAAGTAAATTGATGAATTAAAATACATCACCAAAAAAGTAGGAAGCATTTGTTTGTGTGGTTCTGTGCTCCATATAGCAACTGACTTTTAAGGAGTTAATCTGTCAAATTTTGGTACAGTGTGAAGGAAGAATATCTCTATCTGAGATGGCTATGAATACACTCTTCTCATTTCTAAACACATACTCATCTGAAAGATTGTATTCATACACTGCAGTCCAAATGGCACATTATAACTGACTAAATGGAGAGGCAGATACGAGAATCTTACTGTCCTTTATCAGGGAAGATACTAAATTTTTAAAAATGCAAAAATGACATTCTTTGTACTAATTTTTTTTAATTTAGAAAAATGTAGTTATTCTAATAAAACATGTTATCTATGTTAATATGTGAGGAATTTATTTTATTACTAAATGAATTAGTAAGTTATTACTTTTACAATTTCTTAATTCTACTTTTTAAATTGGCAAATATTGATGCCTAAATCTCATGCTAACACAGTCTCTTTAAAGTCCTTAATTATTTTGAGTTTAAGTATTATAAGACAAAAATGTTTGGGAATTGTTGCTTTAACTGGTCCTCTCCATCCTGATGTTTTGTTTGTTTGTTTGTTTTGAGACAGGGTCACACTATGTAGTTAAACTTATCTGGAACTCACTACGCAGCCCAGGCTGGTCTCAAACTCACAGCAATCCTCCTGCCTCAGCCTCCCAAGTGCTGGGATTACAGGTGTGCACCACCAAGACTGGCTTCCATCCCTGATTGTGGCTTCTTAGAATCAACATCCTGAAACTAAGAGGCAGATGATAATAAACAAACTCATGAGAAAGTGAGCTTTTTTTACACATGTGTTTTACTCTATGTCATTGCATGTGGAATTCATTTTTGAGGAACTGCAATATTTCTTCAAATTGGAATTTGTTTTCATTTTGTTAAGATCTTGATAAACCCTTAACCAATATAGATATGAGAATATGCTAGATCTACTCTGACACTCTTCCATAAGGAGCATATTGTTCCAACCCATAATATTATTGTCCTGCTAATTCTTTGAAGTTTTTAAAAATCACTTTTAATTTTATTGGTACATTTAGATTGACATAACGATCACATTCATCACAGAAAACGTTTACCTTTTACATGATGCATCTCGATTCTTTTCCCCGCTTCTCTCCATTTCCTTTAACCCCTTTCCCTTCCTCATTTAAGAAAGCCCCACTTTCATTTTTTCCTTCTTTTCTTACTTTTTTCTTTTTCATTCCTCCCTTTCTCTCTCCCACCTCTCTGGTTCACGCATCCCGTTGAACAATGTTTCCTTATTTCATGTTGTCTGTCATAAATTTTGGCCCTATTTACATTTTCAGTGTCTTACAGCAGAGAGACTCCGTGACGTGGACATGTGTCCAGTTTATTTCACTTAAGAGTATAGCTTTGAGGCGCATCTATTTCGCTATAAATGTCTGCAGTTTATCCTTTGTGGGGGGCTGAGCAGTACTCTGTTGCATAGAAAAACTACGTCTTTGCAGATGTGTTCATGTTGGATCACGGTATTCTCTTTGCATCTCATGTTTTAGAGGATGTGGATATCTACAGGCTGTCCCGGCTGCAGCCTATGGTGAGATCGGCTGTTAGAACTCGGCCTCTGTCTCTCAGTCTCTTCTGTCTCACCTCTCGGGGTCAGCGTGCTGCTTTGAACATATTCTAGGGGCTCTCAGGTGCTTCGTCTCAGGACGTCTCTGCCCACTGCACGGAATGTTACCTTCACAGTCCTGCATGCATGTGCTTTTTATTTCCTTTTGTTGAGATTTTGCTATACACGACTGGGCCATGATGACGAACTCTTCATTATATGAATAAAGGCCTGGATGAAACATGGATGCCAAGCCTTCCTGTGGTCTCATTGGTCCTAATTAATCCAAAACTACTATTGTCGCTGTTGAATCCCATGATGTTGGTCACCACGTCCTTTACATGTATGAAGCAATTAACTCGAGGCAGTAGTTATAAAATATTTTATATTGAACAGTAAAACCAACAGTAAGCTGCACTTAAAATTTTATATGGAAATGCCATTCTGTATCCTAAAATGAAACTACTTCCCTCACTCTAAAAAATAAAGGAGAGAGAAGGATCACTTCAAGCTGTGTGTACATTTATAGCAAATGTGACTAGTATTTATTGTTATGTCCTTATTATTACTCAAATAGAATGAGCCATATTTGATATACATAAAGACGACTTCTTAATTCTGTAAGAAGTCTGCATGTTTTGTCACACACATTCTCTTTGTTCTAAGCCCAAAATAGTATAGCACATTAATTTGATTGTACTTAAAATTATAAAGTTGCTAGTCAAAAATAATACTAGTAAGTAAATTTTAGTGAAACAATGCTGACATCCAGTGACTACCTAAGCTAATACACAATCCATAAATAGCATTGGTCATAAACTGCAGTGCTCATTTATTTAAAGGTCTAGTAAAGGGAAATAGTATTGTTATCTGTCTGGTGGATCAATGTGTGTAAATCAGAATTGAGGAAACCCCATGCACAGCTTTTACTTCTTATGTCTCTGGATCATCAATGACTGGTTTTCAATAAGTACCTATAAAATAATTGATGTTGACATTATTGTGCTGCCATGATGTATCGAAACTTTTCCTAGGGCAGACATAGAGTTAAAAAGACATATCAAGAATAATTCATTTTGTGAAAATGATACTGTGCCCTTTTAGAGAGAGGTAGACAGAGGTGGACACTTCTTGCAGTACTAATATATTAATCTGCATATGTGTATTAACCTCTTTTATCAGTGAAATCATATTTCACTTATTAAAAGAAATGCTCTTTTTTCCCCTATACAGATTTATCTTCACTAATTAAACATGAAAGTCATATTAGAAAATGATACAACTATTATATCAATAATAAATTTCAAAAAATATTCATTTCCAAGTTATTCATATCTTATAAAAAATCTAGATCTAAAGTAATTCATTAAAATACTATAAAAGTAGCAAAACACTGATGCTCCTAAATTCAAATTTTAGTTGACTTTTTTTATTATTTTTCTATGGGTATCAAAACTCAATATCTGTGGGACTTTCCATTCATTGGGTAAGTATACAAAATTTTAATAAACTGTAATATTTGTATTTCTGGTTGATTCATATTTTATGTACACCTATTACATGCAAGACACTTTACAAAGTAACCCCAAGAGCATCAACATTCATATTTGATGTAAATTATATACTCCCTTACATTTCCCATGTAATTTTTGAAAAAAATCATTCTTCATGCTATTAAGAATTTTTTTAAAAATACTATTATAAATTCCATTTTATGTTATCAATTTTTTCATTAAGTTTATTGGTACATTTTAGGCAAACAATACAGTTGCATTCATCATTGGGATCTTGTACCTTTTCATGCTGTATCTTAATTCTTGTTTTTCCCCATTCCCCTGCCCTCTCTTCACCCTCTCCACCAATCACTGATGTATTCATGAAGATGATAATATGCTAACTTTGTCTTCACATTATTACGGTGAAATCTACTGTTAGTAAATATATATTAATATTATTTATATACATAAAACAGTCTAAGTATTATATTATTTATTGTTTGTACTATTAAACGTAGATATACATGAATGTATGCATATGAACATAAAAGTTAGTTAGGTTAGCTGGTCTTTCCCTTAGAAAATCCCTGAAGAAAGCAAGAACTAAGTATCTCAAGATACGACCTTAACAGTGTAGCAATTTCTTAGAGAATAGAAGCAGAGATTTGTAATAGATGATTGTCTCAACCAACTGACAGGGTAATTAGTGTGTTCTGAATTATGGCCAACTTTGTTTCTTGCTTAGAGCATATTAGAAGTAAAGGAATATTAAGCAAAACCCTTTGCTTTAGTAAAATGTTATGTATCTTAACCAGTGGACTGTGGAGAAAATGGTCATAAAAGGTTATCAAAATAAGGCCTGGAAAACTCTTTATTATTTTAACGAATGCACTGCCGTTTTTAGTTTGAACACAATTTTTTTCACAGCCTGAGAAATACTAGATTTTAAGGCCTTGAAAATACTGATTTGAATTTTGAAACGTTCTACAAATATTTCACATCTGTAAGATTTCCACTGTTGTGAATGTGCATCTTCTAGGACCCATAGAGATTACAAACACGTCCATTACAAATGTATCACCTGTATGTATTTCACAAGTTCTATGCTTTTTCATTTCTGCACTTAAAATTCCTTTGTTCTCTCTTTATTTTCTCATTTCTTTCTAATTTTTTTCTGGTAGCATATTAGGAAAGCTAAATAAAATGTCCAAATTGTGGAACGCTAATATTAATTATGAATCAATTAACAACTATTAATTAGTTCTAATAAAACATATTGCTTCAAATGTTAAAATTGTAAAATGCATTAATATCTAGTTTTGTAGTTTTCAGTATAATTTCATTTCTTCTAAATTTTTAAATCATCTAAGAAAAAATGAAATTAATAAACTCATGCCATTCCTCTAAATATTTATGTTAGCAATGTACAAGAATTAGCAAGATTTGGTAAATGAAAGCGAACTAGCTCAGGTCATTTCAGTTGTTCTGTCTTTATCACAGAATGTGTTTAAAGTTAAATCAGGGCTGGGGATTTGGCTCAGTGGTTCTGTGCCCTCCTTCTCAAGCACAAGGACCCGAGTTCGATCCCCGGTACCAAACAACAAACAAACAAAAAATTAAATAACCAAATTGCAGCTTTATAAAATTTTTCAAAATAGCATAGTATTTACATAACACACCCTTAATGACAGAGAACTTTCTTATAGGTGAACTGGAAATAACTATTCAGTCAATAAAACAAAACAAAAATGTTTTTTATTCATTGCTTATAATAAAAAGTACATAAAAACTCGTGTGGTATCATTATTCATTTCTTCAATAGAGTGGGAAAATAGAATTCATGAAAATTAATTTTCACAAATGTTAAGTCTTATAATAACTAGAGTAGGAAGAATATAGGACTGAGAAGCATAATAGACTTAACTTTAATCCACTGTTAGTCTCAACCTTTGACTGATATTGACTAGGTTTCAGTAGCCCACACCGTACATGTAGAAAACACATCTAAGGATCAGGACTTCCTGCTTTACCTTGATCAGGACTTCCTGCCCAGAATGTCCAAAGCTAGTTAGCAATCGATAAACTTTAATAGCTGAATAGGTGACATGTCATAAAGCAATACTAAAAAAAAAGATTGGAGTATACTATGTCACTGATTTAAGAACACTGTGTGATCTGGATTGTTCAAGTCTTTCTGAGGATAGATGACTTGATTCCCAACTAGAATGATGAATTTCCGAAGCAAGGAACAATTATTTTTACCAAATTTTTCTTCACAGTAAACAAAACAAAACAAAACAATAGTGCCTGCTCAACAATGATTAATTGTACAGTCAAATGATTTTTCTGACAAGTGATTTTTTATACATCTTTTGTATATGACCCTCCAGAGCAATGATATGTGTAATAATTTATGAGTATTTACTTGAAATTTATTATGCAATTCATATATACAGGCACTGTAAAAATATGTTTTATTTAATGAGGTAGATTGTTTTTAAGTAACATACTCTAATATCCAATTAAAATTTTAATACACATTTAATTATATCACAGCCCATTTTAGTTATTTAGGAATAGAAATATACTGCTTAGTTTTCATTGTGTGTCCCTTAGAATTACATATGATAAAGACCAAGTGAAGGCTATTCTCTTTAACTTTTCTGATAGGATTTGTTTCATATTATAGTCACTGACTGCTTTCTTAATCTAAAATAACCCCCTTGTCAAATATTACAGAAAATACTTCATATTTCAATAATGGAAAATACCTAAGATGTTGAGGCTTACTAATGTAGTATTTTATGATACTGACTAAATTTGCTCTGTGTTAATATTAAATTGGGCATTATTTCAAGAATGCAACAGGATATAATTTAAGGTAAATTTTAGAGAAAATAACCCACAAAGTTTAGAATTTGATATGACATTTTACTAAGATAAGTCCTTGTCTACATGGCAAACACAAAAAACTATGCCTCTCTTGTATTTAATTTGCATATTATCTAATATTTTCATGCTGAGAAAGCACAGAAATCATCCTGATTTAGAAACATTTAGCAGTTTCTATGTACAAAAATCAGGAAAATAGGCCAAAACTCATTTTTTTCTTAAAAATAACTTGAGAATTATGATTATTTATACTCATTTCATTTGTTTATATAGAAAAGAGCTATTTGACTAAATATTGCAAATGGATACACAAATAAACATTTTCCTTATTTATTTAAAATAATTTAACAATAATCAATGTTTTAGTTATTTTAATATATTTTGTGTTTAACAGTAGAAAATAATTAATTAATTCTATGTGTGCTTAAATGGCAGAGACATTTATGAACAATTTCTACCAAAGCAAAATAAAGCTTTGATTCTGCCCATTTTTGTCGCTGAGCTATATTTCCACAAATACAGACAATAAATATATTATAAAAGCACACTAAAGAGTCAGACAACTTGAAGAATAGAATTTAGAAGTAAATGTACTATAAGGATGGGAATCTGTAATTTGAGTACTGACAGATCCAACATGATTGACCATAATAATAAGCTATTTTGATATGCATATTTTGTTTAAATTATCCTTCCAAGTGCTCTCCTTATAAACTCATTCAATGCCAAACAGTTTGTAATAATTTATATGCTTCAGTTACTTTTCTACTTGCTGAGAGAAAAGACCCAGCACTCAAAGCTAAAGTAGGAAAGCTTTATTTTGGCTCGCATTTTGTAGAGGTTTCAGTCCATAGTCAGCTGGCTCCAAGGCAGGGTTTCTTGGCAGAGACATCACAGAGGAGACTAAGGCAAGCAGGGCAGGCAGAAGGCAGCAGAGTATTTCTTCTGTCCCTTTACATTCCATGCAGGTTGCCTGCTTTTTAGATACCACCCCCCACATCTAGGTGGGGTGCCCTTAATCCCAGCATCCTATATCTTAATCCAGACACTTTGAAAACTCCTCACCCATGACTGGTAGCATGAGGCTTTGGGGGGATATCTAGATACAAGCCACAGCAGTTTGTTATCTCAGGTTTAGGTGGAGAAATGTTAAGAAGCCTGCCATGAAAGTGAAGGTGAAAATGTTCAAGTTCTAGCAGCGATGTATAACTGTTTCATTTCATACTTCTGCTATAACAGTGGGACTCACGATCTCCGAAGGTGCAGAGGTTCTTACTCACCTTAGTAAGCAACAGTTATTCTTTTAAGTTACCTAGTTATAAAATTAATGGAAACCTGATAGATTTGTTGTAGGCATTGCTAATGGCATTAGTACTTTCAATTTTTTTATAAAGTATTTTTCAGGTGATTATTTTTATCTTAATCTGTATTCCTATCACCCCTGGATATGTCAATGAGCTTATGTATTCATCCTGTACTTAAAAAGGAGTGTTTGGCCAACTTTTCGGTGAAAGTCTCTGGAGTGTATATTGAGGCTTTGTGGACCATAAAATTTGTAAACCAGCTATGTACTCAACTTGAGCACATAAATAACCATAAACATTACATTAAAGGTGTGTGGATACATTTCAATAGAACTTCACTTACAAATCAGATAAAATTAATTAGTCTTACAATTACATGTTAGTCTTACAATCATAGTTAGCTAACTCTTGAATTCAGAATTTTAAAGATGGTTTAAACATGATAGAGATAGAAACATTACACTGAAGCTATATGTTTACAGACTCTGTCACCAATATATATCCACAGGTACACATTTTATTGTTTTTATTAAGAGCTTCATTATGGTATCTCTTTTAGGTGGAGACAGCTGCTTTGTAGCATGCTCACTTCTCAGCATGGTTTATTTATGTGATTCTGATTATATGGTGAGTATCTCAATGACTCAAGTGACAAACACATATTATATTTGTAAATCCCCAAGTGAGCAAGCAGGCTGACATCTGAATTAATAGTCAAAAGAACAAAAGCTACTTAAACATCTACTCCCATACAACTACTCTAAATTGAACATAAGACAACTGGAAGATGAAGATTTTTATACACAATGTCAAGAACCACTTTAGAAAATGTGATTGTCTTTAAAAGTAAATTTCTGGGGAAGTTTCTATTATATTTAACTGGCAGCTTGGCTGCGGAGCAGATGATACAAATGCAGAAAGTGCTGCATAAATTTCTCATTAAACCATAAACATGGGCTTTCTATGTGAAAGCAATTTAATTCCCTATGCCCATATCTGCAGTCTGTTTCCCTGTGAATATCAAGTTTGAAAAGAGAAACCATATATTTTTTTACTGTTATAAGTAAAAAATTAAAATGGCATGTTTGGGGAGACACATGGGAACAAATACTGCATGAGTTTCTATGTAAAATGATGCCTGGTATAAACAATAGTTAACTCTATGTTTTCTACTTGCAAAATATAGATGTAACTCAATCTGCAGTCATGTTTGTGTGATGTTGAGTAATTTTTCTTTTCAAGAAATTAATGGAAATTCCAAACTTTGGCCTTCTCAGTTATCCTTGCCTCCCATTTTATGAAGCTTACAATTCACTTTCTTGCTCCAACGAATCAAAATTCTCATATCCACACGGACAAACACACACATCCACATTCACTGTGTAAAAGTGGGTTTGATCCCAACATGACTTGTTTTAATTTGTTCCTTAACAAGAAGTATATTTTTTCATGCAAAGATTCTCCCCTCTATTACTTAGGCACTCGACCCATCAATGGTCTGATCCTATCTTAAGCCCTCTTGAATCTTCAGTTTCTCTGCTGAATATTTAGCCTTCCTTTCTGCTCAATGACTCTCTTCAGCCCGAGAAGCTCATAATTGACTAGATTTTTCTGCCTTCAACATTGAAACTCCTTTATTCTTAACTTTATTTTTTTTAACCACAATGAATATTCTGAAAAAAAATTTCTACTTGGCATTACCATTTTTTTACTACCTTTGAAATACTGTTTCTATTTTTACCATTATCTTTGGTACTATAGCTTCTTTAGCTATTTCAGAACCATGAATCCGTTTAATAATCTCATAAAAGTTAAGAGATTTCTTTCTCCCATAAATGCACATACAATTTATTTATGTAAACGGAACAATGAGCTTCTTTGACACTTTTCTATGACCATGAGTGACACATTCACTAAAGCTAAGTGGCCCTGTACTGCTTTTCTGTATCAAGTACCATAGATTCTAATATCACTTAAGTAGTCACAAATTTTCAGTCTGTCCCCAATCTCCTTCATGACCAAGAGAACTTCTACTATAAACTATACATGCTATACTTCTGACACCACATTTCCTCAAAAACTCTTTTGTTCCCTTTCTTGGAAGGCAACATCTCAACTAAATTCTTTGAAGATCATGCATGTCTTTCTTATCCTTTATTTATGACCTATGATGAAGTAACTTTGAAAACACCCCTAAACATTTCAGATCTTCTCTATATTCTTTTTTAGTTATTGCTACAACATCTACATATATCTCTTTTACCATATTACCACAAGCTTTATAATTAAACATTATTATTTCATATCTTCTATTGTAATGACATTCTCAACAAAGATCCTCCCAAGGCATCTAAAACATGAAAAATAATGCAATTTAGCTTAGCTATGTAACTAATTTAACACCTGCCTATATTTTCAATCTCATTTCTTATTAATCCTACTATATGTGTAGGCAACCTACTAGTCAGAGGGAATTAATGTGTAGCTCCTAAGAGACAAAATGTCATTCCTAGACAGTTTGGCTTTTCAGACATGGTTGACTTTGGTCAGAATTTTTTCTTTCTTTTGGCCACCCAAAAACTACCAAATCTTAAAGATTCAATTCCAGGACTGAAAGCATCCTCGCTCAAATCACTTGTACACACATAATCTATGAATTTGGTAGAGCGCATAGAAAAGGGGAGAAAACTTGCAGATGAAGATTGGAAGTCAGACAATCTGAAATTAGAGTTTATCGTGCACTATCCGGGCCCAATATAATCATGAGAAATGGACAACCAAAGACTAAGAAGATGTAAGTAGGAGGAATGGGCAGAGAGGTACAGTTTGCTAAATTTGAAGATGGAGTACGTGATGAAGCAAGGAAAGTTGGAAGCCAGTAGAAGATGGAAATGTAAAGGTACAAATTCCCACTTGAAACAACTGGAAAGAAAAACAGTCCTACATTTTAGAACATTGAGACCCACATTAGAATTATAAGTTTTATAAATATATAAAACAAGTGAAAACCAGTGAAATTTTCCAATAGCCAAACTGTTTCATCTAATACATTTTCTTTAAATTTTATAAATAGTCAAAAGAAATAAATTGGTGTATTACATAAAACGGAAATAGAAAATGAGGATTATCTTTGAAAGTGATTCCATTGAGATTTTTAAAAGACTAGCTGAATTTTTCACTTTTTATTCTGCTTCTGAATTTGGGAAATAACGTAGGGGACTAAAACTCACTTGAAGCCACTAATGTTTGCCAAAATATCTTATTTTCTCCGAGCCCTACGTGTAGGCTTCCATCGAATTCCTTGGGAAAATGGGGCAACACACGCTACTTTATCTCTCCTGGTGGATCATTTTCGGAAGTCTTAATCATCTACTTTCTTAGCATCGTTTTGAAGCTTCAAAAGAATTATTTGCACATTATTTTTATACTCTTCTTGATCAGATGGGAATGCGTAGGAACACTAGTCTCTAGTTAATCCATCCCACTGGAAAGCAGAAACACTTCTGGCTTTTAAAAACACTACCTGAATCGTGAGTACCTATGTCATTATCTAAAGGTTGTACCGATAAACTGCTAAAGTTTGGGAAGAATGACTTGGAATGAGAGAGGGTAAAAGCTAGAGTGGAAGCCTGTCTTTGAATTTGTATTATGTGTTTTTTTATTTTATTTTTTGTAACTGGATCAAACTCAGGAACTTGTGCCAGCAACTCGGATGCGGCCCCGCAGAGCTAAACCCTGGCCTCTAGAATTTTCTAATTATGGACAGCACTGTTTTGTTCAAAGTTTATGATTTATTATTCACTTCTCCAGACTTTCTTATTCTTAGGTTTTTGTTTTTTATTTGTTGGTTTTTTGGTGCCAGAGATCGAGCTCGGGACCTTGTGCTTGCGAGGCAGGCAGCAGAACCACTGAGCTAAATCCCCAGTCTGAGACTTTCTTATTCTTAATAAGTTGATGGATTAATAACTTATATACATTTTATTGCTCCAAACCAAAAAAAAAAGTTAATTTTCTTTCTAACCAAAAGTAATACTACTATCAACTAAAACAGGTAGTTAAAAGAGGAAGTGTTAGGACAAGATGATTCAGCACAAAGAAAAGGCTCAAAAGGAAAGGGGAACTAACAGGGCAGGGGAAAGGCAAGAAAAATAAAATAGAAAAGCAGGAAAGGCTTTTGTAAATAGAGAGTGGTCGAGGGGCGGAATGGATGAAAGGGGAATGGGAAAAAGCAAGAACCATAATATTTCATTTACGGGCACAAATTCACAACAATGAATGGGAGCGTAATGTATACCTAAAATGCACCAATAAACTTAATGAGAAAATAAATGAAAGTAAATTGGGGGGGTACTGGTAATCGAACTCATGACCTTCTGCTTGCCAGGCAGGCACTGGAACCACTGAGCCAAATCCCCAACCCTAGAAACAACAATTTTTAAAGGATCCTTGGAAAACAGCACCATTACATTACATCAGTGTATAAACTTTTCAAAAAGGTGACTGGTCTGTAAATAGTGCTCATTTCTAAACCTGGTGACATTACCCAAGTTCCAAAAAAGGAAACCTTTTCGACATCAAAGGTACCATTTACCTTCTGCCAGCCCAAGTTCCTCTTCCCAATGCTTACCAATGCAACTGTTTTTGTTTTTCATCTGTAATCCTCTAGAAAAGATTAAAAACGGACAAAGAATTCATCTATACTTTTTTTCAATTATGCAAGCAGGATAATTTCATATATATATATATACACTTCATAAAACAATTTGGAGATTCATTCATAAGGCAAATATTTCTGAGTGTTTATAATTTACCTGGATTTAAATTCTAATCTTGTTATTTGACAGCTTGTCTCTGAGCAAGTTTTTCCTAACCTTTCTCTCATGTTCTTCATATGTAAATACAAGAAATATTTATACCTGCTGCATAGTGCCCTTGTGAAGATTAACTGAGTTACTACTTGTAAAATACCTACAGGGGTTTGTAGTTAGACTGTAACCTTTTCGTCTTATTCCTGCTCCTCCTCCTCCTCTTCTCCTCCTCCTCCTCCTCCTTCTCCTCCTCCTCACACTTCT
>NW_022900914.1:30207276-30240348 GCF_012274545.1 Fukomys damarensis | reverse complement strand
TTCTCCTCCTCCTCTTCCTCCTCCTCTTCTCCTCCTCCTCCTACTTCTTCTTCTTCTCTTGTTTCTATCTTTCTGACACTTGTTTTACTACTCAGTAGTGAACAAGGCTTAATAACTTGATTAAATGAAGCCCACTTTCATGAGAGGAGAGAGAAACAGACAATAAACAAGTAAACTGATGAACCATAATGTCATTTATAAGTGCAGTGGACATAATTCAAAGTTTGATAAAGTAGAGTGAGTCAAGATGAATAAAGCCAATTCTTCTAGAATTCTTAGGGAACTCCTCTTTGAGACAATAATATCTAATCTAGGACATAATAAATGCCAGACTCAGGATGATGAGCAGAAACTTATTTCTGATAGGAGAAAAAGTAAGCCAAACAGTCTCTGACATGAGAATGTTTGATATTTTATGCAACAGAAAATTTTCAAGTAAGACCTGGCTAAAATATGAAGTTAGGGGAAGAGGGAATATATAAAATTCATGGATGACCTCTGTACTGATAATAAGAATGTAGTATAGTAGGCTCTTTCTATCTGTGGTTCTCATTTCCACAGTTTCAGATGACAATGATTGACTGTGCTCCACAAATATGACAGAGAGAGAGGGGGACAGGGGAGAACATGTGACTTTTATGAAAGTATGCTATTATAATTTTCTATTTTTGTTAGTTATTGCTCATCTCCTGTGCTTGGCTTACAAGTTAAACTTTATCAAGAGGGAAAATGATGCATCAATGGTGAGGTTGCAGAAACTTTAAGAGTTGGTGATTAGGACTTTAAGAGGGATTAATAGTTTTTTGTGGGAATGAGGTAACTGCCATTGGAGTGAATTATTTTCCTTACAACCCCAAAACAGAGAGGCCTTGTTTACAATGATTTCAACTTCTCAGCTGTCTCTCTTGCTTCCTCTCTCACTCTATGATCTCCCTTTCTCTTTCTCTGTCTAGAACATGCTCCTGCCGTATGATGCTATCTGCCCTGAGCTCTTAATCTAAAGCTAAGGACAACTCTATACTCCAGACCTCAAGAAATGTGAGCTGTATAAACATCTCTTTACATCCATTACCCAGTATCAAATATTCTGTGTTGCAATATGAAATGGATTAAGAGAGGTACTATTTTTGGTTTCAGTTATCCACTAAGGTGTTTGGATGCATTCCTGATGGATATGTCTGGTCACTGGTACCAGACTTGTACTACTGCTGTTCATAACTGTAAATTGGATGCACTCGATGGGAGGTCCTTCAAGTGATGGGGAAGGCTGTGTCCTGTGTTCAACTAGCACATTTAATTGCCCCTTGTTATAGTACAGGCAGTGGACCGAAGTAGAGGGGTTTCATGAGTGGAGAAGCCAGAGATCATAGCTCAGGGCTGCAGAAGGAGCTGTTGAGTTCAAGAGCCAAGAGGAGGGTCTGTATATGGACTGAGGAAAAGTAGAGGTGACCTAGGAATCTGCATATGGGATTCAGTGATGCATTTGTCGCAGAAAGCTGAGCTTCACATACCCTGGATAAGACTCTACAAGGCCTAGCAGGCAGCAGCTGCTCTCCAACCGAGAGTGGTAGGGAAATGATGGAGGTTGTGTATTTCTGTCAATCTTTTCAGGTGCAGCTGTTAGGTAGATGATCAATCACCTTGAGCCACCCAGGCCTTCACCTGAGGCACAAAAACCAGGAAGTTGACAATGGAGAAAGTACTAATCCCTAGGACCCAACTGGAAATTTTTTAATGTAAAGAGCCTGGTAGTAAATATGTTTTCCAATGTCATAAAGATTCACTGTTTTTTAAATCCTTATTAATGAGAAGAACATTCTCAGCCATAAGCTGTACAAAAATAAACCACTGGATTTTTCTATTTAGTCATAGGTAACTAGCATATAAGAACTACATTCTAAGTATGAGCACAAAAGTGAAATAAATTCATCATTACAAAGAATAAAGACTGTATGAATGAGTATAAATATATCAAAAGTAATTAAACTGTTTTCTAGAGAGAAAAAATAACATTTTCAAAGTAATAACCTACTTAGAATTTGCCATATTTTCAAAATATGGAACATACAATAGAAAATATGTGTAAAATCAGTTAAATGTGACTTATTAAAAAAAAAAGGAGCCAATTTACACAGATGCCAAAAATATCCAGATGTTGATGTTATCACACAGGAATTTAAACTTCTATTATAAATGTGTTCATGGACTTAAGGAAAAGCATGATCATATTGAGTGAACATATGGGAAATCTCAACAGAGGAATAAAGGCTATTAAAAAACTACTGAATTGAAGTTTTAGAATGGAAATATAAAATGTGAGAGATGAAAAACTCACAGATGAGTTTAACATGAAATTGGAGACAGGAGAGAAAAGGGTCAGTGGCTTGGAAAACAGAGCTATAAAAATTGCCTAATATACTTTAAAGAGAAAACAACTGAATAACAAAGAGTCAGAGCCATAGTGACAGATGGGACATTGTCAGGTGATGGAATTACACAAAAATAGAGATTCAGGGCTGGGGATTTAGCTCAGCAGTACTGAGCCTTCCTCTCAAGCGCTAGGTCTTGAGTTCAATCCCGGTACCAAAAAAAAAAAAAAAAAAAAAAAAAAAAAAAAAAAAAAAAAAAAAAAAAAAAAAAAAAAAGAAAGAAAGAAAGAAAGAGAAAAAAGAGAGGCTCAGAAGAACAAGAAAATACACTGGGGTACCAGAAATAACGGAAACATTTATGGTCAAAAAGTTCTCAAATAATAGTGAAATAGCAGCAAATTAGAAAAGCAGGAGCCCAGTGAGCCTGCAGATAGAGAAGTGCACATGGATCATGGATGCAGCCTAGGAACACATTCGTCAGGGTGCTGGAAAGCAAAGCTGCAAAAAAACGGGAAACAATTATCAGAGAAGAAAGGTGGGTTAGAAGAAGGGAACTTGATGCGAATGGCAGCTCGTTTTTTGAAAACAATGGAGGCCGAAATACGAAAGGATGTAGCATTTTCAAAAAGCCAAGTTAAGAAATAAAGCAGCAATCTGAAATAGTTTATCTAGAAATGTTATCCTTAATAATGTTTTAAACTGATTTAAAAATCGAGACTGACAGAAACCAAAAGTATTTGATGTCCATAGGTATACACTACAAAGAGCACTAAGAATATTCCCCATGATTCAGGAAAATTGATGGAAAAGTTGATCTATAAAAAAGAAGAAAAGATTGTTAATATGGAAAATACGTATTCAAAGATACATCCATAACTGTTTTTTAGGTTTCTTTAAGAATAAATAAGAATTGATAAAGCTAGCTAAACTAGAGTAAGCCCACAAGAGACATTCTTTCCTATTGATTAAAAATACCTGGAAATTATACCAAGAATGATGGTATGAGGATGATCGGTGAAAGTTAAAATAAGAAGCAAGCACACTGAGAATAGACTTTAAAATTTGAAGAGGGAACCTGCATCTTATTGAGTATTTTTGAATCTATGTTCATTAGGGAGATTGGCCTGTAGTTCACTTTTTTGGTTGGACCTTTCACTGGTTTTATTTTTATTTATTTTTATTTTTTAATTGAGTTTATTGGTGCTTTTTAGATAAACAGTACAGTTACATTCATCATTGGGATCTCATACCTTTACATGACAGGTCTTGGTTCTCATTTTTCCCCTTACCCCTGCCTTCCCTTCACCCCCTCCTCTCTTCCCTATTCACAAATACTTTATTTCCATCTTTTTCATTTTCTCATGGTTTTTCCCCCTTACTACCTTTCCCTTTACCCTTCCCACTTCCCGTACACTTTTAGCCCTTTTCTTCCTATTTCACATTGTCAATTATACCATTAGGATCTTATGTACAATTATAGTTTTTCACAGCAGAGAAACTATTCAGTATTTATATATGTGTGACTTATTTATTTCACTTAAGAGTATGACCTCAATATGCATCCATTTTCCTGTGAATGACTCTGATTTCTCATTCTTTATGGCTGAGTTGTATTCCATGGATGAAGAAGACATGGTTTTTCCCAGGTTTTAGAATCAAAGTAGTATTTGCTTCCAGGAATGAATTTGGAAGTAATGCTTTGCTTTCAATTTCACTGAAAATTTTAAAGAGTAGTGGCAATAGTTCTTCTCTAAATGTCTAGTAGAATTCAGCATTGAAACCATTAGGACCTGGGCTTCTCTGGGTAAATATTTAATTAGGTTTTCAATTTCACTGATTGTAACTGGGTGTTCAGAATTTTTATAACTTCTTTATTCAACTTTGGTAATTCATATGTATCTAGAAATCTGTTCATTACTTCTGTGTTCTGCATTTTATTTTATTAGAGTACAGGTTCTCGAAATAAATATTGATGATCTGGATTTCTGCTGAATCTGTTGTGACTTCACCATTTTCCTTCCTAATTGCATGAATTTGAGACTTTTCTTTCAATTTTTTTTGATAAGGTTGCCTAAGTGTTTATCTATTTTATTTATTCTTCCGAAAAAACCAACTATTTGATTTATTGATTTTTATCACTCTCTTAGTCTCTATTGCATTGATTTCTGCTCTGATCTTTATAATTTCCTCCCTTTTATGAGCTTTGCATTTGTCTTGCTCTTCTTTTACTAGGAGCTTAAGATTCACCATTAGGTTGTTTATTTGGGCTCACTCTGTTTTCCTAGTGTGGGCTATGAATTTCCCACATAAAACTGCTTTCATTTTATTCCATAGATTCCTGTATGTTGTACTGGAATTGTCATTAAAGTGTAAAAACTGTATAATTTCTTTAATTTTTGCTGTGACCCATTGGTTGTTGAGGAGAATATTATTCAATTTCCATGTGATTGTGATATCCAGTTTACTTGCACTATGGTCTGATAATATACATGGGATAACTTCAGTTTCTTTGCATCTACTTATACATGTTCTATGAACTAGCATGTGGTCTATACTGGAAAACAGAATACAGAGTGTTATCAAGGAGATTATGCACCCTGACCAAGTTGGATTTATCCCAGGGATGCAAGGATGGTTCAACATACATAAATCAATAAATGGAATACACTATACTAACAGAATCAAGGACCAAAACCATATGATCCTCTCAATAGATGCAGAGAATGCATTCAACAAAATTTAACACCCATTCATGATAAAAAAAAAAAACTGCAGAAAACTGGAATAGATGTTTTTTATCTCAATTTAATAAAAGGTATCTATAAAAGGCTAACAGCCATCATCATACTAAATGGTCAAAAACTGAAAACCTTCATGCTAAAATCAGGAATGAGACAAGGATGTCCACTATCAATCACTCCTTTTCAATATAGCTTTGGAAACATTAGCCACAGCAATTACACAAGATAAATAAATAAAAACAGTACAGCTAGAAAAGGAAGAAGTGAAACTGTCATTATTTGCTGATGGTATGAATCTCTACATAAAAGACCCAAAGAACTCCACCAAAAGACTTCCAGACTTGATTGACAGACTCAGTAGAGTAGCCGGATGAAAAGTTGACGCTAAAAGCAATAGATTTCTTTTACACAAAAAAGAGTATCACTGAGAGTCAAATTAGGGAAACACTCCCTTTCACAAATTCAGCCAAATAAAATGAAATATCTGGTAATCAAGCTAATGAAGGAGAAAAAAGACCTCTACACTGAAAACTACAGAACTATAAAAAAAGAGATTGTTGAGGATATAAGAAAATAGAAAAACATCCTTGCTCCTGGGAAGGAAGAATCAATACAGTGAAAATGCCATACTTTCAAAACAGATTCAATGCTATCCCTGTTGAAATCCCAACAGTATATTTCATGGAACTAGAGAAAACAATCCAAAATTCATTTGGTATCAGAAGAGACCTAGAATAGCAAAGGCAAATCTAGGCAACAGAGACACGGCAGGGGGGTATCACAACCCCCAATTTGAAACTTTACTACAAAGCCACTATGATAAAAGCAGCATGACATTGGCAAAGAAGCAGACTTGAAGATTAGTGGAATAGATTAGAAGATGCAGAAACATTTCCTGACATACTCAACTGCCTAATCTTTGACAAAGCAGCCAAACACCCTCTCTCTCAGAAAGATAACCTCTTTAATAAATGGTGTCAGAAAAACTGGATTTCAACTTCTCAAAGATTAAAACTAGACCTGTATCTTTCATTGTGCATTAAAGCAAAATCAAGTGGGTTAAAGATCTAAATATTAAATATTAAATCAGAACTACTAAACTTGCTGGTAGATATGTTAGGTAGACCTCTTGAAGATATTGGCATAGGAAAAGAATTTATGAACAAATCCTCAATAGCATGGAAACTAGCACAAAGAATCAACAATTGGGATCTTATCTTTTTAAAAAGCTTCTGCACTCCAGAGAATTCATAAGCAGAGCTAAGAGACAACCCAGTGTGGGAAAAAAAAAATTACCAGCTGTTCCTCAGACAAAGTTCTACTATCTAGAATATACAAGGAACTCAAAAAAATCAGACCCCAAATATAAAGACCCATTTCAGAAATGGGCACCTGAAATGAACAGACATTTCTCAGACAAACAAGTAAAAGCAGTAAATAATCATGAAAAAATGTTCCGCATCACTGGTCATTCAAGAGATGCAGCTTAAAACAATACCTTAGCCCAGAAAGAATGGCTGCTATCAAGAAATAAACCAATAGCAAATGCTGGAAGGGTTGTGGGGAGAAAGGAACCCTTCTTCATTGTCAGTGGGAGCGCAGACCAATGCAATCACTGTGGCAGTAAATATGGAGATATCTCAAACAACTAGGATTAGAAGTCGCACTTGACCCAGCTATTCCTCTGCTCGGTATCTTCCCAAAAGAATTAAAAGAATCATACACAGCAATATATGCTCACCCGTGTTTATGGTGGAACAATTTGTAATAGCTAGAACTTGGATACAGCCTTGCTGCCCATCAACTAGAGACTGGATAAAGGAGATGTGTGTGTGTGTGTGTGTGTGTGTGTGTGTGTGTGTGTGTGTTTTAGTAAAATGGAATACTATTCAGCCATAAACAATGAGAAACTAGAGACATTTATAGCTATGTGGATGCACAATGAGGCCATACTCTTAAGTGAAATTAATAGGACACATGTGTAAATACCAGATAGTTTCTTTGGTGTGCAAAAGTAAAAGTGTAAATAAGAATTGAAGTGTATAATTGATGTTGTATAATAGGGAGAAAAGTCTAAAAGAGAAGAGGAAGAGTGGGAGGCATAGGTGAAAGATAAAAAGGCAAAAGGAAAGACTTGGAAACAAAGTCTTTGTAAACAGAGAGGGGTGGAGGGGCTGAGGGGAGGGCTGGGGCATGGGGAAAATAAGAACCTCGTATGTCACGTATAGGTGCAAGATCCCAATGATGAATGTAACTGTAGTATACATAACATGTAACAATAAATTTAATAAAGATAAAAAAGGAAAAAGGAACCTTACAAGGGTGAGTTGTCCATTTAATTTTGTTTTTGCAGTGTTTTGTTTTACCTTTTAAGCAAAGGTGTGCACTCTGTGTAGTCATGTAAAGACTACAATCAGATAAAGCTGTAAGAGAAACCCCAGTTTTCTGATTAGAGGTATTCAGAAAAGAAATGTTTGCTAACTGAAAAAGGATAATGAGAGAGTCTCTCTAACTCATTCTTTTTGTTCATTTGATTGTATTTCTTTTTTCCCAACTTTGGCCTAATGTCAGCCTTTCTCCAAATTTTCCTCAATTAATAATCTAATCTTCCACTTTAAGGAAGTTGAAAAAGGAGAAGAAAATTAAACAAAGTATAAAGAAGAAATAATGGAGACAGAGGACATAAATAACAATAAAAACGTAAAAATAGAGAAATCAAATGATAAAAAATTGTTTTTTTAATTAAATGGTCATAAAGTAAGGAAGAAGACTAAATTGAACAGTATAAACAATGAAAGACACTGTACATATATTCAAAGAATAACAAAAAACAATACAAATAAATTCACGTCCACACATTTGGATACTTTGATCAGTTTCTTAAAAGCCAAACTGCCAACACTTACTCAAAAAGAAATAATAATGTGAATATATCACCAAGTCTGTTAAAAAATAAGTTGCAACAATGCATGAGATTCTAATAAGACTACTGACATTTAGAAATGGGAAGAAAGGAGCTAAAGGTGTAAGGAAGGTGGGATGGGTAGGGGAAGAGTAAAAAGGGAAAAGAAAAAAATATGAGAGAATGAAAAGATGAAAATAAAGTGTTTGTAGATGGGGAGGGGAGGAGGGGGTGAAGGGAGGGCAGAGGTAAGGGGAAAAAATGAGAATCAAGACTTGTCATGTAGAGGTACAAGATCCCAACAATGAATGTAACTGTACTGTATCCCTAAAATGTACCAATAAACTCAATTAAAGCTGAAAAAAAATTTAAAAATTAAAAAATAAATAAAAAACAAACCTATTTCTAGAATAAAAAAAATAAGTTTTTATTTAAAATATTCAAAAAGAATAAAACTGTAAACCTACAAGTACTTATTGGCAAATTTTACCACTAGCTTCATTATATCTTATTTGATACCAGACTCCGAACTCAGGACCTTGTGCTTGTGAGGCAGGTGGCAGAACTACAGAGCTAAATCCCCAGCCCTTACCATTACTTTTAGAGACAAGTAGTTCTAATTCTACACAGTTACTTCTAGAAAATAAAGCAAAGGGAACAATTCTCAGCTTGACTTATGAGGGTAGCATTACCCTAATATTAAACCAGAAAAGTCATTAAAAAAAGAAAACTGCTGACCAATATTTCTCTAAACATATAAAATACCAAAAAATTCACATAAATTTAACATAATATTACTAAAACAAATGCAACAACGTATAAAATAAGAGTCTACTACCACAAAGTAAGCTTTACCCTTGGGCCAGGGATTTAGCTCAGCGGTTCGGTGGCCTGCCTTGCAATCACAAGGACCCGAGTTCAATCCCTGGTACCTAAAAAAAAAAAAAAAAGTAAGCTTTACCCAAAGAGCACACATATTCAAAATTTATCTATATAGTGCATACTGTCAAATAAACTACTACACCAACAAAACTAACATGGAAAATCTACATATTCCTCTTAATAGATGGAGAAAAATGTTTGACAACATTTAACATCCATAAAACTTCTCAGTAGCCTAGAATTGAACTTCTCAAAGTGATTTGAGCATCTACCATCTGCAAAATAAACTTTTAGCTAATATGATACTGAAGAGCAGAATTCTTTCATGGGTTTTGGAAACAAGTTAAGAATCCCTGCTGTTAACATATCTGTTCCACATTAGACCATAAGTGTTAGCAAATGAAAGAAGCCAGTAGAAAGGAACCAAAGATATTGAAAGTAGACAGAAAATGTTTCTGTTTCAGAGATAAGATTATTGACATAGATAAATCCAAAGTAACCCATAAAAATAGTTGCTAGAATAATTTAGTTCAAAAACTTCACATAATTCAAGATAAATATTCTGAAATCTATTTCATTTCTCTATACTTGAAATGGACAACTAGAAATGTAAATGTTTGTAAATATATATAGATATATAAAATTAAATATATATTTATAATTATATACAAATAATTATTGCACACTAGTACATGCATTATCTGAAGATTCACTTTCTAAGCTTAGAGTTCTGGAGTCGATCATCACCTGAAAATGTGAAATGGAAAATTCCAAAAATAAGTAATTTGAAATTGTGTTTTTCTCTGAATAGAGCCCTGAAATCCGACACTGTTCCTCTCCACTCACTAGGACAGTAGGAATAACCCGTTTCCCAGCATATCCACACTGTATATACTCCCTTCCCAACAGTCATTAGCAGCTGACTTGGTTATCAGATTGATTGTCATGGTACTTCGGTGCTTATGTTCAGGTATTCCTGGTTTTACTTAATGACCTCAAAGTCAAGAGTGGTGGAGCTGAGATAAGACAAAGTAAAGATATACAGTGGTTGCTTTAAGTGAAAAGGTGGAAGTATGTTTCAGTATTAGAGACAAAGCAAACTGACACAACGTTTATACTGTATAGTGTTATAATTAATTGTTCTAATTTATAGTTATTTATTGTAGTTAATCTCTTAATAATTTATAAATTAAATCTTACAGAGGTATATACCTATAGGAAAATGCAATGCACACACATATGTGGTCACTATCGTACTATCATGGTTTCAGGAATCCACTGAGGGGCTTGAATATATCCTTTGCAAATAGGGAGAAGTGCTGTAATGTAAATGACTCTCTGAACAGTAAACACTTGTGTATAAATGGAAGAAGTATGTGTCACATTGGTAGGTTAAAGGTCTCAAAGCATGACAAATAGAAATGCAAGTTATGAGTAAAAGAATCAATAAACCATATCCTGGGTCAGAAGACACAACCCAGTCCCTATTAAAATTCTAGCAGAGTATTAGATGAATATTACCTAGTGTATTCTGAGGTTAATATGATATATAGACTACCATTGTAATAATAGTTTTTAAAAAGTTCAAGACAGAGAATGTATACCACTTAGTTGTAATATTTAATATTAATCTCTAATAATTTGGGCAGTGTTAAATTTTGGAAAGGAAAGATACATTGGTCAGAGGTATAGAACAGTAAGTATTTAAAATTAGCTCTACACTTTATTGTCTGTGGATTTTTTTAAAAAAATGCAAAACTTAATCAATTAAGGCTGGCTAACTTTTCAAAAAGAGTACTAAAGAAACTACACCTGCATTTCACAAAAATAATTTTATAATTTTTATTTCATTATAAACTTAGCTCAAAAATAGCTAAATGTAAACCCTAAACAAAAATTGTGAAGCTATAAAATTTCTAGAACAAAAATTATATGTAATGTTTATAAACTTGAGTGTTGTAGAGGTAGGTAATGCCAAAATCATGATCTAATAAAAGTTGGTAAATCAAAAGTTTAAACACTTTTACTCTGCAAGAAACTAAAAATTGGGGGAAAATATTTGAAAATTACTTTAATTATTACATAATTTTTTATTAAATATATGAAAAAAATTTCCAAATTAATAGAAACAAATCAAAGATATCCATTGAAAAATAGTCAAGAAATTAGAGCAGACATTTCACAGAAAATATACTGAATACAAATAACAAAATGTAGGAGAAATATCAAGGAACCCTCTGAATAGCCTTGGACAAATCTTTTCAAAGCAATTTATAATCTTAGTTGGAATCAGATCGAACAGTTCTATATATTATCTGTGGCTTTTAAAGAGATATCCTTTATCTGATTTGAAAAATTTATTTTTATGCCTAGTTGCCTTTTCTCTTTTACTTTCCTTTTTAGTTTTATTTTAGGATTCCCTATTTTTAATGTTCATACAGAGATTTCTTTAACTGAAGTACCGAATAGTTTCTTTGGTGTGAAAAACTATAATAGTACACAGGATCCTAATGAGACAATTAATAATGTGAAATAGGAAGTAAAGGGCTAAAGGTGTAAGGAAAGTGGGAAGGGTGGGGGAGAGGTATTAAGGAAGAGGAAAAAAATATGAGAAACTGAAAAAATGGAAATAAAGTGTTTGTAAATGGGGAGGGGAGGAGGGAGTGAAGGGAGGGCAGGGACAAGGGGAAAAATGAGAATCAAGACCTATTATGAAAAGGTACAGAATCCCAATGATGAATGTAATTGTATTGTATACCTAGATTGTACCAATAACCTCAATAAAAATAAAAAAATAAATAAAAGATTTTATTGTGAATATGTTTTGAATTTAGTAAAATTGATATTCATATACCCTAAGGTATATACCTTCTTAGGTTAAGCGACACCGGGAGGAAAATAAACTCAAAGTACATGAAAATGTTTCCATTTCTACATTAATGTTATCCAGTAGATCAGCCTCTAGTGACATAATTATAGAACAGTAAGCACTCTCCAGTGTCATCTCTGCTATGTACTTGTGACTCTCCAACAACTGAAATTCCTTTAAGAAATGAAATTTCAATTTAATTTAATTGACTTAAGCTAAATGTTATTTATTTTATTTTTCAGTATGTTGGGATTATGGAAGACAAAAATTTGCTTATCTTATCCCAAATCTAATTTCTTCTAAGGAGTTCTTAAAGCATTCGTTAGATAACTGTATTGCTTAATAATGTCTCTACCCATGGAGAAACATATGTGAGCCACATGAAAGAAAAACCAATCATATTTGTGCACATATATACCATACAGAGCATATCTGACTACTTTATAAAATTTTTAGGTATTTTTTATTTTTATAAATTTCTTAAAAATTCTGCATTCTCTTTAGAGAAAATAAAAATAATGTTAAATTTTGCCTTGTATGGTACATTCATGATTTTAGTGATCTTAATAAAGAAAACTTTTATAAGCAAAATATAATTTCAAGTGATTTGTAAATCCTGTATAACTTCTAACAAATCTCTCTGCTTTAATCCATCTAGTGTGAACTTTATTATGGAAGCAAAGTCAATCAAAACTGCATAAATTTGTTTTTAAAAAATAAATGATTCATCCATGTTACTCTTACTATCTTTATTTTAAGTTTCCAAAATTCATTATAAAATTTCCTCAAATTGAACACAACATATTTACAAAATCTATAAAATGTCATTCCTTGTTTACTGTGTAAGGCAAGTATATGTTACACTGAGCAATCCACAAATGCATCTATCGATGCATCCTATTTTATATGAGGTTCTAAAAAGGTCAATCAGTCTCCCAGAAATTGAGAAAACCTTGCTGATTTTCACGTCCTTACGTGGTGTTAGTAGTCATACTGTCAAATTTGGCCCTTTAGAGAGAGCTTTGACCTACTAGAAAATAAGTTTGTGTGCTGAAGCCTCTATGGAGGAAGCCACTTGACAGGCAGATCAGAAACAAACAAAATACTTTCTCCACCTTCTTCTCCAAAAGATTCTTTACATGTCATTTTTTTAGCTTTCATTTAGAAATACAATGAACAAAGAAGTGAATAGATTCATTCAGCAAGTATATTCATTATTCAAACTCATAAATTAAAAATCTTTAGAAATTACCTTCAGTTGAGTCTACTCTATTGTTCATTAATTTGAAGATGATTTTTAAAAAAGGGGGTCTTGGAACAGGAATAAAAGATAAGCTACACTCTCAGGTTTAAATTTTGTTTTCATCCTCAATATTAAAATGTAACCATCACCATGTAAAAATCAAGTTTTTAAAAATGTTTCATAAAATATATCAGTGATGAACAAAAAGAAATATTGTCATGTGAAACTTTTATTTTGCTAAACATTTATTTCCTTTCTTATCTTTGGTGTAATTTTATAAAACACAAAATAAATATTTCTTCCAAATAGGATTTTTATAAAGTTTCATTAAAAAAGAAACATGTAAAAAAAGAAACTATTTTCCTATTAACAAGTATCAACTGTTTTTAATCATCTCTGTCAGTTGATTTTACAAAAAATAAAATTAATCGTATAATGATGAAGGTAGATATGAGACAATGGAGAGAGAGGAAAAGCAAGGAACAAATATTGACAACTCTTTTGAGAAGTGATTCTCTAAGCTGTGTAAATAAATAAGCCTAGGATGAAATGATAAGGTCATGAGTATGTGGTTTTTAACTTTGGGGTTTTATCCTGTTTTATAAGGATGAGAGGGATACGGCAGAGAGGGAATTTGGACTAAAGGATAGAGAGCGAGACAACATCCTGGAAAAGGGGAGAGTGGATGACATTCAGAGCAAAAGGGGAGGGCTCATTCCCAGAAAACGAGCTCAAAGCAGTAAGACACGTGGGATGAGGAGCATGGTAGACCTGGGTATGGAAGCCCACAGCTATCCTCTGCGGGCAAATGCTAAGAGTGGACAGGGTTGCAGAGACTCTGTGGTGTCCAGGAGAGGAAAGACGTGAGGTCTTCTGAGACTGTGATTCTGACATAACATGATGTGGCCAACTTCCAGGTATTTAAACTCACCGAAGTATTCTTCCTAGAAAAGAGTGAAACTGGTCAGGGAAAAGTGTTTTCATATTGCCCAGTCAAATGTCTTTTTTCATTATTCATCCCTTCTCACTCGTCTAAATAAAAATCAAAGCTGTCACAGGGCCTTGTATGTGTTTCAGTTTCCCTCAGTTTACTTTATCTAGCACACTCAGTCCCCAGTCCTCACTGATCTGCTCCCGCCGTGTGACCCTCAATGAACCCACTGAGAACTCAGTGACTGCTGGAAATGAAACAGTGTCCTCTCTCCAAACTTGGATCTTTTTTGTTGTTGTTGTTGTTATTTTTATTTGTTCATTGGTACATTTAAGGTATACATAATGATAACATTTATCATAGGGAATTTGTATCTGTACATAATATATCTTGTTTCTTTTTCCCCATTTCCCTTCCCTCCCTTCAACCCCTCTTTCCCTCTTTATTTATAAAAGCTTTGTTTCCATGTTTTTCTTTTTTTTTTATTGTCCCATCTTTCCTTTCCCTTTCCCCTTTCCCTCTTTTTCCCCTTCTCATTTGAACATTTTATTCCCACTTCCCAAAATCTATTATACATCTTGGTCCTTATTTACACTTTCATTTTCTCACACAAGGGAAACTGCAGTATTTAAGCATATGTGTCCAATTCATCTCACTTAAGAATTATAGTCTCAAGGTGCATTCATTTAGCTATAAATGTCACAAGCTTATTCTTCTTTATTGCTTAATAGTATGCTATTGTATATATTGCCCTGAGCAGACAGGTGAGGATGGAAGCTGCCTAAACCACCAGTGGCCCTATCCCCATTTAGCCTTCCCAGCCACCAGCAGACTGGTGAGGACCAGAACTGCATAGGGCCTCCAGCACCACTCCAGAGTCCCCCTAATCCCGGCCTCCTGCCTGGCCTGTACCTGGATCCACACTGCAGAAGCACTGGGGTTCTTAAAAATACAGCAGAAATTAAGATTAGTAAAAGGGCCTTCTAAATCCCCGTCCCAAGGGATATATTTATTATATTGAATAGTTTATTTGCTATAAACACGTTTTGGGCTATTCCTTGAGTTTGATTAATTTCACATGGTTAAAGGCTAATAACTACCACAAATTGTCATCTTCTAAGCTTGATTATACTGAGGTTGCTGATTGTATCACTTGAACTAGTGATGTGATTGTTTTAATCAGCTATCTATAATGAAAATGTGATTGTCCCAGAATCACTAGAGACTCAAAGCCTTAAGATCAGCTATATCTGGAAGATACCTCTGAGGAGCAATCATTCTATAAGGGTTCTAAATACAAGCAACAAATATACTTACAACAAGCAATATCAAAGTATCAACCCAGGAATTAAACCAAGGACTGTACCAACAACAATAGAAATGACAAGACATTTAAGCAAGGTAGTCTTCCAGCTCAACAAAGGCAAATTCTGAAAGAAACAAGATGGAAAATTCTGATAATCAACCACCTGGACACCCTGAACTGATACTATAGGAAATAATAAAACAGATGAATGAGGCTCTAGAAAAATTCAAAATGGAAATAATTTCCCCCAGATAGCTACAGAGATAGTGAGCAGAATAAAAGACATGATAAGAGTCTCCAGAAGAGAAAAAGGAAAAAAAATAGATAAGTTCAGGACCATGATGGAAGCCATGAATGTTCAGCTTAGTAAAGAAATAGAATCCATGAAAGAGATTCAAACTGATATCCAGGAGATTAAAAAGTCCACTGAAAGTATGCACAGCAGAATTAGCCAATCTGAGGACAGAATATAGCATATAGAATACAGCTGACAATCAGTGACCATGAAAAGAGAGATTTCTTAAAATAGTAAGGCACCATGAGAAATCAATCCAAGAGTTCCTAGATGATTCAAAGAAGAATAATATAAGATTTATTGGAGTCCATGAAAAAACAGGAGAATGTACAGATAATATAAAAAAAAACTGTTCAAAGAATTAATGATAGAAAACTTCCCAAAAAGAGTAAAAGAATTTTACATACAGACTTTTCCATACAGACAAGTCAAGCATATAGGACTCCAACTAGTCATAATTAAAAAAATAAAATAAAATAAAACTACAACTAGATATATAATAGTCAAGATCCCGGAAACCCAACAGAAGAACAAAATGCTACAAGAAGTTAGAGAAAAGAAACAAAGCACATTCAAAGGAAAGCCCATCAGAATCACAGCAGACATTTCAACACAAACTTTCAAGTCAAGGAGAGCCTGGAGGGAGGTATTTCAAGCCTTAAAAGAAAACAACCTCCAATCTAGACTGATGTATCCTGCAAAACTATCTTTCAAAATTGATGGGTAAAGAAGATACTTCCATGACAAAGAACACCTGAAAAACTTCATGAATACAAAACCAGCAGTCCAAAAAATTCTAAACAATATCCTAGAAAAATACAATGAAGTTCTAACTCCATGAGGCCCAACAGAGCAAATCTATCAGGCAAGGCAAGAAACTAAAGGGAGGGGGAAAAAACCAAAAAGAGCCAACAATAGGAAAATAACATGATGATGATAAGTCAATACATATCAGTTGTTACCATCAATGTTAATGGCCTCAGTTCAGCAATCAAAAGAAATAGACTGGCAGAATGGATTAAGAAGCAAAATTCAACAAAAGCTGCATATAAGAAAAGCACCTAGATAAAAAAGAAAGTCATAGATTGAAAGTAAAAGAATGGAAAAACAGTTCTCCATGCAACAGGAACACAGAAGAAAGCAGTGGTAGCTATTTTATTTGCAGAAAGTGTAAATTAGAAACCAAAACTAATTAAGAGAGACAAGGTCACTACATCCATGTATAGAGAACAATCCAAAAAAAAGAGATGATGATCATAAATATATGCAGCAAATACTAATGCCTCCAATTGTACAGAAGAAATATTAAGGGACATGAAAAACCAAATAAGAACTAATACAATTTTACTGGAGGACCTCAATACCTGACAGTCACAAATAGCCAGATCTATACAAAAAAAAAAAAAATTCAACAATGAAATACTAAAACTGAACCAAGCTTTTGAACAAATTGACTTAATAGATGTCTATAGAGTGTTCCATAGCACAAAATCAGGATTTATATTCTTTTTGGCTGCACACAGCTCATTCTCCAAAAAGTGGATACACACTGGGGCCATACTACTAAGTGAAATTAATACACATGTATAAATACTGAATAGTTTCCCTTATGTGAAAATATAAAAGTATAAATAAGGAACAAAATGTATGATTGATATTATGCAATAGGAAGAAAAGTTTTAAAGTAGTAGGAGAAGTGGGGGCCAGTAGGGGAAAGGTAAGAAGGAAAAGAAAAAAAATATGAGAAAAGGAAAAACATGGAAACAAAGTCTTTGTAAATAGGTAAAGCGGAGGGGGTGAAGAGGGTGCAGGGGAATGGGGAAAAATAAAAATGAAGATACATTATGTAAGATCCCAATAATTATTGCAACTGTGCTGTAAACCTAAATTGTACCAACACACTTAATGGAAAAAAAACAAACAAACTTGCCTTTATTCATTCATCAGTTGATGGGCATTTGAGCTGTTTCACAGATTTAGCTATTATAAACTGTACCACTGTAAACATGGTTGTGCATATATTACTGTGGTATGATGCTTTTAATTGAAATGGAACTTCTAGTCTTACTTTTTTGAGGAACCTCCACACTGATTTCCACAGTGGTTCTACCTGTCTACTTACTCACCAACAATGGGGAAGGCTTCCTATCTCCCCACAAAACCTGCCAGCATTTATTATCGGTTGATTTCTTGAAAATAGCCATTCTTTTTGGGATGAGATAAAATCTCAGTATTGTTTTAATTTGCAACTCTCAAATAAGCAATGCTGTTGAACATTTTTCATATAATTATTTGGTGTTTCTACTTCTTCACCTGAGACATGTCTATTGATTTGAAGTGGTGATGAGTCAGATGGGCCTTTAAATTTGAGGGGTCTGATTTTTTTGTGTTCTTTATATATTCTAGATAATATAGTCCTTTTTCTGAGGAGTAGCTACCAAAAAAATTTTATGCCTTCAAAAGTTCATTCCTCTCATTTTAATTTTCCCTGTATTATCCAATTTTTAAAATGGTGTTTATTTATTTGCATTTGCAGTGCCAGGTTCATACCTACACCCCTGCAATACTAAGTAAGCACTCTGCCACTAAGCTACATATCCCCAACCTTGCTTATTTTGAATTTTAATGGGTATGCTGACCTTAAAATATATCAAATATATTTCTGTGTAACAGATTTCAAACTTCAAGCTGTGAAATAGCTTCTTTTTTCCAAGTTTGCAGAAGATACTTGGCTTGTTCTTGTCAAGAGATGAATGGCCTAACACTTTCCCTATGTACAAGCCAAAGCCTTCAAGTTTCTAACTCAAGAGAATCTAGAGCAAGAGATGACAGCCGGTACATTACTCACAGAAATTGCATGAGGTGGTGTATCAGTATTTGGGGGCCAATTTCTTTAGCTTGACCCCTAGGGCAACCCAAACAGGAACAAATAACATCTGTCGTTTGTGTTACAGGAGAGGAGCACTGAGGTTAATAATTCAGAATTGTTATAATGGACAGTAAATATGCCTGCCCTTTGCTACAAAGGAAGACATGAACCACATCTTCCAAAACCAGACAAATCTGCCTTTAGCTCTATTTTTCAAAGCTGTTTACGAAACACAAATCTTTGAAAAGATCATCTCAAGAAAGAAGCAGTAAATGCTTCTGTTCCAAGACAGGGAGAAGCATGAGAATCCTGGCCTTCGGGCAGTATTTGCAGGCGTGAGCTCAGTGCACCATGAGTTTAGTTTCAGTGTGTACTACATTCTGCTTCCTGGACCTACTCATATGAGGCACACTGTCAAATTTACAAACTCAGAATCTACAAAATCTTTATCAGAAAACTCTAATTTACATTGTGGTTACTATTTAGAAATACTCTGTTGGCCTAGTGTCTCTCTAATTAAAACTTTGTTTTCTACTGTTTTCACACAGTGGGTCCCACTGCAGAGAGGAAGCAATAGGCAAAGGATTTTGCAAGACTCAGATCTAAGATAATGTTAGTGATTGTAAAATGGAAGTTTCACATTTAACTTATTTGAATTGAATAATAGGCTGCTGGATAGAAGTACCAGAATTTATTATAGAATTTAGTATTTATTTTAGAATTCAGATCATTCTACCTTAATCATTACCATTTATGAAAGTAATCTATAACTTAAAATGACCCAATGTATTAAGATTTAACATTTCATCATTCCACACATAAATGGAAACAGTGTAGGTTTAGGATATTAAGTAGTTACGTAATGGCACTGTGAATCTTTACTTCCCTTGGTGATTAATTCATTAGTATGTACTTTCCAACGACATTAAAGAAATTTTGAAAATAGAGAAACTGTCCTTTCTGAAGACAATAGGATTAAAGCTTGATGTTGAGAGATATGTTATAGTATGTACTGTAGCATATGTACTATATTATTATGATCTAATAGAAAGAAAATTGGGTAATTTTTCTTTGATGTATATTTTTTACCATTCACAGTGTTAGGTTAGGTTAGGTTTGATTGTTTTATTTTCCTTCTTTTATTTCATAACATTTATTATGTTAGTTTATTTCTTATAATTTATTTAATCTTGATTTATAACAGTGAACTTGTACTTAAATAATACATGAGTTTCAACTTAGAGAAAAAATATGCCCTGTTTTACATAGGAGTTAGGCATAAAGCAGTAATGATTTATGTCCATTGTCAGACAACCAGAGGGAACAAAACTGCAGTCTACTCCTAGAAAGTACAACTTTCACATCAATGTTCTTGTCACACCAGGGCAAAAAGTCCATACTCATGACCACTAGGTGTGCTAAAAAATTTCAAGGTAACTGATAGACATTTTTTTTTAACAATGCAAGAAATAAGTAACACTGTTAAACTAATTTTCTCCGCATTACTGTATTTCTCAATCCTAACAAGTAATTTTTGTGGCACGATCTGGAAAATATTGAACACATTCCAATTAATCTGTGACAGAGACCTTATCTCATTACAGTGCATTTGATATGAATTACCTTGGTGGGGATACTTTCTGACAAACTGAACTATGTGTTTGCCTTTAATGAATTTTGCTCCAAATACATCCATATTTGCAAAGTATAAATTAGAAGGTGATTACTTACTTTATACCAAAGATGGTTTTCACTATAAAACATTGATTAGAGGGTTACTATTAGTGAATATTTATTCTAGAGGATAATATTTATTCTATACTCATAACTTTAGAGTAAACTTGATTTTACTTGATATATATATATGTACAATAGATTTTTAAAAACATATGCATATTTCAATTGTTTTTCTAAATAATTTGATTAATCGAATGGTTTGTTGGCTTTTATAAAACATTTAGTAAGATATTTCTAATTTTATATCTTAACAAATTACAAAGTTAGATGATCTGAAAGACACTTCTATGTATTTTTATTCCCTCTTTTAAATTCTTATTATTTTTTGCCTGATTAATCTGTGTAGACAGTTAATATGAGGTAAATATATTTTATATGTTCTGCAATCTGCCTTCACATAACTATACAATTACTATCAATTGTAATAAACTGGTGTATCAACTTTTCATCATTATGTAATTATTTTCTTCTCCAGTAATTTCTTTAATGTTTAATTTGTTTTATAATTGCATTGTTCTGCTGTTTTTATTGTTGTTTTTATCCTCTGCTTCTAGTCTTTTTGGACCAATGATATATGGACCATCATATATCATTATGTGTCTTGTAAAAGCATATGTTAAGATAATGATCATAACCTAGAATTACACTTTCTAGTTTGTCAGTCTATATCTACTGCTGACAGAATAGTTTAATAAAACTGGAAAATTAAATTTTGTTTTTTAAAAATTCTCAATTTTATTATTTATTTTGACATATATATTACTTCATAATTTCTTAGAGATTTTAAAAAATGTATGCATTTCTGTTAGTTTAGTAGTCTGTCTTAGTGATTGAAGCTAAAATGTTGTTTTCCATGAAAAAAAATTTGACTGTGATTACAATTTCAATTAAAATTGTATATATTACATAATTTCTGATTCTTTTATTCAAATATTAATTCTTCTGTGCTAGTTCTCTCTTTTTTGCCTCACTCTATTTTTTTAAACCAATGAGCCTCCTTAGGTACTATTTTGAATCTTATAACTCATCTTATCTTTTTCTATGTATTACCTGAAATTAAATTTGTATAATGAATTCTTAGTTTCATAAACTATAAATTATAGAGCCATAGTCCTTGTTCTACATAGATTTAAATAAGACATGCAGTCTATTGGGTGTGAGATTGTTCATATTTGCTTTTTTGCTTTTGTTGATTTTTTTTCTACTCATTACATCACTTTGTCTTCTGTCTTCTGCATATAGAAAAATAAGAATTTTCTGCGTCCCCATTCTGCATCACTGAAAAAAATGACTGCTTAGCATCTTGTTTTCCACTAGGTTCTCCACTTTGATTTTCCAATTATTTCAACTTAGACCTATTAATTCTCATTTCTTACATATAACCCATTAAACTTGACACTCTAGACAAATATACACAAGTATCTTGCTGATCATGTGACATATTTGCATCTTTAATTTTTTCTTTTTTCTTTTTAGTCATTTTAGTGTATTTATTATTTTAAGGTTAAAAAAAAACTATTTAATGATTATGCTGAAGAACAGGAGAACATCATTATATTCCAAACACCTTTATCTTCACTTATTTAAATCTGCGTAAAACAAAGACTATGGCTTTACAATTTGTAGTTTATGAAACTAAGAATTCATTATACAGATTTAATTTCAGATTATATATAGCAAAAGATAGGATGAGTAAACTGGAAGAAATATAAATGAAAAATTTCAAAAAGGAAGCAAAATAAGGAAAAGAAAATGAAAATACCTTGAAGACAACTAGAGATAGGTGAAGCAGGAAAACAACCTTCAGAGGCATAACTGTGGTTTGAAAAAAAGAGGAAAGTGGGTGAAGAAATAATGCTCTAAATTAAATACACCAGCCCACAGATTCAAAAATCTGTAAGAAATCCAACCATAAGCAAGGGCATATTATAGATAATCACAGACAGTAAAACTACTAAAACTAACAATAACAAAACAAAAAGACACACTCCTGAGCTGGGGATTTAGCTCATTGGTTCTTCTGCCTACCTCAGAAGGGCAAGGACCCGAGTTCAATCCCCGACCCAAAAAAAAAAAAAAAAAAAAAAAAAAAAAAAAAGAAAGAAAGACATACTCCTACGCTTAGAAAAAAAAGATCTATTACCCCCCTCATAAAACAATTGATAACTAAAATTCAGAAAAGTCAGAAAACACTCAAATAAGAACTCTATGAACATAAAATAGGTACCAATTTAAATTTACAATAAGAAAAACATTTATAGAAAATGTGAAATAAAACCCTTTTTAGATCCCACAATTGAGATAATTCATCAACAGATGCACTCAGGCAGGCCTGCATCCAGCGGAGGGTGGAGGGTGGAGGTCTGGAACAGTCGCTGTACAAGGCTCCCATTCTCGCTTAGCCTGCCTCAAGCCAACCAAATTCCTGACTGTGCCAGTTCTTGGATCTCCTCTGCAAAGGCACAGGTGGTCATAAAGCTCATTTTCTGAGCTCCAGAAGATAGAATGGAAGTGAACAACTGCAATAAAGGCACATCAGACCTCCATAGTTAGTAATTTGGAGAGATCATCATGTTCCATCAGAACTTTAAATATCTTCAGAGAAAGGGCAGAGGGAACCTGTAGTAGAACCTTGCAGAGTTCAATCCTTCAGAAGGGGAGCTCAATTTGCAGCCTGAATTCAGCCTGAATCTCGGGGGTCAGCCATCAGTTAGCTGAGACTAAAGAACTTAGTTCTGCATATGGCTGCATACATTGTCTATTGTGACAGCAAAAATATAGTCTGAAAGAGGCCCTTCCTAAATTCTTTTTCTTCTTTCTTTTCCTCATTCCACTCTGAAAATTCTTTCTGTTTTCTGTTTTCTTTTTCCAATTCAGTCTCTTGCTCCCCCATATTATGCTTCACCTCCCTTTCTGTTCCTGTTCCTGCCCTAACTCAGATTTCTTTTATTGTTTGTTTTTTTTTCTTTTTTCTTTGTTTTCTTTGCTTCTCTCATTTTCCTTCACTCGAGGGTCAATAGTTTCAAAGGAAAGTGAGCCCCTGTTACTGTTAAACTGTTGTATTCTTGTCCTTACTCTTGCACTCTGTCTTTCCCTCTTGTCTTCAAAAGTTTCCTAACATTTGTGTGGTCATCCTGTATCCTCTGGCTTCACTTGAAACTTTCTCCAATTCTTTTACCTATCTAATCCACTCATCCTAACTCTGTCGAAGCCCCCATCTTAAAGGGTAAAGATGCTATGTTGAAGAATTTATTCATTGTAAGCATATTTTGGGCTGCTCCTTGATTTTGATTTAATTTACCTGGTGTAAAGGTGATAGATTAATGACTACAACAATTTGTAAATTGTGCTTGATCCTATTGTGTTGTTGACTGTATCAATTGGGCTAAAGGGTTGTGATTGATTTAATGAGTTGTCCTTTCTGATATTAAGAAAATGAGAATGTCTATGAGTCATTAGAGATTCAAAAGCTAAAGTGCAACTGTATCAGGAAGATTTAAGTAATAACCCAGGAATGAAACCAAGGACAACCCAAGTCCTGAAAGAAAACAACCTCCAACCTAGACTGACGTATATTGCAAAACTATCTTTCAAAATGGATGGAGAAATAAGATACTTCCATGACAAAGAACACCTGAGAAACTTCATGAAACCAGCACTAGAAAGAATTCTAAACAATGTCCTAGAAAAAAGACAATGTAGGTCACAACACCATGAGGCACAACAGAGCAAATCAAATGGGCAAGGCAAAAAACTAAAGGGGGGGGGGGAAATTAAAAAGAGTCAACAGAAGGATAATAACATGACAATAATAAGTCAGTACATATCAGTTATAACCATCAATGTCAATGGATTAAATCCACCAATCAAGAGAAATAGACTGGCAGAATGGATTAAGAAGCAAAATCCAACAATATGTTGTATACAAGAAACACACATAGTACAAAAAGAAACCAATAGACTGAAAATGAAAGAATGGAAAACAGTTTTCCATTCAACAGGACCCAAGAAAAAAGCAGAGATAGCTATCTTATTCACAGACAAAGAAAATGTCAAACCAAAACTGATTAAGAGAGACAAAGAAGGCCACTACATCCTTGTAAAGGGAACAATTCAAGAGGAAGGGATGACAATCACACACACACACACACACACACACACACACACACACATATATATATACATATACATATATATACATATGTATATATATAAAATATTAATGCCCCCAACTATATAAAACAAATATTAAGTAACATGAAAAACCAAATAAGCACAAACACAATTGCAGTGGGGGACCTAAACACCCTACAATCACAAATAGACACATCATCTAGACAAAAAATCAACAATAAAATGCTAGAACTGAACCAAGCTTTTGAACATATATACTTAATACACATCTATAGAGTGTTCCAGCACACAAGATTAGACTATACATTCTTTTCAGCTGCACATGGGTCATTCTCCAAGACAGACTACATACTAGCTCATAGAACAGATTTGAATAAATTCAAAGGAATTGAAGTTATCTCTTGTATATTATCAGACCATAGTTCAATTAAGCAGGAGATCAATAGCATAAGCAACTGTAGGAGCTTCACAAATGCATAGAAATTGAACAATGTTCTCCTGAAAAATCAATGGGTCACAGAGGAAATTAAAGAAGAACTTAGTTTTTACAAATAAATCATAATGCCAATACAACATACAGGAATCTATGGGACACAGTGAAAGCAGTTCTACGAGGAAAATTCATAACATTGAATGCCCACACTAGGAAAACAGAGTGGGCTCAAATAAACAACTTAATGATGAAACTTAGACTCCTAGAAAAACAAGAGCAAGAAAAACCCAAAGCACGAACAAGAGAGGAAATTGTAAAGATTAGAACAGAAATCAATGCAATGGAAACTAAGAAAACAATACCAAAAAAATCAATGAATATAAGAGTTGTTTTTTTTGAAAGAATAAATAAAAATCAATAAACCCTTAACTAATCTTGTCAAAAAAAGGGAAGAAAAGGCTCAGGTTGATGCAATTAGGAGCAAAAAAGGTTAAGTCACAACAGATCCAGCAGAAATCCAGAGAATCATCAATACCTACTTTGAGAACCTATACTCTAATAAAATGGAAAACGCAGAAGAAATAGACAGATTTCTATATACTTATGAATTACCAAAGTTGAACGAAGATGAAAGAATTCTAAACAGCCCAATTACAATCAGTAAAATTGAAAATGTAATTAAAAGTTTACCAATGAAGAAAACCCAGGTCCTGATGGATTCACCACTGAATTTTACAAGACATTTAGAGAAGAACTATTACCACTACTCTTTAAAGTTTTCAATGAAATTTAAAGGAAGGGAAGCAATACTTCCAAATTCATTCCTGGAAGCAAGTATAACTTTGATTCCCAAACCAGGGAAAGATGCAACTAAAAAAGAGAACTACAGACCAATCTCCTTAATGAATATAAATTCAAAAATCCTTAATAAGATACTGACAAACAGAATACAGAGGGTCATCAAGAAGATCATACATCCTGACCAAGCAGGATTTATTCCAGGGATGCAAGGATCGTTCAACACATGTAAATCAATAAATGTAATACACTATATTAACACAGTCAAGGACAAAAACCATAAGACCCTCTCAATAAATGCAGAAAAAGCATTTGACAAAATTCAACACCGATTCATGATAAATGCCCTGCAAAAAATTGGAATAGGTGGTCTATATCTCAACTTAATAAAGGCCACCTATGAAAAACCAATAGCCAACATCATATTGAATGGCCAAAAACTGAAAAATTTCACATTAAAATCAGGAACAAGACAAGGATGCCTAATATCACCACTCCTCTTCAATATGGTTCTGGAAACATTAGCCACAGCAATTAGAAAAGAGAAAGGAATTAAATCAATAAAGATAGGAAAGGAAGAAGTTAAACTGTAATTATTTGCTGATGATATGATACTCTACATTGAAGATCCAAAAAACTCCACCAAAAGACTTCTAGACTTAATTGACACTTTCATCAGTGTAGCTGGATACAAGGTCAACACTCAAAACCAATAGCATTCTTGTACACTGAGAGAAAAATTAGGAAAACAATGCCTTTCACTATAGCATCAAAAAAATGAAGTGTCTAAGAATCAAGCTAATGAAAGAAGCAAAAAAAAACTGTACACTGGAAACTACAGCACTCTGAAAAAAAGAGATCAAGGAGGATATAAGAAAATGGAAAGAGATCCCCTGATCCTGGGTAGGAAGAATCAACATAGAGAAAATGGCCATAATACCAAAACTGCTATATAGATTCAATAAAATGGTGATAGAAATTCCAACAGTATATTTCACAGAAATAGAAAAAAAATCCAAAAATTCATTTGGAACCAGAAGAGACCTAGAATAGCAAAAGCATCCTAGGCAACAGAGACATGGCAGCAGGTATAACAATTCCCAATTTGAAACTCTACTACAAAGTCACTGTGATAAGAACAGCATGGTACTGGCAAAGAAACAGACCTGAGAATTAGTGGAAAAGATTAGGTGATACAGAAACAACTCCAGATGTACTCAGCTACCTCATCTTTGACAAAGAAGCCAACCATCCTCACTGGCAGAAAGATAGCCTCCTTAAATCATATCAAAGAGAAGAATGCACACCCATGGTGTTTATAGCAGCACAGTTTGTAATAGCTAAATCTTGGAAACAGCCCATTTGCCCATCTGTTGGAAACTGGATAAAAAAGATGTGTTTTTTCTACAAAATGGAATATTACTTAGCCATAAAGAACAAGAAAATAGATTCATTCATAGGAAAATGGATACACATTGAAGATATACTCCTAAGTGAAATAAATAAGTCACACATGTGTAAATACCAAATAGTTTCTCTGGTGTGAATAATCTGCAATAATATATAAGATCCTAATAAGATTACTGACATTTAGAAATGGGAAGAAAGGAGCTAAAGGTGTAGGGAAGGTGGGATGGGTAGGGGAAGGGTAATAAGGGAAAAGAAAAAATGTGAGATAATGAAAAGATAGAAATAAAGTGTTTGTAGATGGGGAGGGGAGGAGGGGGTGAAGGGAAGGCAGAAACAAGGGGAAAAAATGAGAATCAAGACTTGTCATGTAGAGGTACAAGATCCCAACAATGAATGTAACTGTACTGTATCCCTAAAATGTACCAATGAACTCAATTAAAGCTGAAAAAAAAAGGTATTGGAAAAACCTGTATTTTAACATGCCATAGAGTAAAACTAGACCCTTATCTTTCACCATGCACTAAACTATAATCCAAGTGGATTAAAGATCTAAATATTAAAAAAAGTGACACTAAATTTGCTGGAAGATAAGTTAGGCAGAGCTCTGGAAGACACTGGCATAGGAAAAGACTTTATGAACAAATCCTCAGTAGCACGGGAACTAGCAGAAAGAACAACTGGGATCTCATCTTATTAAAAATTTTCTGCTTTACAAAAGAAACCATCAACAGATCTAAGAGACAACTTACAAAGGTGGACATTTTTTTTTTTACCAGCTGCTCCTCAGACAATGGACTACTATCTAGAATATATAAAGAACTCAAAATAACCAGCTCTCGCAAATATAAAGCCCTGATTAAAAAATGGGCATCTCAAATGAACAGACATTTCTTAAATAAAGAGGTAGAAATATCAAGTAAATATATAAAAAAGTGTTCCACATCACTGGTCCTTCAAGAGATGCAAATGAAAACAACATTGAGATTCCACCTCACTCCACAAAAATGGCTACTATCAAGAAATCAACCAGTAACAAATATCGGCAGGGTTGTCGGGGAGAAAGGAAACCTTCTCCATTGTTGGTGGGAGTGCCGAGTAGTGCAACCACTATGGAAATCAATATGGAGATGCCTCAAAGAGCTAGGACTAGAGGTTCCATTTAAACCAGCCATCCCTCTGCTGGGTATCTTTTCAAAAAAATTAAAAGAATCATATCACAGTGATATATGTGCACCCATGTTCATAGCGGCACAGTTTGTAATAGCTAAAACTTGGAAATAGCCCAATTGCCCATTAGTTGGAAACTGGATAAAGAAGATGTGTTCTTCATATAAACTGGAATGCTACTCAGCCAGAAAGAATGAGAAATTAGAGATATTTATAGATCAGTGGATGCACATTTAGGCAATATTCTTAAGTGAAATAAATGTTACACATGTGTAATACCAAAAGTCTCTGGTGTGAAAAACTATAAATAAGAGTGTAAGTAAGGTTCAAATAGCAAAATTGACAATGTGAAATAGGAAGAAAAGGGCTAAAAGAGTAGGGGAAGTGGGAAGCATAGGGGAAAGGAAATAATGGAAAATTTAAAAAAATATGAGAAAACTAAAAAATGTAAAAAAAGTTTTCGTAAATAGGGAGGGGAGGAGGGAGTGAAGGGATGTAGGATATGGGGCAAAATTGAGAACCAAGACCTGTCATGTAAAAGTACAAGATGCAAATGATGAATGTGACTGTACTATATACCTAAAAAGTACCAATAAACTCAATGAGAAAAAATTAACATTTCTGTTAGAATTTGATATCAGAGATGCAGCGCTCATAAAATGACTATACACACCACATACACACAAATGAGCACACACATAAAATCAAGAGGGCTGTTTCATGTTTGACTAGATTCTGTTCTAAATGTTTGAATTTTATAGTAAAACCGTGCTTTATGGGGATGTTTTGGTAGTATATTGTCATTTATTTACAAATACACAAGTATATTCATATTTTTTCTCGTGTTAATCTTGGAATATATTTTTTAAGGAGTTTTATGAGTTAACCTCAAAAATTGTTAAGTGTATCAGCATGAGTTATTGATATTTCCTTATTTTAATTTCATTTCTTCAGGGTTTAGAGTGCTAAACACTGGTATCTCTAACACTGGTAATTTGATTATGCAGTTTTTCCTTGTCTTCTGCACATCTTTTCTCTTTCATTAAGTTTTCTTACCTTTGTTATTCGCTTCTGTTTACTTTCTTTAACTTGGTTTGCTATATATTTCCTGCCTTCTTAAAATGGAAGTTTAGATAATTGATTTTCTGTCTTCATTTTTTATCTGTTTGTTTTTTGTTTTTTGGTACCGGGGATTGAACTCAGGTCCTTGCTCTTGCAAGGCAGGTGGTGGAACCACTGAGCTAAATCCCCGGCCCTGTCTTCGTTTTTTAATCCTGTATATTTTCTAATAGACATTCAATCAGTGTTGCTATTGCTACTTCACACAAATATTCATATGCAGTATGTTCACTATACTCTGCTTAAAATATTTTTTAATTTCCATTTTTGCTTTCTTCTTTGACCTGTGGGTTACTTGGGAGTATGTTGCTTAATTTCTAACAGTTGTAGACTTTCTAATTATCTTCTTTGTTATTTATATCTAGCTTAACTTTGCAAAGATCAGAAAAAAAATCTTAAACCAGTTTTTTTCTTTAGAATTTATATTACTTTGTGTTACAAGATATGTAAAAATTTGTATCTCATTTACTTATAAAAATACTGCATGCATTTCTTCTTTGGATTTTGGCATTTTATGTAATTGTTAACACTTTTAATTTTTGGTTTTTATATTTTCTTTTTACTGCATTTTTGTTTGCTTCTGAATAGTTTATAAAATATATAATTTAATCTCCCATAATGACTGTGACTCATATTTTCATTTCCTTTATGTTAAGGATTATTTATCTGTATTAAACTAAAAGAAACATACATATTTTTAATCATTACATCTAAATTATAGATCAACCTCCTTTTTGTGAAATGTATTTTTATTACTAATTCATGTTATATTAGTATTTACATTGTCTGGCTTTAGCACAGTTATACCAATCTACTTACTTATGTTTTCATAGTGAATTTTTAATAATTCTCTTATTTGCAAACATGGAATACTCATACTTAATATCATCTTTGAGAAGTAACATGCAATTTTTAATCTAGTTACCATGACAAGCTTTTAATGAGTACTTGATGTATTTTGAATATATGTAATAAAAATTGACTTGAATTATGTCTACTGTTTCATTTTATGATTCTATTCTGTATTTTATCCTCTCCTATCTTGGAGAATTAATCAAATACAGCTTATTGTATTTTATTACTTACTAGTTTTCATTAATTTAATATAAATTGACATCAAATCTTTTAATAGTTTAAAGATTAAAACTACATATTTGACTTATAGCCATATGCAATATAGTCATTTTCTAATATTATGAAAATAGTAAAAACTTTGAACATTGTACTTCCCAAATTTTGAATAGTTAACATTGTAATTTTACACATTTTTATTTTAAAAGCCTGAAAGTTTTTCATTCCTTAAACAAGCTTCATTCACATATACTGAGATATTTGGGTGTTTTTTTTTTCAGTTTTTATTTCTGTAATTATGCCAATGTCTTCCTTTATTTAAAGAAAGCTATTACTGAATGCATCTGTTTTTTTTTTTTTCTCATTGAGTTTATTGGTACATTTTAGGTATACAGTACAGTTACATTCATCATTGGGATCTTGTACCTTTACGTGACAGGTGTTGGTTCTCATTTTGCCCCATACCCCTGCCCTCTCTTCATGCTCTCCTCCCTTCCCTATTTAAAAACAACAACGACAACAAAAAACTTTATTTTCATTTTCTCATATTTTTTTCTTTTCCCTTATTTTCTTTCCCCTATCCTTCTCACTTCCCCTAAACTTTTGGCCCTTTTCTTCCTATTTTACATTGTCAATTTTACCATTTGTATCTTATTTATAATTAGTTTTTCACACAAGAGAAACTGTTTGGTATTTACATATGTGTGACTTATTTATTTCACTTAAGCATATATCCTTAATATGCATCCATTTTTCTATGAATGACTCCAATTTCTCATTCTTTGTTTTTTTGCTTAAACATCTTAATTATAGTCTTTGTCAGTTAAGTCCACTGTCTAGATCCTTTGTGAGAAGTCTGTCGATGTCATCTGGTAATTCTCTTGATTTTCAAATAGATTTCCTTGCTCTCAACACTTTTAGCTTTTTTGTTGTTTGTTTGTCATATTTTATAAAATATCTCCAGGCTTCTGATTGTGTTCTTCTCAACAGAAACAGGTTTCCTGTTCCTTTTCGAAGCAACAAAGTAGCAAGCAAGTTAACTCAATCGATAATTGGACAGTGGCGGATCAGTATATTTCTCATTTTAACTTTCATAGTTTTCAATTTAGAATTTAGTGAGTCCACTGAGACTGCTCTTGAGTTATCCAGACCTTATCTGTAATCATCACAACACTTCTGAAAACTTTTCTGTACTTTTTTGGAATATTGGTGCTAAAATCGTTAAGTCATACAAATTAAGGATTTGGTTGATATCTGGAAAGATATTAAATATGTGTTTGGAACTGTCTTCAAAGCGGTCACTTTCACCCCGATCTCTACTGTATATGTGGAATTAATTTAGTTTGTTGACTTTCTTATAGCCTCAGAATTAAGAACAGTTTTACATTTAAATTTGAGGAGTAAAATAATTTAAAAATTTGAAAGTTAAATTTGTGTCCATTGTTTTATTAGAACATACAATAGTCATTTATTTGCATATTATCTAAGGCTCCTTTTGCTACAATGGCAGAATTGAATAATTTCCACAGAGGCTGTACAATTATAAAATTGAAAATACTTTCTATTGCTTAAAAAAATTGCCATCTCTTGCTCTAGGTGCCAATACGCTACCAAAGTTCTTGGGTGTTACATAGTCATAACCTTCTGCCCAAGCAAAGCCCATATTCTCACTGCATGACTGCAGAAAACAGCAACAACAGCAAACAGTTTTCATTGGAAATTCATCATTCTGTTGTCCTCTCTTTCCATCATATTTGCCTGTTAAATGATTTTTCCTTCAAAGGCAGTGTGATTTTGTTAAACTGTTTTTTGTGCTTTGCTCTTTTATGTACTTTTTTACTAAATAGCTACCTTTTAAATTTTTTGGCAGGAGGAGAATGTCCCTCCATTCTACTTGTAAGTGGAAGACAATCTTTGCTTTTCATCCCAGATTTATTGCTGCATTTCATTTTTTAAGAGGTATCCAAGAAAACACAGGGTAAAAGTTAGGATACGTGGATCACCAGGAAATTTCCAGTTTCAAGGGTATCAAAAAAGTCATCCAGGTAGATCTTTTATTTTGCAATGAATAAATCTTGAAAAATAAATTTGTGCAATTGTCAGGATTTCTCTTTTGGATTTTGATCACCAGCAATTAAATCCCAAACTTCTTTTAAAAGACTTTCCTATGCTACTTTATGCCCTGTATGTTATCTTCACTGTAGATGCATGTATATGTGTATACTCTGGTTGGTAGTATGCTCTGCTTGTGCTGTCCTTCTAGGATTTGTGTTAATTTGTATTTGTATTGCTGGCGCATTCATGTGTTGCTCTGATACTTGAATCATTGAAAGTTTTCTTTCAAAGTATTTCTTCTTGTGAGACAATACTGTTTTCTTAGCATGTTTTTGTAAAGTGAAATCACTAAGGTTGTTTCTTATGTCAAATAAAAGGTATCCAAAGTGATTTAAATGTTATTTTTAAGGTAAAGATGTACCATGTCATTTGAAAAATAAGGTTAATGAGGAAAATTCTGACAGATGCATAACACTAGAGTCACTGCAATCTAGTTGTTTTTTAAGGTTAGCTTGTCAAAAATAATTTTTTCAAAAAAATAACAGCCTTCAAAAAGTTTTAACATTGTTTTCCCTTTATTAAAAAATCATGTATTTATATGTGCCTTTGCTGTATATAGTTATTTCTCATAGGTGGAATGACATGCCACTTAGAATACAGTGAAAAGGATTGGGATTTACTCAGTAGTTTTGACTTGCCTTGTAAGCACAGGGGCCCAAGTTCAATCCCTGATACAAAAAA
>NW_022900914.1:30204517-30207187 GCF_012274545.1 Fukomys damarensis | reverse complement strand
AAAAAAAAAAAAAAAAAAAAAAAAAAAGAATACAGTGAAAAAGTTGAAATAAATGCATTTCTTATTGGAGAAGCTCGCCAATGAGTTGGAGTGAAACCAAAACACACACAATGTATTTCACATGCAATCATTTCATTGGCAATAATAGTGAATATTAACCAAGCTATTAATAATAAAAATAATACTAAGCAGAATAACTAAATTGAATATAGTTTAGGAGCATTTTTTCCTGGATAGTTATATCAGACCATTGAAAATATACTTTGATATACATTTATGTTTGGAAATTCATTTGACAAGGTTTTCCAGGAGATCCTGGGTAATTATGCATCCTCGCTCTACACTTTCTAATACTGAAATGTATTACATAGAGAAACAGCCAGGCTTGAACATATTAATAAACATTTATTTCATTAGTGTTCTCATTCTCACTGAATTAGATAATTTCTAATGTGCATTTTTAAGGAAAAATTTTCAGATTTATTCAAACATTTCCTAGCTTTCAAATCAATACCTATTTAGTCCAGAGTTTGGCATACTGGTGGCATGGTGAAACTTAGATGGACAACAACTGATGATTTTCCACTGCCACTTCTACATATTGTCTTGATTTGTTAAAAAACTGTTTTTTTAAAGAAACAGTTTATCTATGTTTAGGTTTTCTAAAAGATGTACAGCAAAAACTTGTGAGTATCTTAAAATATAGGGTTTCTCTTCAATTCCTTTGTTTGTGGAATTTTCCTGATTCCAGTATTTAAAAGGAAAAATGTCAAGCTTCCTGTTTATTACTGGTCTTCCTAAAATTGGAAAGGATAACAGAAATAAGAAAGCAGGATACATGAAATCAATATATTTGCCCTCAAAGACTGATACAAGTTTAGGACAAACATAAATTATTAAATTTATCTGGTATTTAGTTAACTATCTCCCACCATCATCAGCAAAATTTAAATATTAGTCAATTTTTTGTTAATATCTTTGTTGGTGAATAGCTTTGTCAGTCTGAGTAAATAAAATAATCATTTCTTGAAGGATCAAATAAATGAATGATGCAAAATTATGATGGACAAGATAAAATGAACTGAAGGAAAAATAAGGAATAAGTATGTCACAAAAAGTACTGCCCAAACTCAAGTTTGGCACTGCATTTTAAATTACTGCATGAAGTGTGCCGAAGAAGAAACTAGAAATATTATGACAAAGGGTGATGTTCAAATACTAATGATTTAAAACAATAACATTTCATTTTACTTATGCTTATTACACAATGAAAACTTATTGGGAACTTACTAGTTTTGGAGCAGGAGAGGTAAGACACAACTGAAGGCTAAGAGCTACAATTGAGTGAAGAAAAAAAAAAAAAACAGAATATAAAAATATCCTCCAGTCACTTAGGAAGGCAAACCACATAGATGCTGAAGTCTGAAAAGCTTTTATTATTATTTTTTTTTTTTTAGCCTCAACACAGAATTCTTTATTTTGTCCAAAACAGCACAGTAAAAACATCTCCAACAATACATAAGCCTATATATAAAATATAGAGTATCTCTAATATTTTTCCTTTATATGGTAGCACACCAGAATATGCAAGAGAAAGTACTGTTGATAGGCCAAAGGGAAAAGTGATTTGGGTAATGACCCAATTACCAGGAATTGACCTTCAAAGACCACATAAATGCCAATTTTAGTAAGAAAAGCAGTATTAAAAGGGTTTCTATGAAGCAGAGTTTTGTATATTTTATTCTGTGTTCCTGCTCATTTCATCCACAGCCTGACTTCTTAGTCATGATTCTTTGCCTCTGGGGTGGTACTAAAAAGTATAGGGAATATCTATCCAACATAAATTTTCTTCTGAAAAACTCAGAGATGACAAATCTTTAAAAAAGTGTGCTGGATTTCAGAAGTATTTAGTAATTTTTAAGAAGGCTTACCATGAACACTTCCAAAAAGAACAGGCTTTACAACATCCTGTGCAAAAGAGTAAACATCTACTAAGGCCATTAGTCAAAATCTGCTTAGTAATTTGTTTCTCACATACCCTTTCATCTCAGGATAATCAAGTCAATAATCATTTGATTTCTTCTTTACCTAATGATCTGTTGTTAGCCTACCTTTAATAATGAAAGGAAAAAACTGATACATGTTTTAAGTCAATGGTTCTCACGATTTCTATTATCTTATGATTTCTATTGTTTCAACATCATGTTATTATGTCTTTACAGAAGCAATCTCTCAGTTAAGAAAAATAAAACATCAGTTGCAGGGCTTACAAAGTGAAAAGGGCTATTGTTTCCCAAACTCTTTCTTGGTTAAAAAATTAAATTAAATTTAAATGTACAAGACCAAGCACAGGCACTTTCCAAAAAATGAAGCCAAACCACAAAACTACTTGATAGTTATAGAAGACAGCTCTGACTTTGGGGGATCATCTCTGGTAGCTTCAGCATGAGCACTCGTCTTTGGCTGCTCTGGCACCTCTTCTTCCTTTTCTGCCAGCCCAGCAAGAGATCCCATGGGGAAAGTGCTTTCACAATTCTGGGTGGAGGAGACCTGTGAAATTACAGGCATTTGAACAGAAGAGTTGCTTTCAAAACCATGTTCTCCAAGTTCATACTGAACAAGGGTCTCTTCTTGCTCTTGGTTTAAGTAGTCCGGTACTAGGAAATCACT
>NW_022900914.1:30176734-30203053 GCF_012274545.1 Fukomys damarensis | reverse complement strand
CCGGCGCCGCCACCGTTACCTCTCGGTTCACTCCAGCCTGTTTGGGAACACTTTGTTTGTGTCAAAGCTTTTATTATTGATTATTGGTTTTAATGGGCTTGGATTTGGCATACTAAATGATAGTGAATAGTCTCTGAAGCAGTCAATTAAAGGAATAAGAAATACAAGAAGTGCTAATTACATTTTCAAAGTTTGATCATTCTGATATTTTCACTTTGGGTAATAGAAGAGAAGAGAGTAGAGAAACAAAGAAAAGGCCAAAAAATTTTTCATATTAATTCAGGCGAGGAATGCCATTTAGTATTGGGCTACTAATTTTGCTAAACAAGTAAAAAAAAAAAAAATCACAGGGAAAATCCTAACTTTTCTATGAGAAAAGACCAGAACTTGATAATATTTTTTTAAAGCAATAGGATTAGAAACACATTCCATGGCTACATATTTTAGCAATTTAAAGATTGTGTCAGTATGAGTATACATAAGTGTAAGAGAGTAAGACAAAACAATTTTTGAAATACATCAAATAAATTTTGGAAGCATTTGAATAACTTCACTCTCAGTAAAATGCCTATCAAAGTAGAAATAATGTAAGACAAATGGGGCTTCTCTCTCTGCCTTGAATAGCAATATGAAATTAAGAATGAGTTAATTTCCTATTCATGGAAGCTGTTCTGCTTTGAAATTTACTCATATGCTCAGATACGTTAGAAGACAATGCAGGCTATAATGTGGTCTTTAAAATGCATGGTGTGACTGGCACGGTTTAAACATAACGCTTAGTTGCAACAGCACCCCAAATTATCCTAGCAGGAAGCGTTGAGGCAAACCACCAATTTTGACTCCACATGTATTCCAGATACAGAAAAATGAATAAATTGGCTTCTTTTGTGCTCTCCTTGGTACTACTCTTTATGAGCAGTGAAACTGTGGCTTGAGAGCTCAGCTCTGAGAGAGGTTGGAGAGGAGAGCTGCAGGAGTGTGCACCTCCCAGAGAAACAACGACTGCGAATGGGCCCAACAGTCAGTCTTCAGGCTGGAGCGGGTGGTACAGATCACAAGGCAGGAGGTATTTATTGTAAGCAGCAAGTTCCAAGCGTGGGGACTCCATTGGGAGGCCGGGAAAGCTCAAGAACAGTTGGCATTCAACATTAATTTGGGTCTTCAAATGGCTATTAGTCAAAGGCTTTCGATAGGACTCTAAGACACATTAAGGAGGGATTTGGCTGCCTTCCAGTCACCAAAATGGTACGACATTCAACAAATCACTTATTCTCTCCGTGCATCAGATTCTTTCTCTGCAAATGGAGATAATGTCTAAAGATCAGGGAGGAGGTCAGAAAACCACATGAGGTCTCTTCTCACTTCAGGATGTATGATCATGTGTTTTACAAAGACTTGCCTTTGCAGTGCACAAAGGCCTTTTAATTATGATCAATCGCCGTGTAACCTTTGAAACTGTGGCCACTTGCCTTCTCCCTGTACATTTAACATCATTCTACAATCTCAGCAACCTCTGTTCTAACTTGTGGATAATTTAAGAAACACTTGCTCAGTAAAGACTAAGAGATAAGTACCTATCTTTCAGGGCAGTGATGAGCTGATGTGATATTGTTATTAATTTCCCTCTATATGTGTACCACCTGTTAAGTAAGCAGCCATGTGGGTGGGTGCACTGAGAGTCATCTTTGAAATCTCCATTGTGCTGATGGTGGTGTCAACCTTCCCAAGGATCCCTCCAACTCAGGACACTACTTTCCTGATGCTGATGCTATGTGTACTGATTTTTTGTGCTCAGCCTCCCTCTGTGTAATTTAAGTTTCCTTTTTAAAATTAATCTTATGGGTACACTTTTAATGTACACGAAGATCACACTGATCATAGGGAATCCATGCCTGTACATAATATATCTTGGTTCTTCATTCTCCCCTCCCACCTCTCTCCCCTCCCAGCTCTCCTGTTGTGCCTAATCGCACGGCCTCCCCTTAGCTTGTCTGTGACCAGGGCTCAGCTCCTGCCTCTGCTGTACATAATGTGACATCTCCTTCACTGAACCTGAACAAGTTGTTGCTATCCTTCCTGGAATTACTAACATCACACTTCCTACTTAAGTTTGGAAGGATTTAGGAGACCAGAGCTTAGTTAGAGTACCACCTTTCACATGGATAAAACAGATATTGGAAAGTTGAAGTTTCAACGGTGGGAAGGCTCTGGCTTCCATTCTCAGTACTTCCAAAGAGAAGGGGTGGGGGAAGCTAAGTGGACTTCCTCTCACCGTGCCTCAGGCTGAGGAACATCAGAGGGAACGGCTGCTGCAAAAGGGAATTAGATCAAAGAGGACAGTGTGGGGCTGAGCCCAGGATGCACATGATTGCCCCCATATTTTCCAGTTGGAGAAGTGAGTAAAAGTATAAAGAAATCAAAAGTGCCCCTATGGGTAAAAGTCCTTTATGAGGGAAACTAGAAATGGGTGACTCCCATGGGACGACCCGCACTTCCTGCTGAGAAAGGTGGCATCTGTAGATGTCGGCCACATCTGGACTAAAACCTGTCATATTATTCACACTTTTATGCTTTATGCAGAGTAGCAGTAAACAAGTAAAATAAACCCTTTATAAAATCTCTTCTTTTTATTTTCTTTTTCCCCTCATTTAATTTATTGGCACATTTTAGGTAACTAGGACAAGGGGAAGAAATGAAAACCTCTTCTTTTTAATAGAGTTCTAGCAGGGGATTTAGTGCAGTGGTTCTGCCGCCTGCCTCGCAAGCACCAGGATCTGAGTTCGATCCCCTGTACCAAAAAACAAAACAAACAAACAAACAAAAAACATTTATTTAATAGAGTTCTATAGTAGAGCAAGTGGAATACAATCTTGTGTTTGTAATTTAGTGAACATAACATTTGGTGTTAATGAAAAAACAGACTCTAGGAAAGGTGCTGGAAATACAACATCCTCTCTTCATTCCAAGTCAAAGAGCACTTATGTTTACTTATGAGTACAAAAGGAGGATGATATGTTTGAGAATGGGAATTAATTCACTGTTTGCCATAGTTCCTTCTGTTAAAATCATGTCCCTCAGAATATATGGCTTAGGGTTTCATCTCTGATATTCCTTTATGACTGTTTCTGAGCCTTTCATTGTATAAGACAGTACCACTGATCACTATCAAGTACTTTCAGGACTGGAATTCATTAAAATATTTTAATAAGGACTAAAAATGTTTCATCATCAAGCATGTCCTAAGGGTTCCACAGGGACCAGTAGCAAACAACAGATTAGTAGAAAAAGAATGCAACATAATGTCAAACAGTGAAACAATGCAAATAAATTACACAGGTTTCATCTGAAGTAATTATGACTAAGAAAAATAGAAGAGGAAACCTGATGGGATTTGCCATTCTGCTTTCTTTCTTTAGCATCTCAGCAGCTGAGTAGCAGTGACAAGGGCATGTGTATTAGTTTCACATTGGAAAGATGATGAACTCTGTCCCTGTAACCACAGTTTTATGCACGTTTTCATCCGTTTCCAAAATACTGGAGTTGTCCAAGAGGCACACTGGATGCTTGCTGACCTCTGACACTAAGAGTAGGTAAATTTCACTCTTTCTTACCCAGTTCAAAGGATGTGCTAAGCAGTTTGTAAAGTTCTCTCATTCAATCTTTTAACTCTCCTCACACCTAGGTATTATTACACTATTTCACAAAATAAAATTTTAAAAACTGAGGTCTGTCTTGTACAACTCTAAGTGCTTGTCTCCTATTTATTGATCCCTAGTCACTGATTCTAAATTATTCTCTATGGGAGATACAGAAATATTTAGAAATAATTATACATGTATACAGTTTGCTGGATTGGGATGTATTATACTGATATTTTCTTATTTACCCTGACTTTTAATTCTATGGATATGTGATAAGTCTGGAGAAAGGCTCTACCTGAGTCAATTATAATTGCAAATATAAAAAATTAAGTTCCTGAAGTATGGCCTAGCTTTCGTGCTCCTTCAACTTTTGATGTCATGTGTCATTAATTCCAGCCCACCAATATATTCACTTCATGCATGAAATATCCACAGCTGACTTTGTTACCCCATAGCTGCCTCCTTTGCAGTTCAGACCCCACCCTTGTCCTAGTCTCTCCTCCTCAATCTTTAGTCTTGACCTTCCCTTGGTGCTGCTGCCTGAAGCTCAATATAAAACAAAGGTCCATTGTTCAAGTCATCTATTAGGTGACAACAGAAATTGCTGGAAAGTAATGGCTAACATATTCAGGGTTCCTGTGCTTAAAAGGCGAAGTCTGTCACATCAAATAGCGATTTTAAAAATGGGAAGTAGAAGAAAAATGTATTATTTTCTTTATTTCTAAAAGAGGTTATCAACTATGTGGAATATATCAAGAATGCTAGGAATGCAGATTTTCAAGTTGCATTTTGATTTTGTTGTATTGGTGAAATAAACAAAGACATACTTGAGAACATAACACTGTATTTTCCTTTCTTTAAACTAGGGATTGTTGTATATGCTGTCTTTTTCTATATCTATTTTTTCTACAGTTGGTATTTGCAAAATTATATAAGAAATTTGCAACTGTCTGGAAATATAATAATACTATCTTTAGTATACAACACATTCAAGCTTGACTCAAATTCAAGAAAAATATTCATAGGCATATTATTTGCAAGAAACAATTAGCTTCCAATAATCATTAAGGGTCCTAGAAAAAGGGCCTAGAATCTCTGAAAACGTTCCAATTTGTCAGTTTATATTAATTATTAAAATGAGCATCCAGTTTAAAATTAAACAAAAATCAGATATTTGTTTCTATCTTCTTTGTGCAAGTGCATTATTTCTAAATCTATCTCTTTGGCGGGAAACTGAAGTTATGCAGTAAAGGCAGAATAATCTACCTTTTCAATGAAAGATAAGAACAGAGAAAATAATGGAGACATAAAAAATGGTAGCAAAGAATTTGAGTTCAGTCTAGGCGTGGTAGAACTGTTATTTCTAAACTCTGATTTTAATGCCATTCCAATTTCCTTTTCTCATTAAGTTTATTAGTATTTTTTAGGTATACAGTACAGTTACATTCATCATTGTTATCTTGTACCTTTACATGATGCATCTTGATTCTTATTTTTTCCCCTTACCCTGCTCTCCCTTCATGCCGTCCACCTTTCAATATTTACAAAGACTTTGTTTCCATTTTTTTCATTTCTCATTTTTTTCTTTTCCTTTCTTTCCTTGCCCCTAACCTTCCCACTTCCCCAGTCCGTTAGCCTTTTTCTTCCTGTTTCACATTATCTTTACCAGAAATGAACATATTCACACACCTGCCTTCAGATTACATCATTGCCTATCTTAACAAGCTTTTCATTCATCTTGACACTTGATAACGCGGAGAGAGGAACTCAAAGGATTAACAAGATCAGCAACCAGGACTAACAAGTCATCCTGTGCACAAACTGTCTTCAAAAGTCTATTGTAGAGTACAATAAAAAGTTAGATTATAGAAACAAGCACAGACTATTCATACTCAGTCGTGTTATAAAGGTAACACATTTTTATATAGATAAATGAGTAAATGCTGCATTCTACACATTTTATAACACTGTAAGTATGTGATTAATTGTATTTGAATTTTTATTTCAACATTCAATTCTTTTATCAGGGTTTGTCTATTTCAAACAAGATTACATTAATTCTTTAGGCTCATTCAAGTCATTTGATGCTACTTCTGCATCTCGAAAAAAGTCAAATTAGTCTATCAATAAATTTAAAGCACTGAATATTTATTGTGACACATTCATAATTTATTACTTTAAACCCTAAAATGATAGGATATAGGTGACTATTTTACTTTTATTTCTTAGCAGACACAATCAAATAAGTTTTATTCTAACTTTACTTTTTACCAAATAATTTTTCCACTTTGGTTTGACTTGATCATTTTTTAAAAAGTAATTTGCGTATGTACACCTGTGTTTGTATTAGATAGACCGGTCTAGGTACTTTCTAATTGAAAGGAAAAAAGTATGTTCATAGCCAGTTTTCCTAACAGCAGTGGTATCTTCAGTAGTTGTTTACTGAGCAAGAGGTTGCTGTCTCCACTTCTATGTGCCTTCGATTTAATTTATTCAATTCTGTGGTGATCACAATATCATACTGTTGTTACATGTGCCACAAAAACATATGCAGAAAAAATTATCGCTCCCCAAATTTATTGACATGTTGATGCAGGACAGATAGCAAAAGCCAAACTTTACAAAAATGAGAGCACACTGGAAGAATACTGAAGGGTGAGTTGTAAAGGCAAATCGGACGTTTTGCCATTGGGATGAAAATTTCTTTTAAAACTATGTTTTTTTATTCATTTTTCATATAAATATGCTTTATAAAACCAGGATTTATAGAATGCAATAAAGGGTACACATAAACAATGCTATAATTTTAAAACATCTGTTGTTACCTTTGGATTTTGAAATAAACCACTTGAACTGATTTTATACTCTCTGAGCTTTACATGCTACAAAATGAAAGGAATAATTTTAAAGATATATCACCCTAATATAATCATCATAATTCATTTTCCCAAAATAAATGCTTTGCTCTAGTTCACAGTAGATATTTTTAATATGAGTTTCTTTTTGTGGGCTTCTTCCCTGGCCAGAAAGAGAGCAGCTAAGATCTAAAGGTAAAAGTGTTTTACTCTTTTATGAATAAAATCTATACAAATGAATAACAAAACTGATATCATTATGCCAGTAGGAAGTACCAATATACTCCTTTGTATAACTCATTGTAGGATAACAATGATCTATTATTAAGTTATTTTTCCTACCTAAAAGTGATATGCTTTAGCTGAATGTGCTAATGTACACCTGTAATCTCAGCACTTGGAGAGCCTGAGGTTGGAAGATGGCAAATTAGAGCCCAGGCTGGACAATTTAGTGATTGAGTGAGACTGTCTCAGAATTTAATAAATGCATGTAAGTGGCTGGGGACATATCTCAAAGTGAAGGCCCAGGTTAAATCCCCAGTACTGTCAAGCACGTACATTTAATAATTTAAAAATGAATATGTTACGTTATTACTAAATAAGTCATACTTTACTCAGGTTTCCATACTGTGTGCATCCAATCATATTACATTTAGCTGTGATGCTTCTCAGACAGTTTCTCATATTCCCCATGCTTTGGATGACCTTGAAGATTTCGAGGACAGGGGTTAGGTTCTCTCAGGGTGCCCCATATTGGAATTCTTCTGATGTTCTGCTTATGTCAGACTCAGGTTTGGTTTGAGGAAAAAGATCACAACGATAAAGTTCCATTTTCATCTTGTTATATTTGCAACACACATTACCACCATGATTTATCATGGCTGAGGTGATCACCTCACTAAGGAAATACTTTTAACATGTGCCCACTATACCATTACCCTCTTTCATTCATTTTCCATGCTATAGGGTTTAGAAGAAAATCACTATGCCTGGTTCACATTTTAGGAATAGGACTTTGACTCTCCCTTCTTTACCACAACATGTGCACATAAATTTGAAATTCTTCTGCATGGGATAATTGTTTCTTCTGCCGCATGCACTATAGTTTACTTATGTAATAGTCTATTTATACTTGGATGAACTCATGCACATTTATTAAATTTTGCTATATAAATCAACCAATCTAATAGTGCTTTACTTATAGTTCCATTTTTTTTTTCCAGAATTGATCATGAAATCTCTTTCAGAAAGCTACTGGGCACTTACAACATTTACCTGTCATTGAGGTTGCAACATACACCCATCAGTGAAGTTTATTGTTATTTTTGAGTACTTTCTGGCTTCTACACTCTCTTTGAGGATTATTTTAAATATTTATGTTCCAGGATTATAACCAACCATTTCTAAGAACCTTTTTCTAAAAATATAGTAAATTCTGGGTGCTAGGAATACTTGTAACTATTGGGTTTTCATTGATGTCAGAATCTGTTTGCCAAATAAAGCAAGGAAATACATTGTGTACTAGCCCATGTTTATGAACATAAGTATAAATACTTATATTCAAAATGTTTGCATCTACTTCATGCTAAGTATGAGTTCATACTGATGACTCCAATTATAGTTTATTATCGCATGGACCAAGGTTACTTCCTTCCTTGATTATCTGTAAATTATCACTCCTATAATGAGTAAGTTGGTTCTAAATCTGCCATCCACTTACCTGAAGATTTAATCTCAGTGTACATATATGACAATATTAAATTGCTCGCACATAGTCTCAGTGGGAAACGATTTTACTAAGTGGACAGTAGGACTTCATGCTAGTCCCTCTGCCTTTAATTTTACACACCCCACTCATTTCCAAAATTTCTTAGGTCAACCCTTTGTCATCTCACTCCTTTCAGTATAGTTGTTTCATACATTTCTAGTACAGTTACAGTTGATTTTGTTGTGCTTTAAATTCCTTTGAGGATTTTTTCAATCTCCTAAATATTTTGCATATGTTGCATGTGTTAGTTTGCTTTGTTCTGTAAAGTTCTAATGGATAATATCATGTATTCATCATTATAGCATCGCACTAAACAGTGTCACTGCCCTGTGCTTTCCATGTTCAATTTCCATATTCTTACCCAAAACTCTTGACACTAGTGTGCTTTTCACTCCATAACCTTGCCTTTCCCAGAGTGTAACGTAATTGGAAACATACAGGGTATCCATTGGCCCTCTTCACTGACCAGCATTCACTTAAGATTCTGTTATGTGGTTCTGTGGCTTCACAGCTCAATTCTCTGGGGGTTGGGTGTTCATTTCATAGATACACTGCAGCTTGTTTTCCACTCAGCAGGTAGAAGATATCTTAGTTCATACGAGGTTTGTGCTTTTACGAATAAAGCAGCACCAAGTTTAAGATGCATGTTAGGTTGTGGACAAACAATTAGATCAGGATGCTATCCCAGAATGGCATTTCTAGATCAACCATAAGATCATTCTTAGCTTTATAAGAAATTTTAAGACTCTCTTAAAAGGATATGTATATTCTCATTTTACCAGTAATGAAATAAAATTTCTCCTGTTTTATATCTTCACCAGCACATAGGATTGTTAGGATTTTTAAACTTCTTGATTAGATGTGTAATAATGACATTCTACTGTTTTAATTTCCAATCCCCTAATTTTGGCAATGAGTTTTATTTATCATATGCTTATTTGCCATCTGTACATCTATGGTGAGATGACTGTTTGGATATTTACCCCTTTCTAAAATTGGGTTATTTTCTTATTTCTTACAAGAGTTCTACGTTATTTTCAGATGGTAGTCCTAAATGTTATATGTGCTTCATAAAGATATATCAAAGTCTGTGAGTTGTCTTTCCAGCCTCTTAACACTGCATTGTTCAGAGAAAATGTGTTTTGTTTTTGAAAGCCCCAGTCAACAGTTTTTTTTTTTCATGGATCATGTTTTTTTACACCGTGTCCAATAAACCTCAGACTTCACAATGAGATATAATTTCATATTTACTAGGTGGCTATCGTAATAATATTTATATGAAATAATAGTAACGAGTGTTGGAGAGAATGTGGAGAATCTGGAGCGCTCAAACATAGCCAGCGAAGAAGTGAAGCGGTGCGGCCACGGTGGACACTTCACTCCTTCAAAATTCAAAGAGAGGACAGGGGATTTAGCTCAGTGGTTCGGCCGTCTGCCTCGCAAGCGCAAGGACCGGAGTTCAATCCCGGGTACCAAAAAAAAAAGCAAAGATAGATTTACGTCTGATTGAAAACAAATCTTCCAGTGCTTGCATATGAATGTTCACAGTAGCAATAATTATTAAATCCTTTAACAGATAAATGGTTGAGCAAAATGTAGTATCCGCATATAATGGAGTATCATCAGTAATGAAAAGGAATGAGACATTATATATGCTGAAATATGGTTTTTTAAAAGAATACTAGATTTTTCTACTAGAAGTTTAACTGTTTAGGTTTATTTTTATTTAGTGGCACATCAACAAAAAGGTATTTTTATATAATGAATGTTCAATTTCATGTATCGTTTTTCAGGATCTATTTTTGTTATCTGATAATAATGGCTATAAAAATTCAAAAACCCTCAATACAATTGAAATTTTTAAAAATGTATTTGTGCATATTAACTATCTTTATTGCCAGATTTATATTTATACTAAAAATAACATCTAATGATTTTTTTTTTAATGTGATCCTGTTCAGGATATGATGACACATATCTGCAGTTTCAGTTACTAAGGAAACTAAGGGAGAAGGGCTAGAAGTTCAAGACCAAGTACTTGGCTATTTTGCCTCAAAATAAAAAGCAAAAAGACTAGAGATGTCATTTAGTGCAAGGTCCTGGACAAAAATCCCATATCATGGTGTGGGGGAGAACATCTTATGGTATAATTCACGGGACAAAAAGAATTTTGGTAATATATGATGTTCATTGTAAGTTAAAATATACAGAAAGTTCACTTGCTTACCATAACAGAAAGTGAAATAAATGAGTATGTATTGATTTTTAAAAGATACTTAAGTTTTTTGTTATCTATTCATGGAATCTATATCATAAACACACAGTATTTAAATTCTAATAAATTCGAGATAATAATGTAAAATTTATTTTATGAAAGGCCACCAAACCAATTCAAAATACATTCTCCTTAGCTTGTTGCTGTAATGTACTCATATCACTCCCTACATTTTCTTTACACTGGGGCCTGAAAACTTAGTTAGGATAACACAGCATTCTGATGGTGGTATTAAGGAGTTATTGGAAATTAGCCTTAATATTTATTTTCTATTTGTCATACCAGAAGATTTTTTTCAATTTTAATATAAATACATTAAGCACCAAAAATTCTGAATTTTTACTGTTCAGATACATAGCTAAGTTTATTAATGTAGAAAATAAATGAATGCAAATAGAAGTGGTGAAAAAAGACCATGGAGACATCATTCATGCCTGCAGAGGCCCTTCATGCAGTCAGGCTTGTACTGGTGATTCCTCAGAAGAATGTACTCTCCACTTAATATTTTATGTAGTATTTTGAATTTGAGGAAACTTAATATATGCAACTCAGTGTGCATCAAATATTCAAAGGCCATGGAGATTAACTTTGTTAATTAAGATAGGTTTTAATAATAATAGAAGAAAAAAGATATAGTGTTCCAAAGGTTACACTTCCGTCTTGTATAGAAAAATGTATCTGGGAAAATGGGGATCATTTTACTATGAATCACTGTATTAGTTTCAACAATAGAAGTAATTGCATTCCAGATGTATCTGAAGTCCCTAGAAATAAATATCTCAGTATTCTGTAAAGTTTTTTCAGACTTACTGTCCTCTATAAGGTTTCTTTCTTACATAGCACTTATTCTGGCACATTCCTATATTAGGACCCATGAGAAGCTTCAGCTTTATTTGTTTCCTTCTCAAAATTTTGTCTTTCTTCTTCATTTTCTACAATTTCCTTCTCTTCTGACCCACTAGGTCATTCCAAACCTGGAAGACAGGTTTTCTTACTAAAAAATCTGATTTGTTAATACGCAGTGTATTTAGAGGACATCCGCTCAGATCTAAATGAAACAGGATGCTTTCTTCCTGTTACACCTATATAATTCCCTCCTGTAGTCACTCAGGTTGGAAGCTCATGACAGGGAATTAAAATGTGATCAAGTCTGTAACGTTCAGATCCTACTCTGAACAGCATTTGCCTTTTTTGTCTAATGTATGCCTGTCATTGGTTCAGACTCTCATAAGCATGGCTTTTGAGGTTTGAGAAATAATTAACACCACTCTCTGCATCCTGATTTTATACAGATAGAAACACAGGTAGACTTTTTTTTGGGGGGGAGCAGAAATTGAACCATTTACATTTCTGAGCAAATAGATTTCTTTATATTGAAATTTGCAATTAGGCAGATTTACCCATCAAATTGCATATGCTTCTGGAGGAAGACCTAAAATCCAACAGAAAGAGGAAAAGATGAAGAAATACATGGACACTTTCTTATAGCAAGTTACAAAAAGCAAATACTGGATTTGTTATACGTGCTGCCAAAGCGAGCACTGAAAAAAAATACTACATTTATTATGTTAATGTGTTCTCGCCACATGACTGAAACATGCCAACCAGGAAAGAAATTTCTGCCCTCACCACAACATTTTATCAATGCCAAAGTGGACTGACTTGATTGGCTCGGATATGCTGACTTCAATTCAGGCACCTGAACTTTCTCACACAGATGATCTGTGGTCTTAGGTCTAACAACACAAAATGCAGAAACTTCTCCATGGCAGCACTGGGAAAAGTTCAAAGAATCAAGAAAAAACCTAGACACTTAAGGAGTGGCTGTTTCCGTTTGGATGGATTCATGAATACAGAGCCTAGCTTTACTGAACAAGTGAGACTGAGAAAAACCTCTACTTCAAATACAGGCAAAGTAACAATTTCACCTCGGCCACTTCTGTTACAGACTTAAATGAATAATAACAAAATCCTGACCACATCTCACCTTTGACGGGTTAGAAGTAACGAATCAGATGCATCATACACTTAGAAGAGGGAAGAGGTAGAGAATCTGTGACTCAGTCATCTAGAGGACGCAATGGTTCCTGTTGGCTGCTTTCGACCAAGCTGCGCATGCACTGGCAGGCATTTTGAATCTGCTCTCTCAACGTGGGTGTTTCATCGTGCTTGGCTCTAGATGCTGGCATGGGTGTGCATAAATTGTCAGTGTTGTCGCAGCTATAAAAGGCCCTAGTGCTAACATTAAGAATGCAGATGCAGTATCTGCCTGGCCAAACGCAACTCCTGGACCACCAAGCTCATACAGCTGCAACCAGTGTGTGCCATTCGCAGTGACAATCTATAAACCTTCCTGTGTTATACGCAGCACTGTCACAGGGGATCCAAGCTAAACATTTGCTATTTCAATTAGGGACTGCGCAGATCTCCACAAATATGCGGTTTTCCCCCTTGGAGACTCACATATTTAAAAATCAAAGTACTATTCATTTTAAAAGTGATTAATTTGTAACTGATTTATAAAGATGAGAACTTTCCTTCTAGATTATGTTCTTTGCTTACGAAATTTCACTTGTAAAATACAAAATTATTTTAAAACAGAACTGTTATATTTGTTTCTAGTGTGTATAGATATTTGTTGACTTATTATCCCTGATGGCAAAGTTTGTGGGTCTTTTTATTGTTTTGATCCTTAAAATTGACTCATAGCTGTTCAGGTAATTCCTTGAATAACACCACAAAATTACAAATAGCTAAAATATGGTAATTACCATAAACTCATAATTTATGTAATGATAATCCTAAATACTATACTATGCCAGATTATGAGATTTTGATAAGAAGAGAGACAAGTAGCCAAATAAGATGTTCATACTAATTTATTTCAAGAATTTATTAATGTAAACTGGCATTAAGATGGCTGAAAAGAAGTATTATTGGCCTTAAAGTAATTGAAAAAGAATGTTACTGATCTGAAGAAGTAAATCTTTATGTATTTAAGAATTATTAGCACAGATATATTTTATATATTCATTTAATAGTATGGAGATCTATTTCAGTGCATCTTTCTAAAAAATTTAAGACCCGTGTGCATTTTTACCCTACTCTCTCCAGGGACTATAATGGTAAACAAAATATAAAACAGCAGTCTTATCTGCTGGAATTCATTTTTACACTTATATCCTTCAATAATATTAATTTACTTGGAAATTCAAATATCACTTCTCTAAATACAACTGTAGTTTAGCTACAGCTCTCTAAATCAGTAGGGATTTATTTCTTTATTAATTTTCTATGGTTTTGGCTTAAAGTAGCTCAGAACACTGCAGCTAAGATGTCACTAAAAACTATGTTCTTTTAAGGTATAACCCATGCTAGGGCTTCTAATTCTTTGCTCACTCACATTACTGTTGGCTAGAGAGGTCAAGTTCTCCATCGTGGGTCATTTTAGCTGCCTTCCTCCAGCTTATAGGACCTTAGGCATAAATTGTAACTATGCCTTATTTACTCATGAGAAAAGGAACAAACAGAAACAAAGTCTTTGAAAACGGGGAGTGGTAGAGGACTTGAAGGGAGGACAGGAGTATGGGGAAAAAATGAGAACCGAGATATATCATGTAGAGGTACAAATTCCCAATGATGAATGCCATTATACTGTATACCCAAAATATACCAATAAACTCAATAAATTTTTAAAAAGTAAGTCACTAATTCTAGCCTACTCTTACAGAGAGGGGACTGTTTAAGCATGTGAATATCTAAAGGCCAGAGTCACTGGGTTCCACCTTAGAAACTTATGACCACAGGCATTTAGTAGAGTAAAAGATATTTAATTGTTATGCTATATAGTTTGTAGTAGTAATAAGCAAAGATGGAAAATCCTATTCTGGAAGTCAAATGTATCTCAAGAACTGTATTATTATGGACTTTAGACTAAGAAATTGTTTTCACTGTTAAAGAGTTAAAAAAAAAAGAAGAGACAAAGACCAAGTGACAATAAACATATGATGCTGGTAGAGACAAAAAGAATTAATGTGGGGTCCAACACAGACAAAAAAGTTTTGCTAATCCTAGTGGTCAGTAGCAGCATCCAGGCAAAGGCAAGGTCATCACAAATATCGAAAATACTTAACCAAATATAAATGTGTTAATTATTTCATCACAGGTCCACCTTTTCTTTTCATTTATAAAATTCAGAAGGAAACTTCAGTTCATATCGTTGTGAGGTTTTTGCTATTGTTTTTAATTCTGTCATATCAACTCCCATGAGCACACTGAAGCCATGCTCTTTTCGGGAAGCATTTGATACTGAATTCACAAAAAATCCCATATCCTCAGTCAAGTTACCTTGATAGTAGAAGAATCAGAAATGAATCATAATACTGATCTTGGTGTTTCAGCATTCTTTATATACAGCTTAATGTCACTCAACCTTGTCTTAACATGCATTGCTCACATTTAGGGGCTACTGTGTTCAAAGTCTTATTTTGTTCATTTCTCAGAATGACTGTTAACACTCGGGATCAGTGTCGCAGACAGAAATTCTTTACTCCCAAGGTGCTTACTCTTCGTTGTCCCGAAGATCCCACTAGTTGAACTATTTCTCCATTGTACATGAGCACCGAGTCTATCAGCAAGTACTTACTAATAACACCTTATTAAATACATCATTCTGTATACTGGGTGGATTACAAACAAATAAAAGGCCATCGCAGTGGCAATCACAGACAAATTGGGGAGCAAGCTTTTGCAAAAGTTGTCAGCTAACAACTTGGCCAGTGTGTGCAGTATTAAGTACTGCAGAAACAGAAGAAGCAGAAAACTGCTATATTCAGGCCTCTCTTTTTTTTTCTCATTGAGTTTATTGGTACATTGTAGGTATACAGTACAGTTACATTTCAAAAGTAGGTCACTGTGCGATACTGATCACGTTGGAACTTCCTTGTTAAAATTCATGAAGACTGGGTATATTTGTGGGGTGTACTGGGAATTGAACTCAGGTGGTGGCAACACTGACCTAAATCCCGGTCCTGGGTTTATACTTTTGACAGAGAAGAGAGAATGAAAACTCAATATTAGATTTTACCTTTTTCATCCTTAATATTTTCTGCAGTACAATATTCAGAATGACTAAGATTTAACCAACCCAAACCTATTTTTAGCAAGTGTCTTGTAATTATATTAATCATAAGAATTAAACATACAAGCCACTGCTGTGATATTATGAATATTTACATATTTACATCATCATTAAGCAACTGTCTATCATCTAAAGCAATATAGGTGAATTGGTGAGAAATTGAACCTATAATTGTTCCAGATGGTATGGATAAACCCATGAAAGAATATTAGACATAATTAAAGTAGTATTTGTTAAAAGTGAATTCATGTATCCAAGTTCAATTTTACCAAAAAGAAAAAAACAAACAAACACACACTTCAGGAAAAGAAACAGTATGGTATTTTTTCAACAGATGGTGGTACCCTGATATGGGAACCTTAGAGGACGTCATGTATTGCAGAAAATCCACTATACTGCTGGCCCTTAGAGAAGAAATTTGAGATGCATGTGCAGCAATCTCAATGACCAAGGTTACTTAAACAGCAGTTCACCATAGAAATACATATCTGGAAACTAATGGCCAAGACTTTGAGCACCTCTTGTAATTGCGGAGGACAATGATAACTTGTATTAATTTCATGATGTCTCCATAAATTTAGTATTAAATTTTTCTTGTCCTGAATATTTATATATATTTTTGCAGAATATATATATAATATATATTGAACCAACATAAATATACACATGGTAAACAAAAATGCAGTGAATATGATGTAATGGATATGATCTGGAATAATGAGTCTCCTGGTTCTTGCTGAAAGCCAAGATGTCTATGAAGGGTACAGATTTTAAATTGATTCAGGACACTGAGGGAGCCATAATGCCACAGCTAAAGACACAAGACAGAACTTCCAGAATTCATGCACAAAGTGGCAAGAACGGTGGGATAAGTGTGTCCAAAGTAAGGGAGAGTATTTTGAGGCCTATTAGTGGGAATGTGCCTTTTATTGTAATACATTTTTAAAATTTAAATATTCACAACATTTTTTTATCACTCATCATATATGTAGATTTCTAGCCTGACTAAAATTTTTGTGTGTATAAATATTGGAAATTCTTGTCAAAGCGATAGATTTGTTTATGTATTTGTTGAGTGAAAATCTAATATCATCTTATTTCAGTCAGGAAGAATTTTCCAAAACCAATACTGAAGAACTAAAAGCATGATTAAGTATTCAGTTCTAAAAGATCCCAGACAATTTGAAAATGTCAGGACACACATTATTCTGTTTATATTAAACAACCTGTCAGCCCAGTGCATTTGTGAAAAATAACATTGGGTGCCTGTTTAGTATTTCCCCTGCCTTTGCATTTAACTCAAATGCACTTCCTCTTTAACTCATACTCTGTATATATATTCTGTAAAACTGTTCAGTACCCTTCAATCACATGAAGACCTTGTTACTGTTTAAATTAACACAGAGCAAGTGGTATGTAACTCAAAGAATAGTCAAAAAGAGCATAAGATGTGAAAAGAAAGTTAAAAAAAAAACATAAAAGAAGGCTCATATCAAGAGAAAAGAACCTTTCTCTGACATGCTTTGTCTAGCTATAAACAATGTGAAAGTACATATTCATTGACTTCAACATATCTAACTAGATTCACCTTATGTAATTACATAGTTTACATCACCTTGTATCAAGTATACCCTTGGTTGTATATCAATAAACCAATCGATTACAATGACTTAAGAATTTTACTCTAATCAAGATTTTTCACTAGGTAGATAATATGGAAAGAAAACCAAGGGGCTCTTGAAGATGCAGCTTTTGTATTTGTCCAACTGTGGCCAGTGGACAATAACAGAAACTTGAAAGAAACTAGGTATAAGTCAATATTCCTATCCAGACATAAAGGTGGGAAGCATTGGACCTCAAGTATTCCCAAGGAATAAAGGTAAAATGCTTGCGTATGCATGATCAACAACTGGATATTCAGGATTATTTGTCAGTCATGAGCCAGGCAGGGTCATCTGTCCACCTTGTGAATGGTGGCTATTCTGAGCTATCATTGAGGTAAAAATAATCCCTAGGAAAATTGGCAAAATATAACTGATAAACTTTTAAGAATATTTTTGCATTTATAAGAAAGTAAGGGAAATAAATAGAGACTAAAACAAAATAAGGAGAAGGAAATAAGAATCAGAACGATTATTCTGAATCTAAACTTGGAATCGCTACTGTTGCCAATTCTAGGAATGGAAGAACAGAGATTTCTGGATTTATTGTCTGCCTTAAATCAAGAATTTGATACTTTGACCAGAATTAAGGAAAACTGTATTGCAGGTCCTATGAAAAGAAAGATGTATCAGTCATTTTCTCATAGCTGGAATAAAATACCTAATACTTACAATTTAAAAGAAGTGAGGCATGTTTTGGTTCAGAAGTTAAAAGGGTTAAATCCGTGGGTACTACATGATTCTAAGGCAGAAATGGCAAGGTAGAGGGAATATTTTATGTATACTAAAATTCTATGTTTACTAAGAATGATGTCATAACAATAAATTGGAAAAGTAAAATAAAACATTAACACTAAGCTAAGGGTGATGCATGCTCGTAAGCCCTGCACTGCGGCAGGCTGATGCTGAGTTGCAAGTTCAAGGTCAGCCTGTGTATCTTAGTGATACCTTACCTCAAATTTAATTACGTCTACAAGAAGACCTTGAGTCCTAGTCCATGTACTGCAAAAAAATAAATTATTGCAAAACTAGTGCTCAAGAAACTGACTCAAATGATAGATAAAAATCTAAATAAACTAGTTCTTGAAAATACAACCACAAATCATTAATTCAAGCCTGTATGGGTTTACAAAAATATGCCAAAACTTTCTAGAAAATACAGTTGCAAACATCTATTTTTAGAGAATAACAAAAGAGAAGACACTCAATTAAAATTCACATAACCTTGGTATTGAAACCAAATTATCGCAGTACAAAAACTAGTACCACTGACATTAACAAGTAGCAGCATGGATGTGATCATTTTAAACATAATACAGCATCTACAAAATAACATTCATGCATATTTTAGAGTCAGAATGATGGTATGTTAAAAATCAACATTAAACTCAATAATCAATTTTGCAAAATGAATAAAGTAATTAACATGTTATTACATTAACAACCAGAAACCATCTGATATCATAACAGAAATAGTAACAGCTCAACAGACTTTCATGTTATAAACATCTACTAAACTTGTAATAGAAAGGCACACATTGGGCTGGGGATTTGGCTCATTGGTGCCACCACCAGCCTTGAAAACTCAAGATCCTGAGTTCAATCCCTGCTACAAAAAAAAAAAAAAAAAAAAATGGCCCAAGCTTAACAAGGATTTCCTATCAAAACCAGCAGCAACCATTGAAATAAATGGTAACATACTTAAAGAATTTTGTGGTAATTAAAGGTAAAATATGTTTTACCTATTTATCAAATGAAATAAGTTTAACAAATACAAAGTATAAACATTTAAAAATACATGTTTCTCAGGGCTTTGGAATAAATTTTTAGGGCTCATTATTTATATGTTTTAAAATTCACACCATAGTGTAATCATTTCCTTAAAATATATTTTTCTTAATGATATATTTGCTGCATAGATCCAAATTAATAAGTTACATTCTTTTATGATATATATTTGCTGTACATTATATGTAGTACTACTCTATGACATTTACATAGAGAAACACATTAGATCCTTCAGACTCATGGAATTAACAAGAATGTTTAGCTAGATGACTAATGGTTATCAGAGCCAATAATAAGTAACATATATGTTATAATACTACAACAAAAATTATACAATATAAAATGATGATACTATGTTTGCAACAATAAAAATACTGGAAAAATAATCAGTGTAATAAAATGTGAATTTTTGAAATAAAATTAATGCAAGTCATCAACATAGTTCTAAATAAGCTGCAATTTGCTGAACAAAATGTAAATAGTAGTCTGTATTTTTTCTGAAGGCAGCACAGATAACCAAGATGATAATATTAAAACAGTGCTGATATAAATTTTTTTCTTCACTAACACATGCTAAAAATATGAAGACATGCTGTGACTCTAGTATAATGTTCTTATGACACATATGTGAATGCTGAGCATGTATAAATTGACTGTGAAAATAAATAATTCAGAAAAAAATAGACAAAATATAAGAATAGCATATGACCAAAGAGGAACCTCAGTAGCAACAATGAAGAGATTCTGAACCTCTTGGGTAATCTTGGCAAGGAGATTGAAGCAACACACTGAAAGACAACGTTCCGCAGAACAAATGAGAATAGATTTTAAAATGGAAAGAGTCGTGTGGAAATACGTGGTAGAGTTGCAGATACGGAGACCACAAAGCTGAAGAATTTCACAAAATGTCGTGTATGTGTATATAATTAGTTGATTTCACAATAATTTCAGAAACCTGAAGGCAATCTAATGGTCCATAAGAAAAAGTAGAAAGAATTACATATAGTTCTATACTGTATCAGAAGAATGTATGTTGCATACTACAATACACGTATCTTTCACTTCAATCTGGATAGGTTTAGTTAACAATTCACTGACAAAAATAATACATTTTAAAATGATATATAATGAATTATGTATTGAACTTTTATGCATGCTGTTTGAGAGACTAGTGTATATTTCTTTATGTAAAGCGGAAGTAATCTATCATATGAGATTGGCATTTACATTCTTACAAAACAATCTGACAGTTTTCCAGAGTGACGGTACACTATGTACATTCTCAGGATCAATGTATGAGAATTCCAGTTGCCCCTTATAGTTGCTAGCGTTTCCTTATCTCAGCTTTGAAAACGTAGCCAAACTTGCCATTTAGAATGCGGTTGTAAGTATATATTTTCTGTTAGACACAGCATTGCTCTGGTCGTCTAGGGCTCTACAAACTCACCAAATTTGGTCACTCTCTTAGACCTTTAGAAATTGGGCATCCTGATCTTTCTTCACTACTCATTCGTACCATTCTTCCCTTAGTACTTTAATTCATGCCTAAGAAAGGCAACCTAAATAAGACCTGATCATAATCTTGATATCTAAATAATATTCCATAAAAGCTTCTTAATTCAACATGATTCTGTAGTTTTCTGTGATTGTCGCTATACAAACCAATTATGCTATTTTTCTCTTCAGTAAAATTTCTCACTGTATTGTACGTTCCCACAAAAGAAAAAAAAACCTATTTCTTATATCTGACTTTGTAATTCAGTCTTTGTAATGCTTTATATGTATTCCAGGATCAGGTTTTGCATATCTGGGACTAATTTAATAAATCATTCTATAACCCTTATTAACTGTGTTTGAGGTTGTGAAAATGAGTTAGCATTTAATGAGCAAATTCAGATTCTGCTGCATTGGAACATCTGAAAATTGTTGTCTGAGGCTCTCCTATATTGTTGGAACTTACCACTTTGTCTTTACGGTTTATCTGTTTTTAAAGATACATTTAACAAAACATAAACTGATATTATTTCTCAAATTTTTCAAAACATCGTGAAAACCACATATGGGGTTTGAGGATAGAGCTCAGTGGTAGAGCTTTTGATTAGCATACATGAGGCTTTCCTGGGTTTGATCCCCAGCACTAAGAAAAGTATTTAAAAATGAAACGTATAAAATCCTTAAAAAAAACCAAAAAAACAAAAAGGCCTTTCTCTTTAAAATGCTTTACTTTATTGCCTGGCGTGGTGCCGCATGCCTGTAATCCCAGCACTCGGGAGGCTGAGGCAGGAGGATTGCTGGGAGTTTAAGACCAGCCTGGGCTACATAGTGAGTTCCAGGTCAGTCTCAACTACATAGTGAGACCCTGTCTCAAAAAACCAAAACAAACAAACAAACAAACAAACAAACAAAAAATTTTACATTGGAAGTGACTAAAATAGTCTATATTTTAAAAGGAGTCATTTTCTTAAATACTTAAGCAAAGACACATAGAGAAAACAACCAGTTTTCTCTTGTACATGATGGTCCATAAAAGTTTATATATTTATCAGATTTATTTTCTCTAATGGCTATTTTAGATTAAAAGATAAAATATCTACAGAATTACTGTCCTAGGCCTTTAGACAATTTTAAACACCTATGCGTCCCACAGACATGGATTCAATCAACTATGGTTCTAAAATATTTGAAAATAATTGCGCCTGTACTAACATATATGGCCTTTAATTCTTCTTATTGTTCTATAAATAATGCAATGCAACAACTTACTACATAGCTTTTACATTAATTATATTTGGTATTATGTGTAAGCTAGAAATGATTTCAGGTGTAGCAGAGGATTGTGTAGATTATATACAAATACCATGTCCTTGATATAAAGGTCTGGAGCAGCCACAGAGTTTGATATCCTTGGGGAAGGAGGAACTGAAGAAGTTTCCTAGAGGTACAGAGAAGGGACTATATTTACATTGTAAACAAACTTTGTGTAGTGGACTAAAAGCCTTTGCCTGCCATTTATAAGTTGAAGCCCTAATTTCCAACATGAAAGTTGCAAACAGCCCTCTTTTTAAGTTTGTGTATCTGCTTTATTTCACTTAGCATTATGTCTTCCATAACACCCTGACAAAACTAGAGTTAGTGAGGTCATGAAAATAGGACCTTTATCTGATAAAATTAATTTCCTTTGAGGAAAAGGAGGGAAAAAGCCCCACAGATCTCCTTTGGCAGGTGCCCTCACAAAGGACCTCCTGAAGCGGCCAATAGCACAACTGGTTTGTTTCCCTACCGTGGTGGCATCTTCTGTGCTCCATGTAATGTATAAAACCTGGGAAGCCTTCAAAAGATATTTTCAGTCAAATAAATTAAATAGGTAATGTAATATGATTTAAAATCTAGCAATAGCATACAAGATGAAGGGAAAAAGAGAAGCAAGATAGATCTCTGTGCTCATAGTTTAAGTATAAAAATATCAAGAAACTTAAGTGGGCACACTTCAGGGAGAAGGCAGGAAAGGAAATAAATATATTTTAAATAATTATACAGGATCTCTGTGTGGCTTATATATCATTAAGCAAATGAATAAAATTGGGCTACTAGTTGATAGATATACTGATAACATTGCAATTTTTTGTTGTTGTTCTTTATGTTACATTGGCTTTCCAGTACAAACTGCGTAAAATGGTCTAAATGTCCCTCCTAAGCCTCATTCGGTGATAGGTGGCTTTTTCTGGGGTGACTGAATCTAGAATGTTTGTTGCTGAGATTAAGAGCCTGTTATTTCTAAACCAGTACACTGATTGGTTTGGTGTCACCATAATCTTGGTAGCCTGGATAAGAAAAAAATTGGGGGAAAGATGTTATAAAGATCCCTTGTCGTTTTTGCTATCATGTGGGTAGACACAGCATGTTGATTACAAAATAACTAGTCATTTAAGTGGAATAATAATTTTGCCTCTTAAGAAGTATTTTGCAAAGACAGACAGAGGTGGTACAACTGTGCACACTGGGGGCAGTGTACATTACCTTGTTTCTTTTTTGACAGACTTTAGTGTAAGAAGCAGGAGTGTGGAGGACAGCAATTGCAATGAGCTCCCACATAGTCAGGTTTTTAGCCTTGAGTATCTCCTGTAAAATAGAGCATTCTGTCATATCAGCAAAGAAATATGAATAGATCTATTTATGCCATACTGTTTAGTGTTCTGTCAAGTATATTAGAATTTGTTCCATCGAAATTTAGGATAGCTATTCTGTTTGGTGGTAGAGATGAAGTTAAAATTCAAGTATCATAATTTCCTCTCCATTGTCCAGTATTGTAACAGAAAAAAATAATTGTTCTTTAAATTGTCCAATTTGAGACATATGGAAGACTAAAATATATATTTTGGAAATGTTACTTTGGAAAAACATCTGAGTTAAATAAGTTTTTGAATATTCATGCCTTTGATTATCATTGTTGCCAAGTTACACATTAGAAAACAGCTCAGGGAGCACAGTGTGTAAACTACAGTTAGCCATTCACATGGGAATATCTTTTTTTGGGGGGGGTTGAGACAGTGTCTCACTATGTTGTTGAGTCTGACCTAGAACTCACTATGTAGCCCAGGCTGGTCTCGAACTCCCAGCGATCCTCCTGCCTCAGCCTCCTGAGTGCTGGGATTATAGGCGTGTGCCACCACGCCGGGTGGGAATCACTATGTATTGTAAATTCTTTTCTTCTCCTGAATCTGCTGGACAAGAAGCTTTTCATTACTGTATTTACTTGGATTCTCCCTCCTTCCCTTTTCTTCAGGCCAGTAGTTCTCAAAAATTTCCCATATTTAAGAATCATCCAAGGAATTTAAAACAATCCCAGTGCACAGGCAACACGTCTTGCAAATTAAACCAGAATCTCTAGGGACAAGATATGAAACTTTAGTTGTAAAGTGTCCTAGATGATTCCACCATGAGACAAGAGTGATAGCCAGTGGTCTTGATTCTGAATTTGTTCTCTCTCATGATGAAACGTGTCGTGTGTGAATATTAAATGGTTGGTATAAAGCTAAAAGTCTACTTTCCATTGTTACATAAAATGCCAAAAGCGCTGAACCTCTCACCCAGTTACTGCGGCTCTCACAGGTCTCATTTGCCTCATCCAAAGGCTGACTTCTTGCCAGGAGTTTTCCCTGTTATAAAAACTGAGAAAGAGTTTAACTCTGGTCCACCTTTCTGTAATAAATAAGGATCTATTTGTTCCTAGGGTTTCTTGAACATTTTAAGAATTACTCAACCTCAATAAATTGATAAAAATGATTAACAATTACTGCTGGTTTGCAGCCTAAAAATCTAATTTGAACAGTATTTAATTTAAAACATGCAGCAATTGAAATAAATGGTTGGTATTCATGATAGTGAAGATATCTGTATGTCAAACACTAGATTGCTGAGAACTCTTTTTTTCTTTCTGTGAATATTAACTTCTGTACTGAGACTTTGAATGAAGGTTTAATTGTGGAGAAAATATACAAAGTGTGGAGAAAAAAATACTCTATTTTCAAAAGCATTAGTTTTATAGCATTGTGTATTGGATTGGATTTCTCAGCAGAAGTTACAATGTGTACCTAGAATCAGGTGTTTGTTATACTCCTGGTAGTATGCTCAGGGACTTCGTTTTTATTAATATGCTTATTTTCATGACAGCAAGTATTTCTGTTTTTCAAGTGCAGAAACCTACAATTATAGACTTTAATTTTTCACCTGGCAGATATTGAATACAAACTCAGTTGTAGTTCTAAGGTACTTGTTTGCAACCAGTATGCTATACTAACAATTAAGATTGGCAATTGAACAAAATGAGGCTAATGCAAAAGAAGGAAAAATGTGAAATTTGTTACATTCTATATACTTTTGTACTTTTGTTTCTCTCTCTCTCTCTCTTTTTCTTATTAGTTGTTCATGTCAGATCGTAAGAAGTGACTCACAAGCACAATATTAGATTCAAAGAAAGTAGGGATGGGATTTAGGATCCTCTACCTCAGAACTCCCCAAGTCCTGTCAGCTGCCATTCCGAAACAGGTTAAAGCCTCAGAAGAGTAATTCCTGATTTAGGGGGTGCTTTGTGGAAGGCGAGGATTAATTCAATCTAGAAGGCATGGCTGAACACATGCACCTTGAGCTAGTAAACAGCCACCCAATCCACGGGGCGTGTTCAGGAGTAAAGGACTATGTGAGTACAGATGGATGCTCTATAATATGATCCACATATTGTCAAGCTACTTGGAGAGTAATTATTACTCTCAGACTTGTCAATAAACATGCACATGCAAAATATAATCAACACAAAAGCACACACACATATAGTGAAACATATTTAGAATATGATATTGGCAATTTCATTGAATCCATACTAAACAACTTAAGTCTATTCCCTTTTTGTTTAGCTCTTTTTTCAATTTATGTATAATTTAGTTATAATGAAAATTGTCTGATTTTAGTGTATAGTTCTTTGATATAAATGCGTAAAATTTTGCACCACCAACACAGTGTTTGAATTTTTTGTTATTTTAATAACAAAACTTCAGTAAATTCAAACTAATAACTTATTTACAAATGTTTTAAAAATGTAAATATTGGGCCGGAGATTTAGCTCAGCAGTTCGGTGGCCTGCCTTGCAAGTGCAAGGACCGGAGTTCAATCCTCGGTACCAAAAAAATTATAATAATAAAAACATAAAAATAAAAGAGTAAATATTTCTAAGGTCTGGGGTGGTGACTAAGTTATAAAATGCTTGCCAGACAGGCATAAGTCTCTGGGTTCCATGCCTAGCATTCACACACACACACACACAAACACACACACACACACACACACACACACAAATGACAACCATTCAATAGTAGAAGTTGCACAACCATATTTTCAGAAACTTAAAACATTTCATTTTTTATTGAAAGATGCCATGAGCCTACATTTTAACACATGACTTAAGATAAATAATAATTTCTGTTCCCTGAGGGGTATATGTAACTCACAGCTTGGGGCATTAGTGTCCAATGAAATATAGTGACAGATATTCATTCTGATCTACGAAATCTTCCCTGACATCCTTTTTTCAGTTATTGGGATATATTTTCCTTTTTAGAAAAGAATCAAATTGCCAGCTTGAAAGCTTCTTTTCTGATATGCTTCTTCTTTAAATTTATACATATTTGCCTCCAATAT
>NW_022900914.1:30143039-30176508 GCF_012274545.1 Fukomys damarensis | reverse complement strand
TACAGATAGATAGATAGATAATCTAATACCACGATAATGTAATTTCCAATGCAGCCAGTGTTGATGCAAGTTTGTTTTGTTTTGAAATTGTACTAAAAATGTGTTATGTAGCATTTAAGCTATGCAATGTTTGGCATAAGCTTAATGGACCAAGCATACAACTACAGCCATGAGGAAAATAAGAACTTCAGACATAAACTTATATTAGAATAGACTAAACCACCTTGCTTTTTACTAATAGATACTCTCTCAGGAGCAGAGCTTCCCAAAAGCTTTTAGTTTGTTTTCTCACCACAGTTAAGTTTACCAAATGGAATTCGAGATCATATTCTAAAAAGGGTATTGTGCTTTCTGACAAATAATACGATTCAGCCTTCGTAGCCTCACTATTATTATGTTTATCTGCCATTCAGGGGACTTTCTTTAATTACCTTCCACCTGGGACTGTGTATCTTCTATTATTAAAGAACTCATTCTTGGTGGATGGATAAGTGGCCCCAGGGTAAAGAATTTACACTGCATGGTAAGGGCAAAGATATCTTTTCAGTAGGGAAGTGGTTGTCTGTGATAGGTATGTTCACTCAGACCCTATTGACAAGAAAGAGTCTAAGAAAAGTCAGAGCATATGGTACTATGGACAGTAGATGTTGTACCATTGTCTGAAGACTCTTTATGTCCAAATCTAAAGGACCTAGCACCAGTGAGCTCCAAGAAGAACAAAAAGGAAAGCAAAAACCAACCAACCAACCAACCAACAAACAATTTCTTGTTTAAAGTTCTTACTGAGAGAAGCACACTTTTCTATTTTCTTATTTGTGTTCTATTTTTTAGCCACCTGGTTGCATTCTGTCTCTCCCATGTACAAGTGTATCTGTGAGTAAAGCCAAAAAGTTGTGAACTGATCTTCAGGTCTCACCTTCCTCCATTCAACCCATAGCTGATTCCTAGTTAGCTAAGAAATCTGCTATAGCTAAGAAAATCCATCACTCTCTGTCTCCTTATTTCTTCCTTTTACCTTCTTTCATCTTCACTTGTCATGTACAAAATAACTTTAATTTAAATCTAGTCATGTTTATCACTCTCCTGCTAATATTATATTGTCTTGTTTCTTTTAGGATAGACTTAGTCTTAACAATTTTATAGGAAGCTGCCTCTTCTCTCATTCTGCAATTTACCAGTATAGACTTACTTCCCCATCTTTCTAGATCTATAGTCCAAAGTGTACAGGTATTTATTTAGACCTCAATCTGTAAATTCAATGCCATGTCATATTTCTTGCCTTTATATTTCTCTTGTAATTAGCTTTTCTTTTTTATACTTTATTCAGTGACAGAAATATGTTATTTGTATATAACTTTCTGTGTCATTTATGTATGGAATAATATATAAAATGTTATTACACAATATCTTAAATCATTTAAAACATGGTTTGAATGATAAGCAGCTAATTAATTCTAGCTAATCTTGTTTGTCTAACATGGAACATTATTTCTGACAAATATATGTGTGTGAGAGTGCATCGTCTAACTCTCCCAGCTAAGGGAGATTAAGTTACATACCTTCAGCTTCTTCTTCTGATCTTCTGTTACACTAGGCAGCTGCTCAACACATTGGAGCAATAACTAGCCGAACTGAATAAAGAAAGCAGCTAGAGGAAGAGTTTAGCTTGTTATACATTTCTAGAAGCTTTTTCTCTCCACAGATACTTAAGACAATATTTTAGACAAATGTAGTAAAACCATGACAGATGAGAGTGATTATTGATCATGATTTTAGTAAATTGAATGCTTGTATGTGAAGATAAATATACAACATATGCAGTTATTTAAATTTTAACTGAAAAGCATGCCTATACATAGAATGGAAGAAGGAAACAAAGAATCAGGCAGGGTTAGAGCCAGGAAACCAGAAACAGATATATCCAGACAGAGGCAGAAGCAGAGAAAAAGCAGTTAAATGCCATATATCTGATCTTTTACATTCCTAAGTTCATAAGAAAAGGACATATCCCACTTATTTGAAGAAACTTTTAATTTCTTTTGACAGGTCTCTCCACTTTGGAGAAAGAAAAATTTTAAAAATGAAAACACTTTCCCAAATACACATGTCCTAAAACTAGGTAGTAGTTAAAATGTATACTCCATGTACTTTTGTGAAAAATTTTTATTTTTAAAGAAAAATATTTCTTTAAAATCTGAGACAAACATACTATGTAGATAGCTACTTGCAGTATAATAAAAGAAACTATCATAACCTCAAAATTTCATCTGTTCTTTTTCTGAGACATGAGGTGAGGAGTATTTTAAGTTTATATGCTTTTTACCCTCAAGGTGAACACATTTTTATCAGGAAATATTGAGCATGTATAGCTATAAAGTTCAAAGCTCATAAACTTCTCTAGGTGTGAACCAAATGCAAAAAGAAAAAGAAAACATTGGAGACACCGTATCTCACTAACATGAATGCCATTTTTTTTCTTTATGTTGAACTAGTTTTTGAAAAATACTGTCTTTCAATTTAAACAGCATTTTATTTTCCCAGGTGACAACTTACTTCTGTTAAGGCTTTAGGGGGGCATCCTTTACACAGAGATTTTGGGGTCTCTTTTTGCTGGTCTGAATTTCTCTTCATCCTTAGTGAGAATATATTACTTCTTCACTGTTTTTAACAGTGTTCTTTAAAATTAGAAGAATATTTGCACATTAAAGGGGGAATTTTCATTTTGTCCTTTCTTTAATCCTAATCTGTTACCACAGCTTCCACCAGAAGGTATCAATGTTTTAAAAAAATCTTATACATACATATTTGCATGGGATACACACATATTATTAAAAATTTCCTCATTTTAACAATATCTAAACTAGCAACACACTTTGTGTGATGATTTCTTCATTACTGGTTTTAAAGAGAAACTAAATGATTCTGAGACAATAAAGCAGATTGAAACTAATAATTTAGCTATTTTTTATTCTGGCTCTTTTACTATTTTTAATCTTTATTCAAAAGAAGAATCTACGTATGGATTTGTTACAATTTTTATTCTTCTCTATAATATTTTACCACTGTATATTCTCATTTAATTGGTTGAATGTAGAAAACAAAAAATGAAAGAGGTCATGCAGTAGTGGAACAAAAACATAAGTTTGAGAGAATCCTTCCCAGTTTCTTGTGTATCTAAATTCTTAACAGGTTTTATTACAATTTGGAATAAGTTTTTCTCCCCATTGGTCATTTTCTTGAGCACTGTAGGTAGCAGACTAATTCTCAGATGCAAAAAAAGTTATTTTAGTTATCTGTATTTGTTAATTTGATGTTTCTGTGATTCTTGGTGCTTCCTAGTTCACTAGCCTTTTGATATCCAAGAATTTCTAATTTTTAGAACTTTTTTTTTTTTTTAGTTTATAGGAAATTAAAACCCAGGACTGCTTCTGGATGTCTTGACCTTTTGTTCCATTTTTGTGGCAATATAATTGTTTGCCTTAAAAAATGAAATGCTTTAATATAAGTATAAGAAATGCTCTTAGTATAGTATTTGAATGTTTCATTTCATTAAGACACTGATTTCATGTATTAAATCATAATCTTGCTCTAAATTCTATAACAAAGATTATAATCACTTTATGAGATAAGAGATGCAAGCTGTGAGGAAACAAACATTTTCATTGTATAAATTGATTTGCATTAAATACTAGGACTTGCATATCGATTATCTATCACTGCCATCAATGGTTTAGTGTATGGACTATTTACTTAATCACTAACCTGCATGTTGGCAATCTATGCTGTGATAATCTGGTCAGTCTCTGATCTCAGTAGTGCTCAGTGTCACTTTACAGCCTCATGCTTATGTTACAGGCTCATATGGAGTAGTGAGATGTTGGTTAATTTAGGTTCGTCTTGGCAGGGACCACTATGATGGCTTGCTGGGCTATACATTTCTTTTATCGATCAATTAATTGGTCTTGCATGTTTCCATGATGATAACACAGGTTTGAGAGAGCAAAACCCAGGGCATGAGCTAGCTTCCCATTGGAGAATGCAAGTCACATGCTCAGTCCAGTGTCAAGTGAAAAGGCAGGTCAGCTGATCTCAGTTGTGGGGGCTGTAACATTACACAGCAAAGATGATGGGCACAGGAAGAAAGAAAATTATTATGACAGCCAATAAGATACTGAAAAGAAAAGCTATTCTGTAATCTAAAGTTCTCGGAAAAATGAATTATTAGACCTTTTAGCTATTGAAGTTTTCTGGTATAACTCCTGAATATATTTTGGCAACCTATTCAGCTAAAACATTTTTTTAATAGTCCTGGTGATTGAACACAGGGCTTTCATGCTAAGCTACTTCCTCTGCTCTTTTTAATTCTTAATTTTATTTATTTTTAAAATTAATTTTATTGGTGTATTTTAGGTATATAATATAACATTCTTCATTGGAGATTTGTACTTTTACATAATGTATCTTGATTCTTATTTTTCCCCATTCCCCTGCCTTCTTTATAACCCCTCCACCCCATCTATTTAAAAAGACTTTGTTTCCATTTTTTATTTTGTCATGTTAATTCCATTCCCTTCTTTCCCTTCTCCTACTCCTCCCACTTTCCCTTCTCTTTTTGTTTTTGGTACCGGGGATTGAACTCGGGTCCTTGCACTTGCTACGCAGGCCACTGAACCGCTGAGCTACATCCCTGGCCTCCCCTTCTCTTTTGTACCTTTTGTTCCTATTTCATGTTACCTATAATTCAGTCTGATGCTTATTTACACTTTCATTTCTCACACCAGAAAAACTATTCCTTTTTTACAAATGTGTGTTCCTTTACTTAACTTAAAAATATCGCATCAATGAGCTATAATCATATCAATGTGTCATTTAACTATAAATGTCTCTAGTTTCTCATTACTTATGTCAGAGTGGTACTCCATTTTATTTTAAAAAATCCATTTCTTTATTCAATCCCAGTTGTTGGGCAATGGGGCTGTTGCCAAGTTTCAACGATTACAAACTATGCCACTATAGACATGCATGTCCATATATCACTAGGTATAATTGCTTTGATTCTTTTGGGAAAATATCCAGCAGGGAAATGGCTGGATCAAAGTGGACCTCTCATTGTAGTTCTTTGAGGAATCTCCATAATGATTAGCACCATGGGTGCACCAGTCTACACTCCCACCAACAGTGGAGAAGGATTCCTTTTTCACCACAGCACAGCCAGCATTTACTATTGGTTGATTTCATGATAGCAGCCATTCTTTGTGGGGCGAGGTGGAATCTCAGCATTGTTTTCATTGGCATCCCTTGAATGACCAGTGATGTTGAACATTTTTTCATATATTGATTTGCTATTTCTACGGTTTTGTCTGAGAGATATCTGTTCATTTCAGATGCCCATTTCTGTATTGGGTCTTTAAATTTAGGTCTGATTTTTTTTAAGTTCTTTATGTATTCTAGATACTAGACCTTTGTCAGAGGAACAGCTGGTAAAATGTTTTTCTCACATTGTGGGTTGTCTCTTCATGTTGTTGGTAATTTCTCTTGTAGTGAAGAAGCTTTTTCATAAGAGATCCCACTTATTGAGTCTTTGTGCTAGTTGATGTGCAATTGAGGTTTTGTTCATTAAAGTTTTCCTACATCAACGTCTTCAACAGTTCTACCTAACCCCTCTTCCAACTGGTTTAATGTTTCTGTTTTAATATTTGGATCTTCAATACATTTTAATTTTAGTTTAAGTGCCTGGTGAGATTTATGGGTCTAGCTTTAATCTTTGGCAAGTTGAAAACCAGTTATTCCAACACCAATTACTAAAGAGGATATCTTTCCTCCAGGGAGGGTCTTTTGTTCTTTTATTGAAGAAGAGGTATCTGAGTTGCCTGGAGTTGTTTATGCATCTTCTAATCTGTTCCACTGGTTATCAGATCCCTTTCTTTGTCAGTACCTTGCTGATATTATCACATTAGCTTTGCAGTATAGTTTCAAGACTGGGATTGTGATACCCCCTACTTTGTCTTTGTTTGTCTTTTTGTTTTGGATTATGTTCTCAAGGTTGTGAAGTATGCTGCTGGAATTTCAATTGGGATTGCATTGAATCTATATAGCAGATTTGGAAGTGTGGTCTTTTTCTCTATATTTGCTCTTTCTACCCAGGAGCAAGGGATGTCTTTCCATTTGCTTATATCTTCTTCTACCTCTTATTTTAGGGTACCATATTTTTCAGATTAGAGGTCTTTGATTTCTTTTGTTAAGTTTATTCCTAGGTGTTTCTGGTTTTTTTGGATGCTATTGTGAAGGGAGTTGTTTCTCCAGTTCCTTTTTAGTGAGATCATTATTTGTGTACAAGAAAGTCATTGATTTTTGTGTGTTAACCTCAAATCCAGTTACTTCATTGTATTTGGTTATTAAGTCTAGAAGGCTTTTGTTGGAGTTCTTGGGATTTTCTATCTATCTATCATCTATCTATCTATCTTTCTGTCTATATTCTCATGTCATCTGAAAATAATAACAATTTGACTTATTTTTTTCCTATCTTTATTCCTCTTATTTCTTTTTCTTTTTTAATTTCTGTGGCTGGTGTTACCAAAAGTATATTGAGCAGAAGTGCTGAAAGTGGACATCATTGTTTTGTTCCTGATATTAGCATGAAGGATTTCAGTTTTTGACCATTTAGTATGATGTTGCCTTTGGTTTTCCGTAGGTGTCTTTCATCAAGTTGAGGTAGAGACCTTCTATTCCAATTTTTTTGTAGGGTCTTTATCATGAATGTGTGTTGGATTTTGTGGAATGCTTTTTCTGTATCTATTGAAATGATTACATGATTTTTGACCTTGGCTCTATTAATATAGTGTATTACATTTATTGATTTGCATATGTTGAACCATCCCTGCATTCCTAAGATGAATCCCTCTTGATCAAGGTATATGATCTTCTTGATGACCTTCTGCATTCTTTTTTCCAGTATTTTATTGAGGCTTTTTTTGTCTGTGTTCATTAGTGAGATTGGCTTAATTCTCTTTTTTCAGTTGGGTCTTTCTCTGCTTTAGGTTTGTCTTGCCCTTCCTTTAGAAGAAGTTTGAGGTTGTTTATTTGAGCTTGCTTTGTTTTCCTAATATAAGTATTCACTGCTATGAATTTTGCTTACAATATTGCTTTCATTATGTCCAATAGATTCCAATATGTTGTATTGACATTATCATTTAATTGTAGAAAATCTCTGATTTTTACTTTAATTTCTTATTCTTGGTTATTCAGAAGTTTTTTGTTCATTATCCATGTGTTTATGAAATGCTTGTGGTTTCTTTTGCTATTGATCTCCAATTCCACTGCACTATGAACTGATAATATACAGGCAATAACTTCAGTTCCTTTACACTTATTTAAGCATGTTCTCTGAGCAAGTATGTGGTCTGTTTTGTTGAAAGACTTGTGTGCAGGTGTAAAGAATGTGTGTTCTGATTGTGTGTGGTGAAACACTCTTTAAACATCTGCTAAGTGCACTTGTTCAAGAGTTCAATTGAATTTTAATATTTCACTTTTTAAATTTTCTGTCTAGTTGATCTATCTGTCTGAGTAGGGTATTGAGGTCCCCCAATACTACTATGTTAGTGCTTATTTGGTTTTTCACGTCCATTAGTATTTGTTGTGTATAGTTGGGTGCACTAGAGTTTGGTGCATATATGTTTATGATTGTGTTCTTTTCTTCTTGGATTGTTCTCTTTTCAAGGATGTAGTGTCTTTCTTTAGCTCTCTTAAGCAGTGTTCATTTGAAATTCATTTGAGTTGCAAAGAGGATAGTTACTCCTGCTTTCTTTCAGGTTCTTGTCACATGGAGTATTGTTTTCCACCCTTTAACTCTCAGTCTGTGATTTTTAAAAATTTAAGTGTGTTTCTTCTATGCAGCATATTGTTGGGTCTTGCTTCTTGACTCATTCTATCAGTCTATTTCTTTTGATTGGTGAATTGAGACCGTTAACATTTATGGTTATAACTGATATGTATTGACTTACCCTTATCATGAATTTTTTTCTTTTGTGGGGCTCTCCTTTGTATTTAATTTCTTGTCATGTGTGATGGATTCATTCTGCTGGCTTCCTGGGATTCTGATCCTCATTGGGTTCTCTAGGATACTGTTTAAATTTTTTGGAGTGCTGGTTTGGTATTCATGAAGTTCTCAGGTGTTCTTTATCATGAAAGTATCTTGTTTCTCCATCAGTTTAGAAAGATAGTTTTGCAGGGTACATGAATCTGGGTAGGAGGTTGTTTTGTTTTATGGCTTAAAATACTTCACTCTCCAGGGTCTTTTTTTTTTTTTAAATCAGTCATCAAATTTGTATCCTTGCTCTTGTGAGACAAACAGCAGAACCACTGAGCTAAATTCCCAGCCTCTCCAGGCTCTTCTTGACCTGAGGGTTTGTGTTAAGAAGTCTGCTGTGATTCTAATGGATTTTCCTGATTTATTTATTTCCTGTAATTGCTAGTGGAATTGTTTTTCTTTTCTTTTGTTTCTGGAATCGTAACTATTATATGTTTAAATTAGTTTTTTTTTTAATCACAGTTAGTTGGAGTCCTATATGCCTCACATATCTTTATGTCAAGTTCTTTTCCCCTGCTTGAGTTATTTTGCCATTACTCCTGTGAGCAGTTTTTTTTTTTTGTTTTGTTTTGTTTTTTTGTCATCTTCACTCTCTCCTGTTTCTTCACTGACTCCATTCAGTATTATGTTATTCTTGCTTGCATCATCTAGCAGCTGCTGGACTGATTTCTCATGGTCCCTTACTATTTTTAAGAAATTTTTCTTTCATTGGTAATTAATTGCAATCCGGTCTTTTATATCTGAAATTCTGCCCTCACATTGTCATTGTGCTGTGTAAACTTTTAATGGAGTTTTTAATTTCCTGGATATCTGTTTGCATCTGTTTTATGGATTCCATTTGTTTCTTATGTTAGGATTCGATAGTGTTCCTCAGCTCCTCTATTGTTTTTATCTGTTTCTTCTCTAGATTTATTAATCATGTCTTGCACTATGGACACAATTTGTTTTTATCTGAGAATTTATTTTTTATTTCATTTTTCCAGAACCTCTTTTATTGAAAGTTCAGGGAGTCCAGGTGATTGTGTATCAGGTTGTTCTATCTTGTTGCCTTGCGGGGCTATCTTAGGTGATATGTAGACTGGTTTTGAAACTTGTTAATATTTCTTCTCATTTTAACAGAGGCAGCATGCTGTACATTTGTCAAAGTGACTTTTTGCTCTCTCAGTGATCTTCAAGTCTCAGCAAGGCACCGAGACTCCTTTTCTCTGCATCTCACCCCAGCATCAGTTCCTTCATTTGGAATGGTGGCCTTCTCAATCCCTACCCTGCCCTGTTGTCAGAGCAGGGTTCTGGCTGGGGCCTTTGCACACTTGGGATGGTATTTATGTATGCCTTTGGCTGGGGGCTGTGCACCCCAGTCACTGGTGTCTGAGCAAGCTCTGGCTGGGATCTGCCAGATAGCATTGGGATGGGCATCTGCCTGTTTCTTGTGCACCTGTGTAGCTATTTTCTAGGCAGAGACCTTTGGCTGGGCCTGTGGGTCCAAGCTGCTGGGGTAGTGATGTGGCCATGCCAAGGACCTGCCTGAAACCATGCTACTCTGCTCCACCAATTTTTTATTTTTGAGACAGGATCTCACTAAGTTACCTAGAGTTAAATTGAATTTGCTATCCTCCTGCCTCAGACTCCCAGAATGCTAAGATTAAAAGTGTGCAGCATCATACAAAAAAAGGCTGTGATATTCATGATTGGAACTAATAAAATTTTATATCTTATACCCTGTTTGGACCTTTACCACCTAAAATCAATAATTAGTTCTCACTCCTGACATAGAAATAATGGAGAAGTATTTTTCACCAAAAGCATTTTTATTTATTTTTTAATTTTTTTAAATTTTTTTGGTACTGGAGATTGAACTCGGGTCCTTGCGCTTGCAAGGCAGGCCACCGAACTGCTGAGCTAAATCCCCGGCCCCAAAAGTATTTTTTATACATGATTCTCAGCTCAATTTTCTTTTTCTTTTCTTTTCTTTTCTTTTCTTTTCTTTTCTTTTCTTTTCTTTTCTTTCTTTCTTTCTTTTACTTTTAAACTGGGGTTTGAACTCAGGATCCTGTCCTTGCGAGGTAGACAGCACCACTGAGTTAAATCCCTGGCTCAGCTCAATTTTCAATACAGGCATATAGAAGTTGATTTATTTTATTCACTTCAATTGGCTTACATACTTTGTGCACATAAACACATATTCTGCCTCCATCTCTTTTTTCTCAGTGACTAACCTCCACAGTTTTACCAATGATGGTCAATGCACTGAGCACCATAAAAGGCAGATGTGGTACTTAACCTGGTTGACTGTGCCAGAGAAAACAGACCGTTAAAGAATACCCATTGACATTATGATTTCTTCACATAATGAAGAAGCCACATAGTATAGGACTATAGAGTAATAGATTTTAGGCCAAGAAACAGGAAAGCATGGAAGTGTAAAATAAATCTATTATGGATGACAAATCTACTGAAAATAGCAACTGTTTATTTTGTATCTTTTCTCTTCTGACAATGTTTCATAGATTACAAGAAAAAGAACTTCAATGTGGCATAATGAAATTATAAAGCTGAAATGAGGGTTACATTTCGTATTTATTACCAGACTTTATTTTCTCCTTCAAATAAAATAATAAACAGATTGAAACCACAAAACAGGTAAATGGAAGTCGCATTACATTCCTGCTCCATCAGTTTCCTTTTATCCACTTTGCTCTCCCCCAACACTCAAAGCAATTCAGCAAAACACTTAGGAATGAGTAGAAGGCAATTTTTAAAAAATCAAATCTATTGTGTTGTAGCTAAGAAGTGGAAGATTAGAGAAAAAAGATTAAGTGATTGAAATGATCAGAGCTATTTACTAATAGAGCTGGAAATAAAAGATAAAAGTCATCTAACTCCTGAATACTTGTTGTTAAGGAATGTTAAAGAGTATCTTCTGTTCTTCTTTTGTTTGCCCATGATATGTCTGTTCTTCTTCTTTTAGCTTTTGCCCATAATTGTCATGCATTTAAAGTATCTTTTTCTGGATCACAATGACTATGAAATTGCTAACTGAATTTGCTTGTAACTAAAGCTACTGAAGTTATAATTGTTGATAATTGAGCTTATTGACATTTATAAATAAACATTTGGTGTATCTGAATTTTTTATTGGTATATTTTCGTCTTTTTTGGGGGGTGGGGGGTGGTACCGGGGATTGAACTCGGGTCCTTGCACTTGAGAGACAGGCCACCGAACAACTGAGCTAAATCCCCAGCCCAATTGCTATATTTTCATTCAAGTTCTTTCCATGGAAGTTCTCTCTTGATTGTAAGATCATTTGCTAATTGACAAAATTCCAAATCACATGTATCTCATTCCAAAATGATCAACATAAACCTGTTTGCTGATCCAGGCAATTAAATGGAACAAAGAAATTCAGGTCACCTTTGTAGCTGTCACTTCTAATTTTATTGTAAATGAGTTTTACATTCCTTTTACTAGGGTTTCCTTTAATTCTTATATTTTCAATTTTGATACAGCTAGTTTTAGACTTATAATGCTGAGTTGAGACACACCCTCTTATAGCCTACTGATTATCTAAAATCCTTTGGAGTCAGTAAATTATCTTGAAAAATAACTTTTATCAACCAATTCCTCCTGAAAAGGACAAAATACAACCACCCTTACATTAAGCACAAAAACTTTAAGGCCTATGTGAAAATATTATCATCAAAGTTGTGAGGAAATAAATTACAATCCCAGGTTATACTTACAAGTTGTGAATTAAGTGAAGAAAAAGCCATTCTTATGTACAGTTATATTTATTAAGTGTTAGTTAAAAAAAGCAGTGTTAAATTTATCCAACAAGGAGGTAAAATGAAATAAGGAATTCAGGTATGTGAAAACCATAAATGAATTATTTTGAGAAGTCAAACCACTTAGTAACAATTTGGAGAATTGTGATTTCACAACAAAATACACATAGGCTTCCCAAATTACATATCTTCTATTGATATAGGAGAGATATAATTCCCAACCCACTAGATGTCAGATGTGAGGAATTCATGGCCCTGAAGTCAAAGAAGGAGATTCATTTATTTACCTTGCACCATTTGTATATCATTATCTCTCACTTGAATATGACATGGTACAAGTAAAGAACAAAAGAAGAATTGAGAGATGAAAACAAGTAGACAGATCATTTGCAAATGGGAAGGAATCCCATTTGAAGAATTTGAAGAATGAGGGATAGAGAAGAAGGGAAAGAAAGGGAAAATAAAAAAATAATGTTTAAAATGTATCACTTACATGTATCAAATAGAAACAATGAATGTAAGCATTATATGTCAAAATTATGAACTAAAAATAAAAATCATAATAGTAAAAGTGGGCAAAGTAGAATTACTGAATGAGGGAGGGAGGTTAATATGAAGAGAAAGGGGATTGAAAAAGAATCAATCTATGTTATCTACAGGCTTCTAAACTGCTACTCCAAAAAATGAATGTAAACTTTATGTATTGCAACCATGTGCTACTAAAATAAAAAATAAAATAGAGCACCGGTTCATTTGTTAAAGTTCCCAAAAAGGAAAAGGATTGATAATAGAAAAACAGAAGATAGATCTTTCCAATAGGGAAGAGGACTAAGGGAAAAGGAAGGGAAGAAAAGTGATGAGAAAAAGAAGCAAAATATTTATGCATGTGTGCTAGATCCTCGGGAAGGTAATCATTATGAACTATAAAGACATATCAATAAAATATAAGAAGATAGGAAATTTGGAATCAGACATAGGGTGTTTAGAGAAACAAACATACAAAAAAAAAACAAGGAACACATTTGATTGGGAAAACTATACGTATATCTATATAGGAAAGCAGATGAAGGAATGTGCATTCCTGAAAGTGTTCTTTTGATGGTCATAAGTCTCATCCAAAAATGAAGATGGCAGGAAGGAATGCTTCTTGGTAGAAAATTTAGTGCTGTAATGAGCAAAGTTTATTCTATGTCTCCTGAATAAAGGAGGTAGAATGACTTGGTGACCTTGGCTGGTTCCTTGTCTCTCTAGACTCTTAGACAAAACAAAAGAAAAAAAAGTTATATTAACATTTTGGTAAAAGGCCAGTAGTTTTCTCCACCTGTAGCTATAGGGGTTTGCTTCTGAAAGTGCCTGCCTCTTCTGGGGCCAAAATAATAACACAGACCAAGAAGCTCCCCTAAGCTTCTTCAAGTTGTCTTTTAATTGTATAGTTCACATGCTAAATACAAAATGATTATCCACATTGCATATGTTAATGGTTCTTATATTAACTGTTTAAGAGTAAAAACCAAATCTGTATCCCTTAATTCTAAAATAAAACATGAATAGTTTGAATATTAACTTTAATTGTATAGGTTAATCTGAATTTGCATAAATTTATGATAACGATGGTAATTAACTGGAACAGAATTATTCTCATTAGAGGACAACACAGGCTTACTGATCACTATTCTGGCTCTAAGCCTTCACAACTTAATGAATGCTAAAATATTAAAATCTTACCCAGTTTTCTATGGAGCTATAATTTATAAGAATAAATGCATAATAATCCTTTGGACTCAGAGGTAATTTACGAGCAATATTGTCACAGAGCATGGTGGTAATTCACTCTCAATGGGCCCAGCTTGATTTAAATTATTGATTGCCCTATGTTTAATAACAAATTGCTAATAATAAAATTAATACTTTCTTCTATTCTCAGATAAAAGTATTAAAGAATTCATGAAGAATTTTAAATTTAAACATGAAAGTTTATAAATATACTCTTTTAACTTATCCACTTGAGATTGGTCTCTCTTTCCAGATATTGTTAACTTAAGTATCCAATTTCCTTTAAAATGTTAAGGTAGTTATTTTGGCTCTCTATATTAAATTGTGTCCTACCTGTCTCATGTGATACTAATCAAGATGCCAAGAACAAGTCTGGAGATGTTTGGTTCTTCAATAATTATAGTCAAAACATTCACCTTCAGAAATTTGAATAATATATGGGTATAAGTAATTACTTTTTGTGATTTGCTACTTCAAAATAAAACATATCATTCACAAATACTTTTTAAGTGTAAGAGTCTAATGTCTCAAATATATTCCAATCATTATTAATTAAGGAGATGTTACCCTAATTCTGCTAAAAATGGGTGTGCAGAATAATTCACATATTCAATAATTTTAGCAAATGAGTAAAATTTATCAACAGTGGCAAAATTTAATAGGATTGGATCCATTTCAGCTACCCCATAGATTTTAATATGCTCTTTTCTTTTTCCCTTGGGTTGAGTTCCTACTTAGGAGACATACAGATAGTATGTTCTGTCACCACAGTGAGGTTACCTTGGTTCAGTATTCTTTTTCTTCTGAATTAAGATGGGGTAAAATGCTGGAATCACTTCATATTTCATTGAAAAAATTCTCGTTACCTTGGGTTAGATCAGATTATAATTTCCAGCATCAACTTTTGTCACAGACTCATTGTATTTGGTGATTTTGGCAGCCTCAGAACTTCAGTGCTACCACTTTTAAAAGATGGCATTGACTTTAGAAAAATGCAATAGTGAAGCAAATAAGAATATGGAACATAGATTATTGCTTCTTTCCTTTACTTGGGAGCCAGTATTGGAAAAAAGGAAAAATTGATTCAGGAAGTTACAAAACACAGAAGTTTTAATTCTGTAATCTAATTCTTTGACATGGAAAAATTCATCTATGTGTCAGTTTCTTTTGTAAGAAAGGTGTGCAAACAATTATTAAATGATCACAATTTTCATCAAGAAATATGTGTCAGCCTCATCTTTGTGCATTACACAAAATGCAGATGTTTTCATTTTACCATTAACTTACAGAATTAGAACATCTATGATTGGGGCCATATATGAGCGGTTTAAAAGTCTACTACTGTACTCTTGGAGGTAATGTTTCATGACGCCTTTTCTAGTGTTGATGCTTCTTTTTCCTATGGGTTTTATAATATTTTAAGTTTTAATTACTAATATAGTAATCTAAAGACACTAACTGAAAGTCAAACATTTAACTGAATACCTTCTTCATATTCGTGTGTGTGTGTGTGTGTGTGTGTGTGTGTGTGTGTGTGTGTGTAGTGAGATAAAGTGAGAGAGGGAGCGGGGAGAGAGGCAACTTTGTTCTGTTGTTCTGTACCCGGCATTCTCCTAGGAGCTATAGGGACTATAGAAATTACAAAAATCCTATCTCAGATACTTTAGTAGACTTTGGATGACAAACCAACAGCTAATCTTAGAGAAAAATAGTTAAACATCACAAACGAGACCTGAATATTTAGAAGATGCTGATCTGTCCCATGGTTATGCAGTTAAGGAGCGCTGTGACAACAAATTAGGCTGAACTTTTCCTTCACACAAAAATTGATAGTTTTATTTTTTTAGGCTCAAGAAACAAAACCAGAAACAAAAATAATACGTTGATTAGGAAATTAAGAAAAATACTGCTGTTCATATTGTGAGGGACTTTGCTTAATTTTATGGGAACTGGAAGGTAATTGAATATTTATTAAAAGATCTGAAATCAACATCTAAAACTGTTTGGGAGTGGTAACTTGAAATGAAGATAGAAATCTTTGAGAGCTTACTATATGGCAATGTTTGTTTTGAGTAGTACTGCTATAATTTTGAAGGGAAATTGTTATTTTCCATTAGGCCCCAACTCAGGATCAGAAAAATAACATGCCCATCACAGCAGATCTCATTGTTCACGTTCTTTTCTTCTCATTAAGAGACGGGCTAGCAAATGACAGACTGTGTTTCTCTTTGTGGATCATTCTCATGTTAAAGATATTCATAAAATCATTATTCTAAAATAATTTTTAAATTCTAACTAATTTTAAGTAAATTCATCCGTTCTAGCCCAGTTGCCATCTTAGGCTAAGTATGGGTATGTCTACTCTTGAAATATAGTAGAACTGAAGGAATAAGGGGAGAGGATCTGTACTTTCGTATTCAAAGTGGAAGTCTCTCACTCTCTGGGGGAAGTGGTTCTTTGTCTTTTCACGTGTCACTGAGTCCTTAGGTTGTTTCCATACCTTGGCTGTTATGAATATGGCTGTAACACACATGAGTGTGCAGATATCTCTTCAAGTTAATGATTTCATCTTTCTGTGAATATGCACTAGAATAGGAATAGCTGGATTCATGAGAGTTTTATTTTTAATTTTTAATGGAACTTTTATCTTTCATAATTGCTTTACTAATTTACTCCCACCAACTGTATACAATAGTTCAGTACAGTATAATAATTATTGTTCATTATATTGTATTGTATAGTGAAATTTTTCTGGGATAATAGGCTTCATAATCTCTCCTTATCAAAAAGAAAAAATGGTAACTGCAAATATGAGAAGAGGTAGGTACATTAATTTGCTTGATTACAGTAATCATTTCACTAATTATATGTATGTAAAAACATGATGTTGCAGCATTCAGAAGGTAGAGGTTGATGACTCTAATTCCAGGCCATCCTGGGCTACATCAGGCAACCTTGTATCAAAAAAATGAAATCAACTCCCATGATGAATGTAATCATTATATACTATAAACATATACTAATTAAATTTTTAAAAATAAACCAACAAAGCACATCATGTTCCACATCTCAGATACATACAATAAAAAGCAAAAGTTGAAGCAATCTGAAATTCCAATAACAAAGGAACTACTTATTATGAAATTTTGTGATCTTTAAATGTTATTATAATATACTTTGTTATTGCTGGAGAGCAAAGAAGGGATTGTATGCATGCTAGACAAACTGTTTAGCACTGAGCTGTAATCCAAGCCTTATTATGTAGTTTTCTTTTCTTTTCTTTTCTTTTTTTTTTTTTTTTTTTTTTTTTTTTTTTTTTTTTTTTTTTTTTTTTTTTGCACTGGAGATAGAACTCAGGACCTTGCACCTGCCAAGCAGGTGTGGTGCCACTGAACTAAATCCCCATTCCTTTCTGAGGTAGTGTTACAGCAATTAAAACTTCCTAAAAGAATGCAGAAAACTTTATGTGGTTATGCAAAAAAGTAATTTACTATAATTTACAAGGTGTGATCAAATAATATGATGAATGTTAAATTTTAAAATTTAGTTTTTTAATTTTTTTTATTCTTTTTTTGGTATCAGGGATCGAACTCTGGTCCTTGCACTTGCGAGGCAGGTGGCAGAATCACTGAGCTAAATCCCCTGCCAAAATTTATTATATTAAAGACACATTGCCATAAATCCCCTTCAAAATCCTTCCTTTCACTTTGATTCTTGCACTTTTTGAAGCAGTTCTGAATGTTATTTTTCAAGAATATCTTAGTTGCATTGTTTGGCTGTCTTAATGTCCTGAATACATTAAAAACATTTACCTTTAATTGTCATTTTGAATTTGGGGAAGAACCAGAAGTCACAAGGTGCTGTATCTGGTGAATAAGATACATGTATATAAATGTGTATATATATATATATATATATATATATATACATATATATATGCATGTACATAGAAGAAGGGTGGAGAAACACAGAAAGAAATATCTCAAAGCATTAATATTGAAAAATGGTTATATGCATGTATATGTTTTGCCAATAACAGAAATATTTTATTTTCTAAATGTGAAAAAGATTCACCTTAATTAAAGATCAGTTTCAAGTGGAATGAAGATTGAGCTGCAAAAAAAAGAACCTTAGGATCTTTAAATAACCATAGAAAAAAATATCTGTATAGCCATGTATTTTTTATTTATAGAAGGAAACAAAAACTAAAAATTTAAAAATTAATGCTTAAAAATTTATCAAGGTAAAATGTATGCATTTCTATTTACTAAAATATGTCTACAAAAAGGATAAAGAAAGATCACAAACTGAAATGATGTTTGAAAATAAAAAATATCAGATTAAACTTAATACAAATTGAAATTATACAAATAAAAACAAGCAATCATGAAAAATATAAACAAAACAATTCAGGGATGATGCATCCATATTTTCATTAAGCACAGATCACAGGATCAACTTGATTCGTTTTCAACTAAATGGAGATACAGAACAAATAAATAAAATAGAATTTGGTGAAAGTGGAATAAAGTTAAATTAACAAAGTAAATTAGATCTTGATTGAAATGCAGAGAAGTGAAAATATCCTATGTTGATTATGGGAGTGACTGAATAATCACTTTGCCGTGAAATATAAAGCACTAATACAATAGTAGTAGAGGACCTCAATACACCACTGTCACAAATAGTTCAACAAAACAAAAATCAACAATGAAATACTAGAACTCAATAAAAGTTTTGAAAAAGTGAACTGAACAGATATTTATGTTCCACCCAACACAATCAGAACATGCGTTCTTTTCAGCTGCACATGGGTTGTCTTCCAAAATAGATCACATACTAGTTCATAGAACATATTTAAGTAAATACAGATGGATTGACATTATCCCCATATATTATGAGATCACAATGCAATGAAATTGGAGATCAATAGCAAAAGACACCACAAGAACTCTGAAAACACATGGAAATTGAATAAACCTTTCTGAACAAGCAATGGGTCACAGACGAAATTAAAGAAGAAATCAGACAGTTTCTGCAATTAAATGAGAATGCCAGTTAAACATAGCAGAATATATGAGAAACAGTGAAAGTAGTCTTATGAGGAAAATTTGTAGCAGTGAATACCCATATTAGGAAAATCAAGTGAGCTCAAATAAAAAATGTAAGGCTGAACCTCAGACTTCTAGAAAAAGAAGAGGAAGACAACTCCAAAGCTCATACGATGGAGGAAATTATAAAGATCAGAGCAGAAATCAATGTAATAGATAGCACAAAAACATAATGAAGCAAAGAGTTGCTTTTTTAAAAGAATAAATAAAATTGACAAACCTTTAGTCAACCTTATCAAAAGAAAAAAAAGGTAAAAGGCCCAAATCTATGCAATTAGGAATGAAAAAGTTTAAATTATGCCAATCCAACAGGAATCCAAAGGATCATCAATACCTTGGTTTGAGAACCTATACTCCAATAAGATGGAAAACACAGAGGAAATAGACATATTTCTAGATACCTATGCATTACCAAAGTTGAATGAAGAAGACCTAAAAGTATTGAACAACCAAAAATCAATAAACAAAATTGAAAATTTAATTACAAACTTATTAACAAAGAAAAGCCTGGGTACAGATGGCTTCATGATGAATTCTACAAGACATTTAGAGAAGAACTATTAGCACTATGTTTAAACTCTTCAATGAAAATGAAAGGGTCACAATACTCCTAAATTCTTCACAGGAAGCAAGCATCTTCTTGATCCCAAAACCAGAGAAAGACCTAACCACAAAAGATAGCTATAGGCCAATCTCCCTACTGAACATAGAAACACAAGTCTCAATCAGATACTATTTGTGGAAATCTCAAGATTATCAAGAAGATCATGCACACAGACTAAGTAGGATACATCCCAGGGATACAGGGATGGTTGAAATCAATAAATGCAATACACTATATTAACAGAGCTGAGGACAAAAACCAAATGGCCCTCCCAATAGATGCAGAAAAAGCATGTGATAAAAGTCAACACACACTGATGATAAAAACCCTAAATAAAATTGATATCAATGGTCTTTATCTCAACCTGATAAAAGCCATCTATGAAAGACCAACAGCCAACATCATACTAAATAGTCAAAAAGTGAAATCCTCATGTTAAAATCAGAAACAAGATGAGGATGATCACTATCATTCCTCCTGATCAATATAGTTCTGGAAACATTAGCCACAGCAATTAGACAAAAGAAACAAATAAAAAGAATTAAGATGGAAATGAGGAAGTTAAATTGTCATTATAAATAGATGACAAGATACTCTATATAGAAGAACTAGACCAAATATCTTCAACACTTACTAACCAAATTCAGCAGAGAAGCTAGATACAAGATACATACACAAAAATCAATAGCTTTCCTGTACATGAACAATAAACTCACTGAGAGAAGACTGGAGAAACAACTCCTTTCACAATACCATGCAAAAAGAAAAAAGAAAGAAAGGAAGAAAAAAGAAAAAAAAAAGAAATACCTAGGAATCAATTTAAGGAGTAAAAGAGCTCTACTGTGAAAACGATAGCACTCTGAAAAAAAGAGTTTGAAGGGGACATCAGAAAATGGAAAGACATCCCTTGTTCTTGGGTAGGAGGAACCAACATAGTGAAGATGTCCATACTTACAAAACTGCTATATAGATTCAATGCTATACCCAGTGAAATACAAATAGCATATTTCATAGAACTAGAGAAAACAATCCAAAAATTCACATGGAACCAAAAAGGACCTAAAATAGCAAAAGCAATTCTACTCAACAAGAAAATGCAGGGGTATCATAATCCCTAACTTGAAACTATAGCACAAAGCTATTATGATAAAAATAGCATGATACTAGCAAAGAAACAGACCCAAGGAGCCATGGAACACATTACAAGATGCAGAAACAATTCCAGACATACTACACCACCTCATCTTTGACAAAGAAGCAAAACAATCTTACTAGAGGAAAGATAGCCTCTTTTATAAATGGTGCTGGAAAAACTGGGTTTCAACTTGCCAAAATTAAAACTAGACCCATATTTTTCACTAAACTAAAATTAAAATGGATCAAAGATCTAAATATTAAAACAGAAACACAAACCCTCTAGAAGACAGACTATGTAGAACTCTTAAAGACATTGTTATAGGAAAAAAAAAAACTTTATGAACCAAGACCTCCATTTCACACAAGCTAGCATAAAGAATCAACCAGGATCTCATATAAAAAGCTTCTGCACAGCAAGAGAAATAACTAACAGAGTGAAGAGGCAAACCACCATGTGGGAAAAAATTTTTATCATCTCTTCTTCAGATCAAAGTTTACTATCAACAATATATAAAGGATTTTAAAAATTAGACCTTCCAAATTTAAAGAACCAATTAAAAAATGGGCACCTAGCTGGGGATGTAGCTTAGCGGTTCAGTGGCCTGCCCTGCAACCTCAAGGACCCGAGCTCAATCCCTGGTACCAATAAATAAATAAAGTAAACAAATGTATAAATAAATAAAAATTTAAAAAATAAAAAATGGGCTCCTGAAATGAATGTACATCTCTCAGGAGAACAAGTAAAACCAGGAAATAAATATGAAAAATTGTCCAACATCACTGGTCATTCAATGTATGCAAATGCAAACAACACTGATACGCCACCTCACCCCAGAAAGAATGGCTGCTCTCAAGAAATCAACCAATAACAAATAATGGCAAGTAGTGAAGAAAAAGGAATCCCTTTCCACTGTTGGTGAGAGTATAGACTGGTACAACCTCTGTGGAGATCAGTATAGAGATACCTCAATAAACTAGGATTAGAAATCCCATTTGACCAGCTATCCCCCTGCTGGGTATCTTCCTGAAAGAATGAAAATCATCATACCATAGTGATATGTGTGCACCATGTTTATAGTGGCACAGTTTGCAATAACTAAATCTTGGAAACAACTAAAATGCCCATGAACTGATGAATGAATAAAGAAAATGTTTTTCTTTATATATACATGTGTAATTGAGTACTATTCAGCCATAAAGATAAACTAGAGATATTTATAGCTAAATGGATGTCCATTGAAGCCATACTCAAGTAAAATAAAGAAGACAGACATGTGTAAATACAGAATTGCTCCTCTGGTGTGAGAAACTGAAAGTGTAAATAAGGACCAAAATGTGTAATAACTAGTAGACCCTGCTATCCCTCTGCTGGGTATCTTTCCCAAAGAATTAAAAGTATCATGCCACAATGATATATGTGCACCCATGTTCATAGCAGCACAATTCATGATAGCTAAAACTTGGAAGCAGCCCAATTGCCCATCAATAGGAGACTGGATAAAGAAAATGTGTTGTTTTATATATATATAAAATGCAGCACTACTCAGCCATAAAGAATGAGAAACTAGAGACATTTATAGCTATTTATGCACATTGAGGCCATACTCAAGTGAAAAAAATAGGATACATATGTGAATACCAAATTGTTTCTCTAGTGTGTGAAACAAAGTGTAAATAAGGACAAAAACAGATAATTTGAAATAGAGAGAAAAGGTGCAAAGCAGAAGGGGAAATGGGAGGCACAGGGGAAAAGAAAGATGGGAATGGAATTAACACAAAAAAAGAAAAAAATAGAAACAAAGTATTATAGATAGGGATGGGTAGAGGGTTGAAGGAGGGCAGATGATTGGGGAAAAAAATAAGAACCAAGATGGATTATGCAAAGGTGCAAATTTCCAGTGATGAATGTCACTAATTGTATACCTTAAATGTACCAATAAAATTAAGTAATAAAAAAAAGAAATTGAAATACAGAACGTCACCTGAAAATAAATAAATAAATAAAACAGGAAGACAAGAACCGAAGGGGAGGGAGAAGTGTGTATGGGGGGCGGGGGAAAAGAAAAGAGGGAAAAATGTGAGAAAGGAAGGAAAAAACAGAAAAAATATGTTTTTGTAAATAGGGAGGGGTAAAAGGGAGAGAAGGGGAAAGGGATAAAAAGAAGAATCAAGATGGACCATGTAAGGTACAAATTCCCAATGAAGAAAGGGATCATAGTGTGTATATAAAAGGCACCAACAAATTTAATGAATGAAAATATCATTTTGGAAAAACAGTTTGTTGTTACCAAATGCGTTGTTATAAAAACAAAGATCTATACACTCCCTAAACCCTAAAAAAGTCTTGCTTATGCTCTAAGAAATATGTGCAATAATTTTTAGGAGCACTACCTACAACAATAAAAATTATTTTAAAAACATGCATTGTTTTCCATGGAAAAATTGAGTATGTTTCCTGAAAAGACTAATAAACTGCATGCATAGCAGGAGGGAAAATGGGAATATATTAGTGACAGAACACAAAGTTTCAGTTATGCAAGATGAATAAATCCTAGAGATCCACAAATAGTCTAATGCTTGCAGTTTATAATGCTGTGTTGATCACCAAAACTTTGCAAGAACATGTGTCCTATGTTTTATTCTTATCATCACAAAACAAGTAAAATATAGATAACAAATAAAAACTTTTAGAAGAGTTGGATATGTGTATTGTATGTATTATAATGATAATTGTATAGATTAGGTATATAGAGTTTCAAAATGAGAATAATGTATCCATAATGTGGTACTAAAATATCCACTATTTTATTTAACATGAATAACAATTCCAATTACTGCTCTATTGGATTTACACTTTTCTAGGGATAATCACAGGTTCATCCTGAAGTTTTTGGATTTACACTTTTCTAGGGATAATCACAGGTTCATCCTGAAGTTTTTGGCAAGTGTGCCTATTTTGAAGCTAGTGATGCTACAAACACCAAATTTCTCTCAATGAATTTCCTTAGCAAAAAGCCCATTCCTCTGTGTGCTCATCTTACAGCAACAGTTATATATTTTTAGCCTAAAAGGGTCTGTTCCAGTCACATTGCTGGTGTAAGAAATGCCTCACCATTCTGTTTGTCTACCATAACGAAGAACCTCAAAAACTATATGTATGAATGTGAATTATTTTTAAGCACATATTATTATATTAGGTATATATTTTAGGTGTATATTATTTTTAGATATATATCAGAATATAAACTTGTAAATCTATATTGTAGATGTATGTTTCTCTGTTTAGTACATACATTTATACATTTATATATATTTAGTATATACAAACACATGTTATACATGGTTTAAAAACTATATTTGGATATGTACTTTATATTCTGTACAAAATTAATATAGGTATAAAATGTGCAGAAATAAAACGGTCAATTTATGATTATTTATTTCACTCAAAAATCGCTAGCTAGGGATTTAGCTCAGTGGTTCCACCGCCTGCCTCGCAAACACAAGGACTTGAGTTCAATCCCTGGTGCCAAAAAAAAATCTCCTCTAGTAAATGAGCAAGAGAGTGTGACAAATAGAAATGGTAGATGTAAAGTCAGTTGACCTAATCAATAATTACAATAAATGTGAATGGATTAAATGTTCTATTCGATTTTCAGTGTTTGTAGGATTCTTTTTTTATTTTATTTTTCTCATTGAATTTATTGGTACATTTTAGGTATACAGTACAATTACATTCATCATTGGGATCTTGTCCCTTTACATGACAGGTCTTGATTCTCGTTTTTCCCATACCCCTGCCGTCCCTTCACCCCTCCTCCCTTCCCTACTTACAATAACTTTTCTTTTTTAAAAAAATACACAGGTATATGCTGTTTACAGAGATACACTTGAGATTAGTCACAAATTTTTGAAAACTAAAAATGTGAAAATGATATACCATTAGTGTAGCAACAGAAAGAGAAGTCAGGTGACCGTGATGGAGGGTGCAATGAGTGAGCTGCCAATACTTAAACTGGTTTTTTATATTAAAGTCTGAGTCTGCCTATTAGTCCACAACAGCTTGTCTGAAGTCAGCAGTTGTATGGGAAGAGAACAACTTCCCACACCACTAGTTACAATGGAGAACTCAATGATCTTTGGAACTGTGACATCTTGGATGGCAAGACAATAGTGCAGCTAAGGACAGCATGATTCATACATAAAACTTCTATAGGAAGAAAGTAATCTATAGGAAAGACCACATTTCCCATTAAGCTATGAGCTGTTTCTGTGAGAATGTCTCCTACCCTTGTTGCTAGGATCCTGCTTGCATCAGTGCTTTCCACTCCACTGTTCCCTGCACTGTCCCTTCCACCTTCACGATGCTGTGTGCTTAATAAATAGGGTCGATCTGCAGGAGACAGTGTCAGCCTGGTAAGAGCTCTGACTGCCCTGGGCCCCTCTTGTGTCCTTTGTCACCCTGGCACTGTGCCCTTGGTAGGTGATTGGAGGTCTGATCAGCCTCAATATGACTATACTACTGTCAGACAAAATAACTAGTGATATTTTTCCAATTTAAAAGGTCATTATAAATTTAAATGACTTTTATAAACACGTACATGCACACTCACATCAAAAGAGCCACAAAATATAAGATCAAATTATGCAAAATTATTAATCAATTATAAAGAATGAACAATAAAATATATAAATTACATATTATGCCTCATGAAACCATCACAAAATAATGCAAAATTACACATATCATTCCTTCACTGATGTATTCTTAAATTTTATAGGAAGTTATTTCATTTTTTCCTGTTATCTAAAATATTTTATTGTTAATTTATTGTAATAACCAAACAAGATGCTTATCATTTTGGGAAACCTGTGTGTCTTCATGACTAGATTGAAAATGTTTAAAAGTAGTGATCATGACTTTAACTTTACTTCAGATTTTTGTATTGAACATTTTTCAAACACTTACTAGAAATGCATCACATATAACTTTGAAAGTTATTTATACAATTATATTCTAATCAAAATTGTGCTTAATAGAAAAGAATGAAAAGTATATAAATCTTCATCAGTAGAAAACTGATTAAATGTAGTAATCCTGGTAAAATGGTCTGTATTTTAAAACAATACTGGAAAAGACCCTAGTAATGAAAAGATCCAAGTTATGTGGCTAAGTTTAAAGTCACATAAAATTATATATAACATCATTTCATTAATATTTGATGATGATTATGATAAGAAATCTGTATTTGAAGCACCAAATCAAACAAGGTTGATAAACGGACTTCAAAAATATGAAAGTGTGCAATAAAAATTACCATGATAACCACAACATAATTATTGATTTGATGAGGGGCTATTTGTTCTCAGACATACTTTGCACGTGACATAGGAAGAAAGAAATTAATTTTCCCAGAATATCCATTAAGACAGTCAAAACTGCATTTAAAATAAAGTTCTACTAGTCAAATATGAAACAAACCAAGCAAAATTGACTTATCATATTTAGTGCCAAATTAGAGGAATCCAGCAATTAAAATTTATACAGTAATCCAGTCTCAGATTGGGTTGATGAATAGTTTCCAAGCTGAATCCTCATTTTGTTCTGATTGTGTTACAAATTATCGTACAGATCATCAATTTTTCTGTTCACCTGCTGAAGAGTTTACAAAGAGAATTGAGGGACAGTGACTCATGAGAAAAATATCTGTTACGTCTGATTCCAGGAAATTTTTGTAGAAAACCAGACAGGTGGATGTCACATCACTTGCGCTGTAGGGTGGACAACTTGACAAGCATTGCTTGGTGGCAGTTAAAGTTTTGCAAATTTTGCAATAAAAAACTTTCTGGATAACCTGTTTTTTTAACAAAAAAGAGTGTTTTTAAGGTGTTTTATGATAAAATAATTTGAATAATTTAAATTTTGTCTCAGAAGAGTGAAATTACAGAAGATGCTCAGTTCTATATTTTAAATTCCTTATATCAAATTTATGTTGATTTTGGTAACAAAATACAATAACTAACTAAAACCATTAACAGTAACTATTCAAAATGTATGGTACTAATAACAATATAAAGAGTTAAATTTAAAGCGGACTTGTATAGATTGTGGTTTAGTAATCAGTTTTGAAATATGGTAGTCAATATTTTTTCTTACTACTTCTAGATAATGCACTCATATCTCTTGGTATATCCATTTTATTGTGCATTTTTGTTGCAAAAATATCATTATAGTCAATATTCTTTATTTGAAAAGGGCAGTGTCTCTGTTGCATTATTTAGTGATGAGTTCAAACTCAAGCTTTCAGAAGAATTTTTTCACAATATATATGAATTTATTTGACTAATACAATAAATAGTAAAGCATATTAAACTTAAAATATTTAGAAATTGCTATTCCAAAAAGGTAAAGCAAATATATGAGGACAATATTACATATGAAGCAAAACAAACTCAAATTTCTTTTCTGATTAAGGTAAAAACCAACAAAATGTGAAACAATGAAGATTTATAACATAGCAGCAAATGTTAAAGTGAATAAGTGAGTCAATTTATCAACCATTTTACCAAGATCACATTTAGGTTCATATTCACCAATAACATTCAATAAATTTAAGATACGCTGCAACTTAAAGCAATATTTTCTATATGTTTGAGAGCTAAACAGAAAACGATTTTGGGGTTTTTCATTCAGACATTGGAACTAATGTATAATAAAATTTGCTGTCACTATTGACACATGAAGTGATAACCTGTAATCCAAGACTACATTACTTTAGCCCTTTTTTTACACTTTTGTGTTAATGAATGAATGATCTCTTCTAAACTCAGCTAACATAAGGTGCTTTTTATTGTGACTGCATGGCTTTGATTTTAATGTGTGTCTGTTGGAATGTTTAACATAGGATATTTTGAAAGAAAATATAAGACCTGAATTTACCATTACTTGTGCACGCCCCTACTTCCTTTTCCCCTAGCTATTATCCATGAATCAGAGAGCAAATGATTATTGGTATAGTAACTAGGGAAGATTTTCGAACTACAAATGTGTCCCCGAAATGTTAACTACTGCATTAGTGTTTTTACGAATAAAAACATGTAACCAGTATCAAGAATTGAATCCCATATTTCAACTTAATTTTAAGAATCCACTTTTTATGCTATCAAACTATTATATAAAATGCAAATTTCAGTATTGCTCATTTAGGTCCCTCAATTCTGAAATCCCTTCATATAGTCATTGGCAATGCATTTGAGCAAGCTCACTCTGCCATGCTGTCATCTATTACTTATCCTTTCGTTGAGCAGCCACTACGTGTCATACAGCATCCTGAGAATTAAGTATGCAGTGGTGAAGCAAGAGAGGCAGCCCCAGCCCTTGCAATAAAGTGTTATCAAGAGGAAGGTAATGGCATTGCGAGTTCAATTGATTAATTGCATAAATGATGAATATTGGAAGAAGCTAGGAATTTAGATTATCAGTAATTGATGATTGAGGAGGTTATCAAGGGAAAAGTGAGACCTAAAGAAAGGGTAATATTTAACTGGAGAGATGCTCAATGAAGGGGGATATCACATAGAGAGTCTTATGAATAGTAAAAATGTTGAGTGCTTAGAAACTGAAAAAAGATATGCTGCCTTGTCATAATGAACAGGAAGGAAAATGACACAAGATGAGGTTGGAGAGGTTGGAATGAGCAGATAATTTTAGACCATATTTTCCTTAGTGTGATATGAAGCATTTGAAAGTATTTAAATGGGGTGCTAAGATTCAGTTCATATTTTTAAAAGATTACTGTTTTATAAAGAATCCTTGGAGGGGAGTAATAAGTGTGTGTGGTGTGTTTCTAATTTGGGGAGAGAATTTCAGAGGCAGCTGTGGGAAGCAATAGCTTTGTCAGTGGCGCTAAAATGGAAGAGTTAACTGGATTTTGGAAGTAAACTTCAGAGAGACTTAAAAATTTGAATAATGATCATTGTGAGGAGAAAATGACTTAAGTTTCTGAGTAAGAGAGTGTTGAAGACTGAAGAGAAATTTGGCAGGTAAGATTAAGTATTCTGCTTTGGATGTGTTAAATTTGAAATTTGTGTCAGACATCTAAATGACAAAATGTGTCGGTTATGTAAGGCTTGCTCTAAGAAGATAATTTTGCTTAAAAATAAAAATTTTGGAAGTGGTAGAATGTATCATATTTCAAAATGAGTATATACTAAATACTTTATAAAAACTTCCTGTGATCACGGTTCTTATAGTCATTAGGAAAATGAATAACACGATCAAATATATAATTAATTGTGGACTCAGAATGTTTATTAGGACTCATATGATTAAAATAATTAAAAGTTCTATTTGTGAAGCTTAAAAACCTAGGGGCTTTCTTGCTACATAGTAGCAATCATTTTCTAGGCTAGCATTATGACTCCATGACAAAGTCAAGATACATGGCCTTGTAGTTCTCCATCCCACCATCCTTCAGGATGTTGGCCTTTAAAATAATTCTTGTCAAGGCATGATCAGATGTCTGTTGTATCAGAAGGTGTCCTATCTTCATTTCTTTCCAAAAATGCTTAAACAGAAGTTTTGCAAGGTGTGTCTTAGCTTCCAAAAGTCCATAATGACACCAAGTGTGTTTCATTGGGATATAGTGGGAGTTCCATTCATCAGTATAAAGGGTGCAATAAACTTCTGTTAAGAAGACAACTAACAATAATTAACTTTGCTATACTATACAATATAATATCCTTCAGGTTTAAGAGTCATTTGTTAAAAGGTTAGATATTGAAAATCATTTCTATGCTGTTATGGTTATTCATTTAAATTTTTATCATGGTTTCATGATTTCTATTTTGTATTGAATTGGAATATTCATGAAACATATCTGTGAATGTCATTTAAAGCTGATGCTTTTTTGTAATTTTCTAAAGTATATATAACATACACTTGCAACTGTTCATATATACTTAACAAGTGTGACTTTAATATATCCTCTTTCTCTCCCTCCCTCCCTCCCTCTCTCTCTCTCTCTCTCTCTCTCTCTCTCTCTCTCTCTCTCTCTCTCTCTCTCGTTTTTTGGTTCCGGAGATCGAACTCAGGCCCTTGTGCTTGCGAGGCAGGCGCTGGAATCACTGAGCCTAAATCCCGAGCCCAATATATCCTTAAAACTAGAAAAGATCTAGTTTCTACAACTGATAAACCAATTAGTGTACATCAATTCAAAATATAATCTTATGTAGTTAGTTTAAATGATTAGAACACATGCATATAATGATCTAGAAAGAGACCCATATTGTGGTAAAGAAAAAACAAAGTATAAATAACAGATAAGTAGAACAAAGTGGCCCTGGATCAGCAAGCATCCTCTATAAAGGGCCAGAGAGTAAATACTTTAGGCTTTCCTGATTTATTGGTAGTTACAACTGTTTGACTAATTCATTTATGCATTTAATGGATCTTTTTTACTGTTTTCACAATACAGTCTACTTTTAACCATTACTTTTATATTACCTAGCTAGTGCAGTAAAGCCGCTTAAAAAGCAATTCCTAGTTTTAAAAAATAAATGAAGTAAATATATTCTGTAGGGCTCCACAGGGAAACTCACATTGATATTTTATTAATGTAGTTTAAAATACAGTCCTCTTTTATACAGACCCTGCTCAGATTTCTTCTATAGAGGTAGCTATTTTTAATAGCTTTGCATTGTCAAATATTATGTCATAAGAATATTCAAATAAGGTAATCATTTGATATTTATTGTATTTTTAAACATTTTTTACTTTAGTTTTACTTTGTATAACTATTTTAAAACTTTGTGTAAAGTGTAATTTTCAGCTCCAAAATCCAGTTAATCCTATAGTGTAATGGTTAGTGAGTAAAAATTTCTGTGACTCATGTGGCTAACTAGGGATTTTCTGTTTATTGGGTAAGTAAAATATATAAGATTTTTTTATAAATTTCATTTAGAAAGTTTCATAACTTTCACATCTTATGCCATCAATTAGTTTCCCAGGCTCTGTCTGAGTCACATTTTACCCATGATCTTTTGAAGACACCTCTACCTAGATAACACCCTTTCTTTCACGATCTTCATATGCCAGTCACTGCCCCTCTTTGAATAGGTAGCTTCCAAACCCTATTTATTTTTCATTAGTAACTTGGATGTTTGGCACGGTGTAGCATTCATATTCAAATACCTCACAGTGTCTGGTGCAATCTCATATCAGTAAAAAATGACTAAATTATGGACAATTGTAAATATGTTTGTTTTGAGTATGTCACCCTTTAATCTAGGTGGAGAATCATTCTAGTGTGCTCTCTGAGTCGCCATGAGTTGATAAATTAATTCAAAGAAGGAAAACTCCTGATTACAAGAGTAATTTGGGCAGCAAAATGAATATAGTACTTGATCCCTGGTTTATATTTTGCTTGAACTCTTTTAAGAGAGCATACACACACACACACACACACACACACACACACACACACACACACATATATAAGTTTTTAGCTGATTCAATAATAGATACTTTTTATAAAATGAGATTACAGTACAACAGAGTTGCAAATAATTTATATTGTTAACACAGACTGGCAGAGCTCTGCAAGAGATGGAAGTGTTTAGAAATGTAATTATCAGCAGGCATTGGAGTGCGTCTGATCTGAAAACACAGTTTTAAAATGTTAAGAGGTAGAAGTTTTAGAAAAAAACATGTTTGTATGGTTTCAAGGAGCACAATTACAATGTTGCTTCTGAACACAATCAACTTTACCATGTTAAATATTTATGGAGTGACTAATTATTAAAGGTTGTGAATGCCATGGTGATATAAGGGCATGTTCCTTGAATCTTAGCTAACTTATTTTAAATTGAAATGTGGATTTACAGCTTTTCCCTGGTATCTTAGCGGACACTATATGAGGAAGGCTGTCACCTGAGACTGACACTTTTCCAAGCCCAAATCCCCCTTTTTCTGTTGATAGAGTTGAAAGGAAATGTCTGGGCAATTGTATGCTCCTTGGCCTTCTGTTAGTCCAGATGTGGATATATGATCAAATTGTTGAGAGTAGGATACGAACAGAAAAGATGTGTTTAATTCCTACTTCATGTTCTTAAGATCAATGTCAATTTTCACAACGCAGGCAGGCCCCTGTTTTCCTTCCTTCCTACCACTATAGATGCAGCCTTTCTAAAGAGCTGGATCAGTTATTTGGACATAAATATGAAAACAAGAGTGAGATGGTAATATCACTGTACCAGATTAGATGATTTACCTCTTATTTTTAAACTGGAATATAATAAGGAACAAATATTTGTTTCATATTTGACATATTAAATAAATGATGTAAAAGTTGATGACATATAAAGGCAGTGAAAGACATATACAAATGGAAAAAATGAAAATAAAACTCTACCTTATATTACACAAAGAGAAATTAAAAACTTAAATGAAGATGTGGTTTTTTCCATAAAATGGAATACTACTCAGCCATAAAGAATGAGAAATTAGATTCATTCATAGGAAAATGGATACATATTGAGGATATACTCCTAAATAAATAAGTCACATATGTGTGAATACCAAATAGTTTCTGTGGTGTGAAAACCTATAATGGTACATAAGATCCTAATGGTATAATTGACAATGTGAAATAGGAAGAAAAGGGCTAAAAGTGTAGGGAAATGGGAAGGGTAGGGGAAAAGTAATAAGGGCAAAGAAAAAAATATGAGAAAATGAAAAAAATGGAAATAAAATATTTGTAAATGGGGAGGGTAGGAGGGGGTGAAGGGAGGGCAGGGACAAAGGGAAAAAATGAGAACCAAGACCTGTCATGTAAAGGTACCAGATCTCATTGATAAATGTAACTGTACTGTATACTTCAAATGTACCAATAAACTCAATGATAAAAAAAACTTAAATGTAAAATTGACAGTTGTAATCAACAGAAATAAATGATATTCTGTGAAATTTGATTCTGTCAGATAATATTTTTAGTATCAGTATGTCTCAAGTAACGTCAGGATCATGGCTATGATGAAAACTAATTGTTATTTATCTGAAATCAAAGAGAGATCGTTGTCCTGTATTTTATCCACCCACATAGCTTTGAAAAAACACTGGGGTCCTGCATTTTACTCAACTAGCATACTAAAAAGAAAAATGTGAAAACATAGGAAAATATATTATTATTTTTTAATTTAGAAGTGAGAAAAGTTCTCCTAACCCACACATAAAAATCATTAATTTTAAAAGATTGACAAATATGAATATATTAAAGCTAAGAATTATGCTTGAGCAGAGACATTTGAAACAGAGTGAAAAGTGTAAGCTAGTAAATGGGAATTACAAAATATAAGCTATAAAATGGAACCAGCACAACTTATAAAAAGGTTAGTGTCATAACAGATCATACATGCATACAAATCAAAAAACAAAAAAAAATAAAAATGGACAAACACATGAACAGTTATTTCCCTAAAGAGTAAACACATATGGCTAATAAAAATTCTTAAATTGGTTTCACATTAAAAGCAACCTGAGATAAGCTAGAAACACTAAAGTATGATAACTATCATATTTTTACAGCTATCAGTACACCAAAATGAGACACTATAAAAATACCAAATTATGGAGAAAGTAGAAGTCAGTAGGTTTGTAAGGTAACTTGCTTTTATCAAACTGATGGAAGAAATAGCATTTCAATTTTTCTATTGATTGAACCCAGGATGTTCGCTCTGAGCTACATCTTTAACTCTTTTTACTTATTTGTTTTTTATCATTTTGAGACATGATCCCTCTAATACGAATAGGTTGGGCTTGAACTTGCAATCCTCCTGCCTCAGCCTCCTTGCCTGATGAGATTGTAAGTGTGTGCTACCAGAGTTGGCTTGTACTTTAGTTTTAAAAAAATAATTATGTAATTGTGATTGAATTTGAGCATCTTTGTGTATGTTGAATGAATCACAAACAGTATGTAGT